>NC_090446.1:922799446-923159814 GCF_031143425.1 Pleurodeles waltl | reverse complement strand
CAAAGGAACAGCAGGACCCTTCTCATAGTAAGCCAGCAGATTCCAGGTCTTACTGACTACTAGGCAGTGCATGATTCATCTTGAAGTCCATAGAAACAAATGTAGGTTTTCAGTAGCAAACAATATCAAAATGGGAAGCAAGTAGATGTCAGAAAGGGACTCTGGGTGAGTTGTAATGATTACCAGGCTGCAGGTGATCTGTCTACAGCACCCCCCCCAGAGGTAGAACAACAGAATCGTAACAACACATGCAAAAACCTCAAAACAGAGCCACTGCTTATGTCAGATGATGGTGCTGCGGGGTACCCTTGGGTTGTGGTGTTGAGTAAATGTGGTGATGACCAGATTGGCCACCAACAAGCCTCTGCAGTGGTGAAGTAGAGGAGAAGCTATCTCCCCTTCTGGAGGTCCTGGGGAAAGCGGTAGCTGGCTGTAACTTGGTGGAGAGCTGGACTACACTTCCCACAATGCACCAGATCATCTACTTTTGGGCGATTCCTGGAAGAGCCCGATGGCCATCAATTCTTCATTCCTGGTAGGTGCTATTTGCCTGTGGTGGGCAGGGGACTAGTGTCACTAGCTGAAGGAAGTCTGGTCTTGCAATTGGTTCGCAAAGGGTTCCCTCTTGCCAGGAGAATCGGTCTTTGATCCAGGAGGAGCCACAGTCGAGCAGATTACGTCTTTAGTTGTGCATGTTCTTTTTATCATCAATGCAGGACTTCTTTCGTCCTTTCTTCACAGGTTTTTGCAGATGTAGGGTTCTGGTGCCCGGGGTGCCCCTTAAATCCTATATTTATTGGCATTAAGAGTGTGGGTGCAAGTAGCAAATGGGCTACTAGCTCCAGCGGCTAATCTACCCCTGAGGTGACCACATCTGGTGGGTTGTGGCACATTTTCTACCAGAGAACCCTCTATTCTGCCTCTTTTCAATATGGTAGAAATCTTTCTTGGTGGTACAGACCAGGCTGCCCACCTTAGAGGTGTAGCTAGCCTTCTGGTGGTGTATGCCTCATGACTAACTAATTTTCCTCCTAGCTCGGGTGCAAATGTGCCTGAGGGCTGGGGAAGAGCTTGGTCCTCTGCTGGGGGACAGCCTGCTTGCATATCAGAGGCAGTATGCTGTTTAAAACTCAGTGTGTTTATGTTTCAATTCACTAGCCTTCCTGGGAGGGAGCAATGTGGGACCTCCTTCCCACCTAGGCCTTTGTCCTGACTCCTGGGAGCATTTAAACCTCTGTCCAGGGGGTTACAATCCTCTTTTGGTGGCAGCAGCTGTGAGGTATCACCTAGAGCAAAGGGAAACGGGGTAACTTGGTGAGCAACTTCTTAGCTTTCTCTCTGGGTCCATACCACATCACCCTCGACACAGTGCTGAAAAGGCATGTTGTTTGATGCCAAACATGACCCACTTCAGCAGTACCATATTGGAATTAATAAGCTCAGTTTTGCCTGGGTGCCACCCCATGTTATCCTATGGACCGTCAGGCATTTATAGTAGCCTTTAATGGAAAAGCCACTATAGGGACATATAAGCATGCACTTATTTGTCCATAACTTTAATATAATGCACCCTACCTTCTGTGCTCATGAGGAGTCGCTATGGGGTGATTGACATATATTAGCAATAGTGATTTGTCTTTGCCACACATGGTGTGGGCACAGTCAAGTTCTAGCAGTTCCCACTGCTCCTGCAGTCTGCAATGAAGGGCCCATGGTAAGTAGTTTACTTGGGCCACTCAGGGTGAAATAAACAGTGCTTCAGTCCCTGGTGACCCCTTTAACACCCTGCCCTGGGTACCACTGGTACCATATACTAGGGATTTATAGGGGGGTTAAAGTACTTGTCAGTTGAGGATACCAATTCACAATTACAGATTTATGGAAACAGCACTGGCACTGGCTCCTGGTTAGTAGGCTCCAGTGCACTTTTAGATCATAACCAACAGCATCTAGAGCAAAACATGTGCAAGTGACCATCCAAAAAGGGCACTTCCTTACAAGTGGAGTGGAGTGGAGCGAATCAGAGTGAAGCTGAGTGGATTAGAGTGGAGAGTACTGGCGTGGACTACAGTGGAGTGTATTGAAGTGGAGATGAATGAGTGGTTTATAGTGGAGTGTATTGAGTGGAATGGATTAGAGTGGATTGGCATTTATTAGAGTGGAGTTGAATGTAATGGATTACAGTCAAGTGGATTGGAGCAGATGAGAGTGGACTAGAGTGGATCAGAGTTGAGTGCCTTAGAGTGAAGTAGATTAGAGTTGATTAGAGTGGTGTGGAGTGGATTGATGTGGAGTCAATTGGAGGGGATTAGAGTGGAGTGAAGTGGATTGAATTGGAGTGGAGTACTTTAGAGTGGATGAAAGTGAAGTGAATAGAGTGGATTGTAGTTTGTTAGAGTGGAGTGGATTAGAGAAGAATGAATTGCAGTGGAATGAATTGGAGTGGATCAGAGTGGATTTGATTGGAGTGAGAAGAGTGGATTTGAGTGGCTTGATGTGGGGTTGATTGACGGTGAATGGATTGGAATGGAATAGAGTTTATTGGAATGGAGTGGATTAAAGTGGAGGGAATGGAAGTGGATTACAGAGGCATTGAATGGGGTGGTCTGGAGTGGAGTAGAGGATCTTAGAATGGATTAGAGTGGATTTGACTGGAGTGGATTGGAGTGGAGTTGATAGAGTGGAGATGGTTGGAGTGGAGAGAATAAGAGTGGGTTAGAGTTGATTGGAGTGGATTAGAATGGATTAGATTTGAATGTATTAGAGTTGATTAAATTGGATTTGAATGGATTGGAGGGGTTTAGAGTGGAATCGAAAGGAGTAGGTTGGAGTGGATTAGGATGAAGTGGATTGGAAAGGAATTGATTGGAGTGGATTAGAATTGATTAGAGTGGAGTACATTAGAGTGGAATGGATTATAGTGGAGTAGATTGGAGTGGATTAGAGTGGAGTACATTAAAGTGCAATGGATTGAAGTGGAGTGGCTAGGAGCGGAGTGGATTAGAGTGCATTAGATTGGATGGATTAGAGGATGAGAGTGTAGAGGATTGATTGGAGTTGACTGGATTAGAGTGGATTAGTGTGGAGAGGATTAGAGTAAAATTAATTGGAGTGGAGTGAATTGGAGTAGATTAGAGTGCAGTGGATGGAGTGGAATGGATAAGACTGGATTGCAATGTATTGGAGTGGAGTGGATTAGAGTAGGTTGGAATGGATTGGAGTGGATTGGAGTGGATTATATCAGAATGAATTAGAGTGGACTAATGTGGATTGAATGGATTGGAGTGGATTAGTGTGGAGTTGACTGGAATGGATTGGAGTGGAGTGAAGTGGAGTGGATTAGGGTGAAGTTCATTGGAATGGATTATATTGGTTTGGAGTGGATTATAATGGATTAGATTGTAGTGGATTGGGGTGAAGTGGGTTAGAGAGGAGTAGATTGGAGTGTCTTAGAATGGAGTGGATTAAAGTGCAGTGGAGTGGATAGGAGTTGATTAGATTAGAGTGGATGAAAGTGGTTTAGCATGTGTAGGTTGTTGATGATGAGAGTGGAATGGACAGGAGCGGAGTTGATTGGATTAGAGTAGATTACTGTAGAGTGGATTGGATTGTAGTGGATTAGAGTAGAGTGGGTTGGATTGGAGTGGAATGGATTAGAGTGGAGTGGGTTGGAGTGGATTAAAGTGGACAGCAGTGGGATGGATCAGAGTGGAGTGGATGAGAGTGGATTAGAGTGGAGTTGATTGGAGTAGATTAGAGTGGAATGGATTAGCGTGGAGTGAAATAGAGTTGATTACAGTGCAGTGGGTTGAAGTGATTTAGATTAGAGTGAAGTGGAGTGGAGTAGAGTGAATTAGAATTGTTTGGAGGGGACTAAAGTGGAGCAGTTTGGAATGGATTACTGTGGAGTTTAATGGAGTGGATTAGGACAGAGTGGATTAAAGTGGATTATAGTAGAGTAAAGAGTAGGGTATTGGAGTGGAGTTGAGTGAATTAGAATGGATTGAAGTGGAGTAGCGTGAAGTGAATTGGAATGGATTATAGAGGTGTGGATTTGAATGTGTAGACTGGAGTGGATTAGAGTGGATTGGTGGGGAGTAGATTGGAGTAGATTAGAATGGAGTGGAGTAGATTGAATTGGAGGGACTGGACTAGAATGGATTAAAGTGGAGAGGACTGGAGTGGTTTAGAATAGAGTTGATTTGAGTGGAGAAGAGTAGACAAGAGTGGATTGAATTTGAGTGGAATGGAGTGTAAGGGAGATGGGTTAATTTGAGTGAATTGGAGGGGATTGGAATCAATTACAATGGACTAGATTGGAATGGATTTGAGTGGAGTAGATTGGTGAGGAGTGGATTGAAGTGGATTGGAGCAGAGTGGAGTGAAATTAATTGGAGAAGAGTGGAATAAAGTGGAATTAATCTGAGTGAATTTAGGTGGAGTGAATTGAAGTGCATTGGTTTTGGTGGAGTGGATTGAAATGGACTAGATTGGATTGGTGTGGAGTGGATTGGACTGGTTTAGAGTGAAGTGGATTGGAGTGGTGTGAATTGGAGTGGAATGAAGTGGATTAGATTGGCATTGAATGCAGTAGATTGGAGTGAAGTATATTAGAGTGGATTGGGATGGATTGGAGTGGAGTGGATTGCAGTAAACTAGAGTGAAGTGAATTGGAGTGGATTGGATGGAAGTTGATTAGAGTGGAGTTGATTGGAGTGGAGTAAATAATAGTGGATTGGACTGTATTGCAATGGATTGGAGTGGATTAGAGTGTTGTGTATTAGAGTGGAGTGGAGTGAAGTGCATTGGTGTAGAATAGAGTGGATTAGTGTGCAGTGGATTTGAATGGATTGGAGTTGATTAGACTGGATTAGAATGGATTAGAGTGGAGTGGATTAGAGTGGAGAAGACTGGAGTGGGTTACAGTGGAGTGGATTGGAGGGCAGTGGAGTGAATAAGACTGGATTAGATTGAAGTGGGTTAGAGTGAATTTGTATCAACGGATTAGAGAGGATTAGAGCAGAGTCAATTGGATTAGAATAGAAGGGATTGGAGTGGATAGAGTAGAGTGGATTGAAGTGACGTGGATTGGAGTGGATTAGAGTGGAGTGGGTGAATTAGAATTGAGTAGAAATGATTAAAATCAAATGGATTGAAGTGGTTTACAGTGGAGTGGAGTAGACTGGAGTGGATTGGAGAAGAGTAGGCTAGAGTGGATTAGAGTGGTGTGGATTGGAATGAAATAGTGTCTACTAGAGTGGAGTGGATTGAAGTGAATTAGAGTGCATTGGAATGGTGTGGAGTGTATTTGAGTGAATTGGAGTAGATTGGAGTGGATAAGTATGGTATGGAGTGTTTTGGTGTGTTTTGGAGTGGACTAGATTGAAGTGGAGGGAATTGAATTGGAGTGAAGTAGATTAGAGTGGATTCAAGTGGAGTAGATTATGGAGTAGTGGATTGGAATGTAGTGGATTAGAATGGGGTGACCAAAGTGGATTAGACTGGCATGGAGTGGAGTGGATTTGTGTGGATTAGAGTGGATTGGAGTGGATTGGAGTGGAGTGGGGTGGAGCAGATTGGAGTGGATTAGAGTGTTGTTTATTGGAGTTTAGTGGATATGAGTGGATTAGAGTGGGCTGGAGTGAATTAGAGTGGAATGGATTAGTATGGACAGGAATGGATTGCAGTGAATTAGAGTGGGTTAGAGAGGATTTTAATGGGTCAGAGTTGATTAGAGTGGATTAGGTTGGAGTGGAGTGGATTATAGTGGAGTGGCCAGGATCACACCATGTAGGGAATCTCGAACCTCAGCTTTTTCTGGTGTCACTGTGCACATCAGAGGAAAGTGATTGCAGCTAGATGGTGCATTTTATCTCACTGGATGCCATGACACACACGTTACTGTCGTGTAGAGTGTGGTCACTCCAAAGTTTCATAAATTCAGGTAACACCATATCAATGTCCACCATGCACACAGCTTTAAGCAATTAATGTAAGAAAATTGGTAATTTGTTCTGTGGTTGCACAAGTAATGGGTCCATATTTGTCCTTCACTGAAAAACAAACACCACATTGTAGTGCTTGACTCTCTCACGGTAGTGAAGTGGAGCAGTCCAAGGCCTTCTCAGGGGAGGTGGTGTGGGCTAGTAATCACCATTCACAGATACAATCAATAAATGCTTTTCTAGTCTGTTCTTTTTCTTTTGAAGAGGAGAAAGTATGTTTATTATGCACACATTACTCAATACTATGCAGCAATTTACAAATATTAATAAGGAGACGGAAATACCTAATGATGACATTGCGTATTCACTCTTACCCATCCCAAAGTTAGGTCTAAACCAGCAAATCACATGTCAAAAACATTCACTTGTATTCAAATGCACTGAGTGAATATAAATTTGAATGAATGCACTTAATGTGACCAATAAAGCAACTGTACTTTTAAACATGAGTGGTTGTCAGCATCATTCTTTCATTAAAGTATTCACAAAAGTTAATGTCTATGTGTGTGTGGGTGATTTGTGTACTCAGCATAACTTTTAGCATGAATAATGCAAGTAAAACATAGCCGCTAAATTGTTTAACATTTATAGTTACAACACTATGCAATTATCGTTTTTCAACCGTAGAAGGTGTTGCACTTCACACATCGCCCCTACATTGCATCACACTAATAATCACAACATGTGCCATTATATCACTTCACACCTGAAGAGTGTTTGCAGCATACGCTCTTTATATCTCAGCAAAAAATATTGCAAGTTAACCATAGCCCCTAAATGGCATCGCATTTATAAACCACAACTCGTGTAATTACAACATTTCAGCCCTAGCAGGTGTTTTTGCAGCATGAAACCTTATGTTGACCACCTTCAGGCCACAGATACCGTAGCCATAGACTTCGACATTAGGAGGCACAGCACTCCCAGCTGCAGAGCAGATGCTCCAGACTGGGGAGTGCTTAAAAATACTTGGAAGTTCTTTAGGGTATTCGGAGACCCACCCATCTCAAGGTGGGGACCCTGGTAATCCTTTTGGGGGAAGGCTGCCCTGCTCCTGCAGCTCCCTCACACTTCAGCCATTTTTTGGTGGTGACTAGAGCCACAAATGAGTGCTTTTCTTGTTGAAATATGGGCAGGCACTTCAGGGCATAATGAGACACTCCTCTGCCTGGCACGAGTATTCCATTAGAAGCTCTCCTACTGCCAGGGAGAGCTGCATCTTCCTTTTGTTTCAAATCAGTAGCATACAGTGGTTATGCTTTTGTTGTTTGCATATCAACAATTATCTCACAAAAAAGTTATGGGTGCTGTCATACATAGAACAATATTCAATAGGCGCCTTCCTGATGTAACACCCAGCCAGCTAGGATGTGAATGCCAAACTGCAAAAACCATGTTAGGCTAATAAGTCCAGCACAATCACCAAGGCACACATCATCATGACTTTTTCAGGGCTGCAAAGTAATTATCCACAGTTTTGAAATGTTATACATACATATCAACAGGGATACTATTCGTATAATTGCAAATTAGGTGCATAAAAGCACATCCAATCAACTCATCTGTGAGTAGTAGCCCCTATCACAAGTGGTTCATAACAACACAGAAATAACCAGCCATGTACCATCAAAACAGTATCCAAATCTCCAGTGCATGAAAATTTCCATATTGTTGTGTACAAGCCATTGTGATTACACTAAGCCCAAGAATCCGAAAAAAAACACCGAGTGCCTCACAATCACAGTCCCAACCCTGCATAGTCCCTTCTGCTCCAGGCTACCTGTGCGCAGTTCCTGGGCTAGCAATGTCAGGAGTTTCCCATGCACAGCCCTCAGACGTGTATTCGTGTGTGCACACATGTTCATGTGTAACCAGCCAAGTGTCTCTTACCCTTTGCTGTGTCACAGCAGCCTTATCTTAAAAGGTGGGCACTGGTAGTAGACACGCACAGTTCATTTGCCATGAGTTTACTGTGGGGGAGACACAGGTTGTGAGGCTCCACCACAGTAAAAATTCTAAAACGAGGTGATCAAAAAGCGAATGGACTGGGCCGATTGGATGTACAGAACCCATCCTCCTACAAATAACTTAAAAGAAAAAAAGGCACCATGTTGAAGTTAGTACTGGCAGCATCATAACGTTTTTTTCCATGTGGGAAGAAGAAATAACAACATAAATAGTACCTCAATAGTACCTTAATCAAAGCTAAAACAGTGGGAGAAAGCTAATCAATACCAATCAATCTGTGCATGAGCCATGCACCAGAGAAAAACAGGAAGTGACACCAGAACTGCTTTGTTCAATTAGGAGGCAGAAAAGAAGAAGTTACACTGAAGCCAAAGAATGGTAAGCAATTTGCTGGCTCTAAGTGCATTTTTGTAAACAATATAGGGGGTTATTCTAACTTTGGAGGAGGTGTTAATACGTTCCAAAAGTGACGGAAAAGTGACGGATTTACCACCAGCCGTATTACGAGTCCATTATATCCTATGGAACTCGTAATACGGCTGGTGGTATATCCGTCACTTTACCGTCACTTTTGGGACGGATTAACACTCCTCCAAAGTTAGAATAACCCCCATAGTCTCCCTGGTACATGGCCCACACAGCCTGGACTCTAAAAAGGTAAAGGCTGGGTCTAACAACTTTTTCTAACTGAATCTTATGGAGACAGTTGGGAAACAGCATTCATGCATCCAACTCCTAGTGTCTTGTGACTCTCAAACCTACCTAGCAAAACCAGTTACCATAACTGGTTTATTCTGTCATCACCTGCCCAGGTGAAAATGTGTCAGTTTTCAAACACACAGAATAAATCATTATGCCAGCAATAAACTCAATCAAGCTGTGCATGTTGTGAATGTTGAAAACATGTTAGCACTGTGCAACCTGATTGTTGAGTTGGATGCCAGGCCATTTATCCCCAGGCTTCTCACAGAGAATGTTTTCTTCAGGATCTGGGCTGTTGTGTGATGTCCAGAAATGCCTCAATCTCTGCATCCAGTCAAATTGCTATGTCAGTCAAACCAGTAGTGCGTTATAAAGAAAGTTCTTTCTCAACACCTCCCCCCATCCAGGGGTGATCCATTCACCTTGCCATGACTGTAGTAAATCTGTGACTGTTTCTATGTTAGAAAGGCAATGGATTGAAGTGGTTTAGATCTGTTGTTAAAAATGGGGTCTCTGTTTGGCAGTCAGTTTAATCCCTGTCCAAGTAAGGACCCTCTAGTCAGGGTAAGGAAGATACACAGCTCAGGTAACCCCTGTGCACCCTCTTGGTAGCTTGGCACAGCAGTCAGTCTTATCTTAGAGGAACTGTGTAAAGTACTTGTACAGACACACATCATAACACAGTGAAAATAGCAAAACAGCACTCCACACCAGATTAGAAAAAATAGCCAATATTCATCTAAATCAAACAAGACCAAAACGACAAAAATCCAACATACACATGTAAAGATATTAATTTTTAGTGTAAAAAGAGTCTTAATCCATAGAAATCAATGAATGTGTTGTTTTAGCACAAAGTACCTGGTATGCATCAAAAATAAAGCCGCATGGGCGTGCATGCATCAGAAAAGCAAGCAATGCAGCGATTCCTTATTCTCAAGTGAGGCCATGTGTTGATTTTTTTCCTCCCCTGGGTAAGCGATGCGTTGATTCTTTTTATGCGGGCAAGGGATGCATCGATTTCTAGACAACAGCCTCAGGTCTGTGTGGTGACGTTGTAGATTTTGACACCCATGGGTCAATGTGTGGAAAATTCTGATATGCTGTACGAAGGGTCCATGTTGAGAACAAGTACTGCGTTGATTCTCCAGTGATGAGATAGGGGCTGCGTCAAATTCTCAGCCATGGGACAGGCACTGCATCAATTTTTCAGACGGGCACACAACAGTGCGTAGATTTCCCCTTGCAGGTTACCAGCTTCCGCTTCTAAGGGCCCAGGGACTGGCTTTGGCACCACTTAGTAAGTCAGGACTCTCAACAGATTGGTCCAGGCACTGGCAGATGAAGTCTGTGATGTCCCTGAGGCTTCAGAACAGAGGGCAAGCTCAGTTCAAGCCCTTGGAGAAACTTCACAAGCAGGATTTCAGAAAACAAATTGCAGTCCTTTCCCTCTTCAGGCTGAAGCAGCAGCTGCAGGCCAGCACAGCAAAACAACAGGCGGAGTGGCAGGTCCTCCTCAAGAATCAAGATCTTCTCCTTGGCAGAGGCTCCTCTTGATCCAGAAGTGATCTAAAAGTCTGATGTTTTGGGTCCACTACTTATGTTCATTTCTGCCTTTGAAGTAGGCAAACTTCAAAGGAAAGTATTTGTAGTGCTCAAGACCCTGCCTCTTCTTTGCCCTTCCTCAGGCACACACTAGGGGGTTGGAAACTGTATTGTGTGAGGGCAGGCATATCCCTTTCAGGTGCAGGTGCCAGCTCCCCCCTCCCACTCTAGCTAACAAAGATTCATCAGTACACGCATGTCATACCTCAGCTCCCTTTGTGTCTTTGTCTAGAGTGAATTCACAAATAGCCCAACTGTCGGTCTGACCCAGACATGTATTCAGCAGCCAGGCAGAGGCACAGAATGGTTAAGCAAGAAATGCCCACTTTCTAAAAGTGGCAATTTCAAACTGACCCTCTAAAAATCAACTTCACCAAAACAAAAAATGTATTTTTAAATTGTGAGTTCAGAGATCCCAAACTCCTCATCTCTATCTACTCCCAATGGGAAACTGCACTTAAAAGATACTTAGAGGCCATCCCTGTGTTAATCTATGGGAGAGATAGGCCTTGCATTAGTGAAAAGTTAATTTGACAGTATTTCACTATCAGGACATGTAAAACTAAACAGTACATGTCCTACCTTTTAAATGCACTGCACCCTGCCTATGAGGCTGCCCTGGTCCTACCTTAGTGATGACTTACATGTAGCAAAAATGAAGGTTTGGGCCTGGCAAGTAAGTACAATTGCCAGGTCAAACTGGCAGTGCAAAACTGCACACAAACATTGCAGTGGCAGGTCTGAGACAGGCTACTCATGTGGGTGTCACAATCAGTGTTGCAGGCCCCCTAGTAGCATTTCATTTACAGGTCCTGGGCACCCATAGTACACTTTACTAGGGACTTACCAGTAAACCAAATGTGCCAATCATGGAAAACTAATCAACAATATCTTTTAGACAGAGAGCACTTGCACTTTAGTAGTGATTAGCAGTGGTAAAGTACCCAGAGTTTCAAAACCAGCAAAAACGAATTACAGCACAGGATCCAAAAACAGGAGGTCAGAAGCTAAAACGTAGAGGGAAACTAGCCAAAGGCTGCAAGGTCTAACAACTGTCCACAGAGCAAACTATTCTTCGCAACACCACTTCTTTAATCCTTGAGTGAGATTTACTATTGCAGACTTCTCATTACTTATGGGGGAGAAATATGCACTGGTAATTGCATTTACCACTACTTAGAATCCCTTTATGAGAATTTCTACTAAGTATAAATGAGGCATTTTCACCTGTAAAGTCACTCTCATGGCTAAAAATATCCTTTTGAATAGCCCGTTATGTCACATCCTGCTTGGGGCAACCTAGCGTGGCACTGGGACCTTGATCTACTGAGCAAAGGGAACAAAAGAGAAAGGGATGAGGGATTTATTTTAATCAAGAGCGTGCCAAACAAGATATGCCATGATGCAGATTTACTGACATACCCTCTAATTAATTAATTGAGCGGATATTTTACATTCTCCATGCAAGCAAGTAGTTGTCTTACGGGGGTAAATAATTGTTACACTGCGAGAGGAGATGTAACGAAATGACTTTAGAAAGATGTTCTCAGTACTCTCTAGAGCACCGGTCCCTTCCTGTCCACAAATGAAAACAGAAGACACACGTTACAGCTGTAAACCAGATAAGCTCGCCTATCAAACTATTTAACATTCCCCCACAGTCAACACCATTAGACATCCAACAACTGGTCTGCACAATGTTCTGCTGAGGGCGGAGAACTCGCTGTCACGGTTAGTGATTATCTGCCATGCGGCGCCCACGTCATAGCTCGCGCATGTTGAACGATCAGTGGCAAGCAAAATGCCGAACCTTATTTAACACAAGAGAGCAGGAGAATCCAATAAGGTCATGTTTTGTCCTACAGAACCGTTGAATTAATTGCAAGCGTGTAGTCAGGTCGGTGTTAGGCACCAGCGTGTGATTTAAAGGGAGGAATAATTACATTATATTTATTTGTTGTGTATTTATTTATAGCGAGCACGTACACTCCGACTAGCATCGTGACACTGGCAAAAGTTGAAACAGCAAAAGAAGACTTTATAAGGCAGCCTAGCAAAAAATAAAAAAATGTTAAGACATTTCCTGAACGATTAGTATTTTTGAATTTCGACTAGTTGGATAGAGAAGCTGTTACAGATGTTAGAACCCAAGGTTTCTCAGAGTCCTCCCACCTAACATGCCCACTCGAATATGATCTGTGAAACTCCAGTGTCGTTAAGGATTCTTGGGGCCCACTATTCAGAGCACTCCGAATTTTATTTTTCAGCTTCTGCATAGTGCCTAATGAGCTTTCCGAAACAGAGTTACACAAGCACAGTTGAAATATGAATTCTGTTGGCCCAACGAATCCTTAAAATAGCACTGGCTAAAGAAAGTTAGAATCCGATGTAGAGGTATGCAGAACGAGGCAGAAAGGTTGCGATATAGACATAGACAGAGGTCAGATAGAGGGAGATCATTTTCCCAGGGAGCCCATTGGGGCATGGGGGCCTTGAGCAATTGCTCACTTAACCATGCTGCCAGACCAGTGCCCCCCAACTTTTTTCCTTCCTCCTCTATTTGTCTGACTAGTTTTGGTGGTACTAGAACTCTGCACTTTACCACTGCTAGCCAGTGCTAAATGGCTTGTGCTGTCTCCTCTAAAAATGGTAAAATTGTCTTATCCCCAACTGGTGAATTTAATTTACTTATAAGGCCCAGGTAAAGGGCACCACACGTGCCCAGAGACTGTAAATTAAATGCTACTAGTGGTCCTGCAGCACTGATTGTGGCATTCAAAGAATTCTTTTAAACAAGCCTCATGCTTACCACTGCAGAGCTTGTGTGCTCAGTTTTAAACTGCTTTTTCGGACTAGACAGGTAACCCTCTTCCAGTCCTAACCTTTCCTTTTTTAATACATATCAGTGACCCCTATTGGTAGGGCCTGGACCTCCCAGAGGGTACCATGCAATGTATTTAAAAGTAGGACATGTACTTTTAAGTTTTGAATGTCTTGGAAGTGAAAAACTCCTAAAGTGTTTTTCAATACAGCAACACCTGCCTCTCCCATAGGTCAGCATTGGAGTTTTCTTATTGCATTATTTAAGTATAGTTTTCAAAAGGGAATAGATGATTCCTTCAAGTTTAGTTTCTCTGGAATTACAATTTAAAATTCTACATTTTGGTGAAGTCGAGTTTTAAATTGCAATTCTGAAAATCACACTTTTAGAAAGTTGGCATTTTCTTGCCCCAACCATTTTCTGCCTGTAGCCTGTCTCTAGTCACATGACTGCGTGTAGTTGGCAGTTGGGCTTTGTGTATTCCTCCTAGAGAGCCACACACAATGCAAGCTTACGTATGACTTGATGTGGCATCTTTGACAGGATGGGAGGGAAGAGCTGACCACACCCTCACAGCAGAATAGGCCTACCACACACAAAGGGCTTAATGGCCCTGTATTGTCACTCCAGCCAGCTTAGAGCTAGGGAAGGAGAGGCATGGAATTCCTTGGACTTCAAAGCCACGGTCTAGAAGTTTCTTCCACCTTCCAAAACCAGGGCCAATATGTATAAATATTGGACCTCAGACATGACCACTTCAGTGTACTTCTGGACCTGTGGATACTCTGCCAGGTAGAAGGATTGCTGTGCTGCTGGATAAACAGTCACTCTGCTGGACTTCTGCTCTGATGGACTGCTGCCCTGCTGTGCTGACCTGCTTCCCTCTTGCCTGAGTGAGAATGACTGGGCCTGCATGTCTCTTGAACTCGTAGTGACTCCAAGGGCTAGTTGACTGACCTCCTGATCTGACTTAACAGACTTCCAACCACTCTGCTTCTGCATTTGGACTCTGGTATCTCTGAGTCTACCCTGCCAAGTGGTTCCACTCCAGTCCTGGGGTCTTGGAAATCGGCCTGAGTTGCTTGCCAGTGGAACCGATGCATCCTCTCAGCTGAGCGATGACTCACTGAGCAGAACCGTATAATTTCCTTGGCTCACTAACGCATCCTGAGAGAACCGACTCATCACCACTGCTGCCAGGATTGAACCCCTTGCAAAAGCACACATCACTGCCATATCTCTCATCTTGGGTCCAACACATCACGTTCCAAACCGTTGCTGAGGGGCACTTCCCCGGGCAGGTCCTCAGATCTGTTTTCCATGGTAGCCTTGATGACGACACCAAACCTCCGCATTGCAGCTTCAGTGCTATTCGGAATCAGTGCATTGCTTTGACTGCACAAAGCATCCCCAACACTGGCCTTGACATCGCAATCCTTGATGATAAGCTCCTCGACGTTGATGCAACATGACCTTGCACTTCAGTCTTGCCGCATCTCAGAATTGACGCATTAGCTTGGATGCACAAAGCATCTTTGATTTCTAATCTCTCAATGTTTGGCAACCAGGATTTAAGGGCCTAAGTGGGTCCCTATATACAGCCTGCACTCCATCGCAGTCAGCCTCGACTTGTGACTTTGTCCCAGTTCAATGCGACCAGATATCTCCAATAGTACCTTGTGCTTCTTAGCACTATGTTTACTTAAAACTTCAAAAGTCAATATCTCTGGTTGTCATTTTGGTCTTGTTTTATTTATTAAAATATACTCTATTGTTCTAACTTCGTTGTGAGCTCCTTTTATGGTGTGTTTTCATGTGTTACTGTCTGAAGGGTTGCACAAATACTTTACACATTGCCTTTAAGTTTAGCCTCACTGTTCTGTGTCAAGCTACCACGGGTTGAACACAGGTTAATTTAGGGTTTTCTTAAACCTTATCCTGACAAGGGTAGTGGTTGTTGCTTGACAAGGGTTCACATCCCAGTAAACCAATAACCCAATTTCTTACACATGCCTTAAACCGTCTCTGTGAAACATGGTGTCAGACTGTCCCACTATTGTTCTGCAAAAACTGTTCGGATAGTAAGTGTCCATTTCATAGTAAACTTTGAGCAATCCCCTCTGGATATGACAGCTGAGTTTGATCCTATTGCTCTATCAACCCTTTTTTCATGAGTCAAGGATCAGTGTTCTTGCACAAGATGTGTGTTAGTGTATTTTATGGATGTGTGTACGTATGTATGTATATGGTACTTCTTTAGTGAAAACTGAGCCAAAAAGCAGGGGAGCACTGTATAGGATCAAAGACAAGTATAAAGTCAATGAGTGATAGGAGAGGCAGCTGGACTGCTGATGGCTATTGAATTGTGATATAATATTCCTTAAAGAGGAGAGTCTTGAACTCTTTCCTAAATCGGAGCTCTGTTGGGGCGCTCCTGATGGATTAATGGATACAGGGATGGTGTTTCATTTCCTGGATGCATAGATAGATGGAAAAGGCCAGCTGCCTTGTTTTTTCTTTTTTAGTCTTCCTAATCTGCAGTCTGATGGTGTCCAGGTTGCGGGTGTGCTGCAAATTAACAAAAATTACGAACTTGTCTGCAAGATGAGGGGAATTGTTGGCCTTGATTACTTTGTAAGTGATGAAGCTAGTTTTGAAGATAGTGTGGGCTGGCAAGGAGAGATAATGGAGTTGCATTCAGATGAGAGTGAAATGATTGTATTTCTTGATGCCACAGGGGAGAATTGCTTTAGTGTGTCTGAGTCCTGAGGAGCTTCCAGTATGGAGTCTTTGAGGCCATGGACCAGAGTGTTACCACCATCCAGGTCAGCGCACCTAAGGGCTTGACCAGCAGTTCTGAAGACAGTTTCTGGAAGAAGCAGTTTCACTTTTTTTAGAAGAGAGAGATGGTATGGGTCTGTCATTGATTTTTTTGGCAATTTGTTCCTTGAGGGTGAGGTTGATGTCCAGGGTGAATCCAAGTGACTTGGCATTGGTTGAAGGTTGAGGTTTGGCATCATCAAGGTTCATGTAATTGAGTCAGGTTTGTATTGTTTCTTGTTTGTTGTTCCTGGCAAATAACTAAGAATTCTGACTTGGTTGGGTTGACCTTCAGGTAAATGCTGCTCATCCAGATCTGTACGATGTTCAGGCTGTGTTTGAGGTACAGGATGTTTAAAGGAGAGGATACATTCAAATAGAGTTATGTGTGATCAGCATATTGGTGAATGTTGATGTTGTCATCTAAAAGTAGAGCACCAAACAGCTCCACATAGAAGTTGAAGATGACAGGGGACAATACACAATCCCGGGAGACTCCACAGGTGATACGGATATTATGGGACCTGGAAGTGCCATTAGAACAAACAGGTGTTGGTGGGAAAGGTAGGAGTAAAAATGGTTAAGGACATTGTCAGTGAAACTCATTCGAGATTTCAGGGAGCATGAGTGTGGGATAATCAACTCTGTTGAAAGCAGCTGAGAGGTACAGCAGTATGAGGTGCAGTGGTCATTTTCATCTGTGCGCCGCCTATAATGTAAAAGGCAGCAGTTTTTGTGCTGCAGTGTGATCTTATGCTAGAATGATAGTAGGGAATGGTGAGTATTGATGTGAGCTTGGTGTATTCCACCTTAATATGAACTGCAGAATATCTTGCTACCAGAATATCATGGCAAAAATATAAAGGGCCAAAATATTGTGAAAGTAAGTTTTCTTATGTAAGTATAGGTTTACTTTACTCAACTCCAGACAAATGGACTTTGGTAATATGTATAAGTTCAAGGTAGGCAGCTGTACAGATAAAAATAGTTAATCTATTCTTACCTATATGCACTTACTTTCTTTATATTTTGGCACAATTTTTTGTTGCACAATGTGTTTGTTACTGGTATTTTGAAATACAACCAATTTGGGAGTTGAACATAGGTCGCTTTTTAATGACTTTGCCTATGATTGGTAGGTGACTGATGTGTCAATAGTTGACACGGGCAACTGGTATTAAGGGGCACAAGGGGCAGTGCCCTATCAGTTACATGGGAGAAGGCAGGAGGAGCAAAAGTAAAATACTGGGAAGATGCTCATCATAGAGCTACATTTTATAACCTAAAACAGGTTGAGTTATTTGTGTGATGTACAGTCCAGTTTAGTGACGTCATAATGGTAGGTGTGGCAATTTTAAGTGTAGTTTTATATGCTAATCTTGGGGTATTTGCTAATGTGGTCCAGGGCAGGGCACGTACAGCTCAGTATCACAACAAGATGATGAATGGAGAGCTGAAACTTTTCAAACACTCACCTCCAGTCACAGATCTGGGTTAAATCCATCAATCTTTTGCTCACGAGGTCACCCCAGTTTGGACCCAAACATATGTAAATCAGTCTTGACTCTGTTGCCCATCAGAACAGTCCAGCCTGAACTGCCAGACCAGGTCCTCCCTGGAGCACAAACAAGCATCCTCGGACATGTTTCGGGGTATCACCCCTCATCAGCCAGGCTAGCTTGAATCTAGTGGTACAGTGAGAAATGGACCCAGTCCAAGCATACCCTTGCCACTTAGGGTGAACATAGCAGCTCAACAAGATGATGGACGGAGTGATGAAACTTTTCAAACGCTCACCATCAGTCACAGATCTGGGGTAAATCCATCGTTCTTTTGCTCACCATGCCACATCAGTCTTGACACTGTTCCCTATGGGGGCAGTTCAGCCTGAACTGCAAGGCCAGTTCCTCCCTGGACCTGAAACAAGCCTCCTGGGACCGGGTTCGGGGTATAATCTCTCATCAGCCAGGCCAGTTTGAATCCAGTGACACAGTGAGCAAGGGACCCAGGTGGTATTGCTAAGTAAAGGAGAGTGACATGCAGTTTGAAAGGCTGGACTAGGGATGTTGAGGTAGTGGGTGGCAACCGCAGGCACAAGCTTGTAGCAGTCTCCACCTACCTTATGGTTTCGTTGCTCAGAGGGCAGGTTGGTGGTGGAGTCCTGCAGCTACCTCTGTGTGCTTATGCGGTATGTTCCTGTCGGTCAGAGCTGAACCGTTTGCTTGAGCACTGTTCTCCCATTCTGTTGACTCAGCACTTTTGTGTCCTTTATTTCTCCTGGGCAAAATGCTGTTGCTGCTGAATGGGACATTTAGGTCTAGACCATTGAAGATTTACAGTGTAAGCCAGCCCCTCTCCCCCATTTCCTTACTTCTGATGATGAAATAGTGGGAGAGCGCCATATGAAACATATCTCATTTTTAAGAGCTGATGCAGCCTGCCCTTCTGAGCCCCTGACCCTGTCTGATTTACTGACTGTGAACTCACCAGCAGTGCATAACCAGCACTGCAGCAGCTTGGACTCCAAAGAGGAACATGTGAGGTTAGTTGAGAAATTCCTTTTCATCACCATGTGATGCCACCCTCGTTTCCCACAGTTAAAAACAGAATAGGAGGCCTAATGTAATGTCACTTCCTGTTGACACAAACTTACATTTCTTGTTTACTTTACAAGCGTGCATCAAAGTTTGAACTGAAATTGTTAAGACCCAGCTACCCATTTCTGGGTTCAATATTAGTTGAATAAATGAACACAAAAATGTACACTGATTTCATGACACCTGCACATTTTACTGCTGGTTGGCAACTTTACATATAAAGTCTAAAACATAGATGAATTGCTTGAGCTTTGCCAGGGTCTCAATACTTGTGGGTGCAAATTGAGCTTTGTGGGATACATTAGATGAGCTGTGCCAGTGCTTCAGTGCCTGAGCAGCAGTGGTACTGATGCTAAGCATGGTAGTAGTGCATTTACAGAGCTGTGTGAGATTGAGGTGCATTTACAGACCTACATACAATGTGTGAAGCAGACGTGTGTTTAGAGAGCAGTGTGTGATTTTAGTGATCAGTTTAAACTAGATACTATGGCTTGAAATTGTGTCCACCCTCCATACCCTCGTCAAGTTAGGTCCTGTCCCCCTTCAAATCCATGTCTGCAGTCCATGCATTTTCTGAGCAAAAACCCAGTATGCCTACACACCAACCCCACCCACCACACTTGCCTTCAGAGATGTCACAGGTGTCTGAACACATACTTTTCATGTATTTGGCATGCTCCCTCTCTTTAGACACGTTCCCTAATACCTGAAAGTGAATCTCCCTGTACCTGGTCCATCTGTCTTCCCATTTGTCAACTAATTGGACATGATCTGTCTTGGTAGATATTCTCACTTACCTTGCGACCATTCAATCTCAAGGAAATGTTCCATGAGAGCTCCCTCTGAATGTTCTCCCTCTGCACCAAAAATAATGTTCTCATTTGTTATTGCCTTTAGACCAGGATATTCTCCCCTTGACTGAGTGTCCTTGCTTTCTGAGGGCATGAATCTTCTTGAATATTTTACCAATGTCACAGGATCTCTTCTCACTAGAACACACTCTTTCTGACTTCACATGTTCACTCCCCTTTCACTTTCACTCGACTTGCTTCACTTTGCCAAGGGTACATCTTTTTCTAGATGGATACTCTCTATGTCACTATACCTGAGCCATTGTGCCCTCTGCACTTCATTCACTTAAAACTTAAAACTTTAGTATGTTTCTGAACATGCCTCCTCAATCCTAGACAGAAACTCCTCGTGCCAGAACCAGATTCCTCCATAAATGGCTGCTTAAGTCTCTTGCCTTCTTTGGGAAGCTGCTTCTCTTCCTAGACAGACGCTCTATTCTCTCAGTACAGTTGTCATTGTGCATGTCTCTCATCAGTTTAGAAGTCACTTTTCTGAACGGAGTCATTGTTTTTTCTCTGGTTATCCTAAATCTTGAAAGCCTTCCTAATGAATAGGTCTAACATTCAACTGATGAAGCAACCAGCCGATGTAGAGAAAGGACTGTGCATGGAGTCAGGAGCTGTGAGGGGCGTTCTGAGTTGAGGAGCAGTGTACTCTCCAATCAACCCTTTAACAAGCAGGGGGTCTTGTATAGAAGAGGAGGATCTATGCCAGTGGTTCCCAACATTTTGACTTCTGTGCTTGCCCACTTTATCATTACTGGAACCCCGGAACCCCCACTGAATCATTTTTGGAATCCGGGGACCCCCCATGTGAGTCACTACTGTAAGCTGGGCCCTAATCTGTTAATATTATTTAATTTTCGAAGAAGTCGCGGACCCCCTGAGAAGGAGTTCCGGACCCACAGGGGTCCCTGGACCACAAGTTGGGAACCGCTAGTCTATACTGTTCAGTGGGCTCTATGCTGAGAAAGGGGCCCTGTTAATTGCTGAGTGGAAAGCTCTGCATTAACATGGAACTTGGACTAAACAGATAGATCTGCACTCAGCAGAGTACTCCTATTCTGAGCAACTGGAGGGTGCAGTTTATGCTAACTAGAGCACTCTGTACTCAGCAGGGAGTGCTCTGAACTCAACAGGGAGTGCTCTAGTAAGCATGGATGGAGATTTGTATTCAGAAGGGAGTTCTATGAGTAAAATGTTCTGTTGCTCAGTAGTGTTGAGCAGGACTGCTGGTGATTAATAAGCTCTGTACTCAGCCATGAAGGGACTAGATTTTACAATCCAGGCTATTCAGTATTATGCCAGTGGTATCCTTTGACTTGTTTTTAATAAAACATCTTGAACCTTGTGCTATAGTATATTCCATTTGAACTCCCTTTTTTCAAAAATGTGCACAAAGGTTTCTTGAAATGTATGCTGTATATGCAATGATCCATTGAATCAATTTTTTTAAATTCTTGCTGGGAGAGGCCCCATCCCTGAACACTTCTCTTTCACTTTGGCATGCTTGCTGTACTCACTTACTTCTTCAGCTCCGATCTCAGC
Source organism: Pleurodeles waltl (assembly GCF_031143425.1). NCBI lineage: Eukaryota > Metazoa > Chordata > Amphibia > Caudata > Salamandridae > Pleurodeles > Pleurodeles waltl. The sequence goes on along the minus strand of NC_090446.1, from coordinate 923,138,897 downwards.
TTTTCACCCTACCTCTTTTAGGATCCCTCAGCCGCCACTGGTAGTTGTTAAGGTCATCATGGTCTAGTGAATGATCTTTTTTGAGTGGGAGGAACTGGCCTGTCTTGAGAGTTTCCCGGAAGATGATTTTAGTATTGGAGGCATTGACTATGATGAGGAGGGGAGAAAGAACAACCACAGAGAGAGCTTTGATGAAGTAAAAGTTTAGGACATCATGTTCATGAAAATTTGCTTTGAGGGAGTTGAGTACATTGGCGAAATCTGTGAGAGATACTGCTATTGGATTCACTCCTCCAAAAAAAGATTATCTCACTTGTTCATTCATTAATTGGCCTTTTTCATTGTGTGCATAACTCTAGGGTTCAGGGAGTAGATAACCCTCAATGTTCTACTGTGTACTTGGACTTAGCTGCTAAGCACCCTATACACTACATGCACTTTCAAACTTTAGCCTCTCAGCTGAGCATTACATATCGGTCCACAGTGCTGCCAAATGTGGCGACTCTTGTAACTGTAGTGAACATCCCCCCCTTCACTGCTGAAACCTCTACCTGTGTGAGGGATATCTGTCTGTTGCACATGATACTGCTTCATTAAAGCCTAATGTGTTTTTCAATGTGCCTTATGTTTATTTTTCTCGCCAGAAATGCACTTGAATAGCTAATACTCCAGCATGAAGGAAGTTCAAATATTTTTCTATTTAGGCACATCACACACTCTTTTGCTTGTTTTTTCTTGCGTATTTTGCAGCACTCATGCTTCAGCAGTGCTTTCCCCTGACCATGCCAGTGAAGGAGACTGCAGGCTCTTATCAGTCCTTCATGTTCAATAACACATTGTAATGACCCTATCAAATTGCGCAAATGTAGAGTAAAGGCTCTTGCAGGGATGCACTTGTTGGAGACCAGAAATTTGTAGTAAATAAGGGGACAGGAGCACTGTAGTTTACGACTTCAGTCAATAAGAAGCATGTATAAAGGAGTCAGAAAGACAGAGACAGAACAAGATTATGCTTATGTTTGGGTTTATATTTTTTGTGTTTGCATTGGCACTTTTGTGTGGAACACAGCATAGCCATTACTCTTACTAGCTCTTTGGCCTACACCTCCGATTGCATGCAGAGATTTCAATATACATCTCAAAGTTGGTGATAGTGGCAAACAGAAAAATACATTTACAGTGAGGATGCCGCAAGTATATTGGGCACTGTCTCACTTCAAGAGAAGTCATGGGCTGGTCAATATCTGGGATAAATTGAACACTCGGTCACCAGCTATACGTATTTTCCCACCAACACCAAACATTATGGCCCTCATTACAAACCTGGCGGTCGGAGATAAAGCGGCAGCAATACCGCCAACAGCCCAGCGAGAAAAAAATGGAATTACGTCCAAGGCGGAAACCGCTAACACAGACAGACACTTTAATACTCCGACCGCCACGGTCGGTAGAAACAAACACCGTGGCAGGAACCGCCAACAGACAGGCGAAAGACAATGTACCGCCTACACTATTACAAGCCACCGATCCGCCAGCTTTTCCAGGGTGGTACCAACGCCATCAAAAGCATGGTGGAAACAGTGCACAGAAGGGAAACCACTTACCTCTCGACAGTCAACGAACAACCAGGACGCCATGGAACCCGAGTTACAGGTCCTGCCGATGCTGGTCTACCTCCTCATCTACCAGGAACATCAAAGACAGCGGCAACGACGATGGTGAGTACTGCACCTAGCACACCGGGGAGGGGAGGAGGGAAAAGAGAGTGACACACGCACGCAACACCCGCACCCCTCCATCCACATCAACACAAACACACAAATATCCAATCACATCACAGATACTCCCGTCACCCCCTGGAAGAACGCAAGGACCAAATGAAATGAGTTTAACGAATGTAATATTCGAACAATCAGCTAGCCTAAGATAACCTTAAATCATTAGTATATACAAGTGCTACCAGCAAGTACACAAGTCCGTAGACTGTCCCATTAAATGTCCGTGGACCATTGGTCCCAGAAAGCATGATTGAATCCCACACATGACACCTGCCTCAAACCAGAGAGAACACTGCAGGGGCATCAGGTCGAAACAAAACAGGCACCTAAAGGGGAAGGAGAGGCTGGGCACCTCAGCCAGATGATGGGATGATGCCACTGCTCCCCTAGGGGGCTCCATGCCCACTGCTTTCTCCTGGGGAGTGCAAAGCCACAGTCTCTCAAGTGGGTGGTTTGCCCACTGCTTGGTCCTGGGGAGTGCAAAGCCACAGTCTCTCAAGTCTCTCAAGTGGGTGGGTTGCCCACTGCTTGGTCCTGGGGAGTGCAAAGCCACAGTCTCTCAAATCTCTCAAGTGGGTGGTTTGCTCACTGCTTGCTCCTGGGGAGTGCAAAGCCACAGTCTCTCAAGTGGATGGTTTGCCCACTGCTTGGTCCTGGGGAGTGCAAAGCCACAGTCTCTCAAGTCTCTCAAGTGGGTGGGTTGCCCACTGCTTGGTCCTGGGGAGTGCAAAGCCACAGTTTCTCAAGTCTCTCAAGTGGGTGGTTTGCCCACTGCATGGTCCTGGGGAGTGCAAAGAAAGCCACAGTCTCTTAAGTCCCTCAAGTGGGTGGTTTGCCACCTGCTTGGTCCTGGGAGTGCAAAGCCACAGTCTCTCAAGTCTCTCAAGTGGGTTGTTTGCCCACTGCATGGTCCTGGGGAGTGCAAAGCCACAGTCTCTCTAGTGGGTGGCGTCTTCCACTGGTTCTGGAGGGGGCTTTATGCCCAGAATGCTTCATCCTGCCAAGGACTGAATTAGTGGATGCTATTCTCCACTGGTTCTGGAGGGGGCTTTGTGCCCAGAGTGTTTCATCCTGCCAAGGCCTGTGTTAGTGGATGCTATTCTCTGCTGGTTCTGGAGGGGGCTTGGTGCCCAGAGTGCGCCATCCTGCCAAGGACTGTGTTAGTGGATGCTTTTCTCCACTGGTTCTGGAGGGGGCTTGGTGCCCAGAGTGCTTCAGCCTGCCAAGGACTGTGTTAGTGGATGCCTTTTTCCACTGGTTCTGGAAGGGGCTTGGTGCCCAGAGTGCTTCATCCTACCAAGGACTGTGTTAGTGGATGCTTTTCTCCACTGCTTCTGGAGGGCGCATGGTGTCCAGTGATGCTGCACCAGGGGTTTGGCAGTTTCCATTCCCTCACCAGGGTGTCTGAGCCACGATATGTTCCGGTAACAGGTAGCATGATACTCCATGGAGGCACAGCCACACTCCACCTTGCGACAACTTAGGCTGCAAACTGCTGGTAGTGCCAGTGCTGCTGGTGGTGGTGTCTTATGTAGTGTGTGTAGGGTCCAGGACATCTCCTCCAGCCTCAGATGGCTACCCACTGGGGATGCTGCTGATGTCCGCTGTAGTGGCACTGCCTGAGCACGTCGGCAGCCATGTGGCGGTGGCTGCGGCGGTGTTTGCGGCGGAGATGCTGCCGGTGGTGCCTGTGGTGCAGGTGTCTGTAGTATTGGAGGTAGACACCAGGCCGTCTCCTGCAGCCTCGGAAGGCTGCCCACTGGGGATGATGCTGGTGACTGTAGTTGTGGTAGCTGCCTTGCAGGTGGCGGTGGCGGTGCAGGTAGCGGTGCAGGTGGCGGTCGTTGCGGCGGTGCTCACCGCGGTATCAGGTTGCTGGACTGTCTTCAGAAATGGGGGTCACCAGTCCCTCACCCAGAGCCTCTGTGCCCTGAGGTGACTTTCCTTTGCTCTTGTGTTCCTTCCCCACCTTGGAAATCACTGCTGGGACCTTGGCACTGTCCTCTTTGGTTCTGGATGATGACTTGCTGGGTGGGTAGTGCGGCTTTTCTCTTCTGCATGCTGGCCCCTTCTTTACCTTGGCAGGTGGCCGAATAGGGTGGTCTGTGGCTTCAGTAGGTGGCACACTGGCAGCCCTGATAGGTGCCCCTTCGATCCTCCCGGACTTGCAGGGACCACAGTGAATGACGATTTGGTGGCTGAGGTGCTGGTCTAGGCTCTAGACAACCTGCCCCTAGAGGAAGAACGGGGGGGAGGTCCAGGGAAGAGGTCAATGGTAGCCAGGAAAAGATTTTTAGACACACTGGGATGGGAAGATGGAGGGGGTTTGGGAGTGGAGGAAGAGGTAGTGGTTGTAGGAGGAGTACGTCTGCTGAGTTTGGGTGAAGGTACATGGGTTGGAGGCTGTTGTGAGGTGGATGGCTGTTGAGTGGGTGTGTGCCGGCATTTGTGTACTTTGGGAGGAGGGCTAACAGACACACTGGGAGAGGACACAGGGGATGTGTGAATGGTAGTGAGGGTGGTGATTGCATGTGAGCGGTGTGTAGTGATGGGCGTGCTGGTGATGGAGGTAGTGGCTGAGGATGTACTGCATGCAGGTGTGAGTGGAGATGAGACTGGGAGGGAGGTTGAGGACGTGGAGGAGGGGGACACAGTGGAGGCAGTGGATGTTGGTGTGTCTGCATGGGTAAGGTGCTTGTGTCAGTGTCTGTGGGATGTGTGGTGCTTATGTTTGCCTGAGCCACTTTTGTGTGTTGATGTGTGTGCATGATGGTCTGATGGTGTGCTTGGGATAGGCTGAGGTAGTGGGTATTGGGTCTGGGTAGTGGATGTTGGAGGGGGGGAGGCTGGACACAGGGACAATGGCTGCCATCAGTGCTGAGGCCAGAGCCTGAAATGCTCTCTGTTGGGCTGCCACACCAGAATGAATACTGTCCAGGTATGCATTTGTTTGCTGCAAATGCCTCTTGACACCCTGGATGATATTCAAAATGGTTGACTGCCCAACAGTGAGGGATCTCAAGAGGTCAATAGCCTCCTCACTGAGGGCAGCAGGGTTGACTGGGGCAGGGCCTGAGGTGCCTAGGGCGAAGGAGATGCCCACCCTCCTGGGTGAGTGGGCACAGGAAACACGCTGAGGGGCTGCTGGGAGGGCGGTGCTGGTGGGGGGGTGGCTGTACCTGTTGTTGTGGTGGGCACAGAGGTGCCCACCACCGCTAGGGAGCTCCCATCAGGGGAGGAGTCACTGTCGCTGGTGTCCCCTCCTGTCCCCATCATGGAGCTCCCCTTGCCCTCCGTCCCACTGGTGCCTTCAGACTCCATACATTCACCCTCATGGAAAATGTGGGTTGCAGCTCCATCCTGCTCTGGTGCCACTGCTCCTCCGCCAGGTGATACAAGGACAGGGTGACAAAACAAAAAGGGGGGAAAGACAGAGGAGACACATAGTCAATGCCAGCAACACCACTACCGTTGGTGGACACAACACACAGGGAGCAGCCCTTGCATTAGGCCATGCACTAGCAGTTAGTAGGAAAATCACCTGCCCACGGGGGACTATGCCTAACCCCATTTACTGCACACCTGGAACCCACAGGAGCCTGACTGGTTGTAAATGTCCACTACCACTATTGGGGTTGGAGTGCCACAGAGCCTGCCTAACAAGGGACCTACCCTAGCAAGTTCGCCCTGGCCTAGGGGAACCCACAGCCCACATCCCCCACCCAGACACCTCGTAAAGTGCACAGAATCAGCTGAATGAGACTGTACTCACCCCCTTGTGGCTGCTGTGATGCCCTCAAGCGCCCATCCGACTCCTTATATGCCATCGCCAGGATCCGGACCATCAGGGGGGTCATGGTGCGACGGGCACCCCTTCCACGTTGGGAGGCCATCTCCAGCTGGGCCTTCGCCATCTTCTTGCTCCAGCGGCGCAGGTCCTCCCATCTCTTGCGGCAGTGGGAGCTCCGTCTATGATAGACCCCCATGGTCCGCACTTCCTTGGTGATGGCACCCCAAATACTCTTCTTCTGGTGGGTGCTGGCCTTGAGGAAAGGTAAAGTATGAAAGGAACTTACTACCCCGTCCGGTTTGTCATACTCATTAGTCACCAGTTCCCACCTATGCCCTGACACACATACACTCACCATCCTTACATGCAGGCCTCAGCCCCCCCAACATGTATCTTCCATCCACACCACTCTATACATTCATGTCCCACGCATCATGCTCACAGTTTACTCACCTGTTTGTCTGGAGGACCGTAGAGTAGCGTGTACTGGGGGAGGACCACATCCACTAGTCTCTTCAACTCCTCCACAGGGAAGGCAGGGGCCCTTTCCCTAGACACTCCAGCCATTGTCGCTTCCAGACTGAGGTCACAGCAGCACTTACAGTGTAGGTCCTCTCCTGTTGAAGGTCATGTATCAAGTGAGTGAACAGATAGAAAATGGCTGTCACATCCACGGCAGTGCGTACCGTCACGCCAACGTACATCATCATTGGATCCTGGAACCCATAGGGCCCAATGATAACCAATGCTGAATTGCACGGCGGTCTTCGACCACCTACCGCGATGCTGCACAACACCAGCACAGTTACCTCATTTCCCCTTACCCCTCCTTACAGGTCAAACAGCCACCATTTCAGGGTCGCATAAGGCGGGGCACCTAACTGTGTCACAGCACATTTGGGCACAAATACGGACAGACAACGCTACACACTGATTTAATCACATTAGTGCAAAAACCCTTGTGCAACCTATGTGGTACATGACCCTCTGCTCACCATTCTCCTCCATAGGGCACATCCGCTGGGGCAGATGATGAGATGGCGTCATCCTCCGGTGTACAGACCCCTGGTGGACCTGTCGACAATGGAAGACAGACACATCCTTATCACCTACAGACTTGATCGTGCCACAATCCAAGAACTGTGTGCCCAATTGGAGCCAGACCTGATGTCAATCATCCGCCATCCCACAGGTATCACCCCCTCTAGTGCAGGTCCTGTCAGTGCTCCATTTCCTGGCCAGTGGTTCCTTTCAAACAACAGTGGCCATGGCATCAGGGATGTCTCAACCAATCTTGTCTAACAAGTTGTCCAGAGTGTTATCTGCCCACAGTGAAAGCTGACTTCTATTCCCTGGGACATAACCCCAACATCATTGGTGTCATTGATGGTACACATGTGGCATTCGCCCCCCCCGCAGGAATGAACAGGTGTAGAGAAATCGTAAAAGCTACCATTCAATGAATATGCAAATGGTGTGTTTGGCAGACCAGTACATCTCTCATGTGAATGCCAAGTATCCTGGCTCTGTGCATGACGCTTACATTTTGAGGAATAGCAGCATCACTTATGTGATGGGCCTACTCCAGAGGCACTGTGTGTGGCTAATAGGTGATCCTAAGGTCCCCACACAGTATGAATAGGTGTCTGGGTATGGGGTAGTGTTGGAGTGTGTCTTTTAAAAGCAATATTAATACAAAAAGCTTGCAATATATTGTGTGATGAAGCTGCATAGAAAATCTGTTAACATAGAAAATAATGCAAGCATTTGGAAAGTGCCCATGGGGAGTGGCTACCAATGTGTATGAAGGCTAATTAATTCTGAATTATTATGCAATAATGTTCTGAATTTGTATTAGTATATCATAATTAGAGTTATGTGTTAAGAGTTTGCTTTTTTAAAAGAAGGGCTTTAGCTTAGCGAGGGTTTGGGCCTAGCTGCCTGGCCTCATATTAAACTGTATTTTCTAATGTGTAGTGTGCTGTTTACCTGAAGGACACGAAGCTGTACTTTTCAAAGAGTTATGTGTGTGTAGCCATAGTACATTCTTTCTCATGAGAACCGGATTGCTCAAGGCGAAGTTCTTGCTAGCTGCAACAGTGTAATTCGTAACAGGTGCAAGGTTAACCGTACTACGAGAGGACAATGAAGACACTGACTTGGAGCGCAAAGTGGAACATTTTCTACCTGACATTCCAAACGTTGAAGACATGGTCAAAAACATGGACCAATCCGTGACATGAGAACTGTGAATTGTGGAAAATTCTGGCAAGGTGCTTACCAAATTATTGGACAGAGATAACGATGCACCAAACTTTATCCAATGAGGAATTAGAGATTAGTTTGACAGTTTTGACTTAATGTCCCTGCGCAAGTTGAAATCGGACATTATTCCATTTTCCCCTTTTGAGCTACTGAGCTATTATTCTTTCAGCGTTTTACCCTGATACTTTAAAGCATCCTCTTCCCCATTCTTACCCGATGCTAACTTCTCCTCTATCGGAGGGAAGCAATATTCCTTAGCTATGCTATCTTGAGACTTTGCCCCGTCCTATCTTTGCTGATGCCTATGAACTGATGTCCTGAGGACGAAGACTGACGCTGCTTGCTGATCTGTTGGATTAGTAACTATCTGATGAAAATTGTGATTGTCTATTTGCCTTTTCTTTCTAGGTACCAATTGCTATTTTGATAGATGCCTTAGTACAGAGATTTTCTAAATTTGTGTTCACTAAATGTTTTGCATGAAGCCCAACATGCTGATGCTAATTTGAGGTTAATTAAGGTGTTCACTAAATTTATGCAAATAGACAAATAACTGAGTTCTTGCTTTGTTGAATCATGTACTAATGAGACTCTGCTAATTTGATTCATATTAATGATATGCCTAAATATTGAATGAATATTGTCTATGCATTGATTAATTTGTGCTCTGATTGCTGATTAGGAGTGTTTTCTAATGAGGTTTCTTGATATTGAGATTAACAGACGTGATATTAGATTGTACCTAATAGAGAAATGAATATCTTAACACTTAACTAAACTGGTGTTTTTGTTCTTGACTGAAAGGTCATGGTGTGTTCTATTATTTATTCTTATTGATTGTTTATTGATTAGCGATTGTAAATATTGATTGTATATTGATCTGTTGTTTGACTATGCCAAGAAAATATTTTGTACTGTGAAGTCCCCAAACGTGGTCCAAAGGTTTGTCGATCTAAACGCGTCTCCTTGTAAGTTTACTTATTAAGGCTCTGACGCGCTAACAGTTTTGGTAGCAGAGGTGATGGTTTGGCCCTTTGGGGCCCGAGTACGAAAGATCACTGTTTGTTAACAATTTTGTAACAGTGCGGTTGGTTTGGCTCTCTGGAGCCCCTGTGCGAAAGATCAACAGTTTGGTAGAGAATGATGGGGTTGGTCCTTTGAGGTCCTGGTACAGATGGTACAAGGTGAATCAGTTTGGTGGTAGTGAAGGTGTACCGAATAAATTGGGTTTCGTGTATTTTTTTTCTCTTTTTCAATGATGCAAATTGGAGGGATGATGTGTCCCTAAGTCCCAAATGACTTTCCCGGAATCTCAGAGCTTGCTGAAGGGAGTTTGAGTATGTTCTCGGCGTTCTAGTGATAGTGTGAATGAAGTAGGTTTTACACTTGCACAGCTTATGCAAATCACAGGTGAATTGTGAGGTTTGTGAGGATTTTAGGCCAGATTATATTTTAGTAGGAGTGGGCGTATTCTGCATTATGTGAGTAGGGAAGTCGGCGAACTTCATGTGAGTGTGACGCTTTGTGCTCAAAAATTGTCCACGTGGTTGTTGATGATGCACGGACCCTGCGTGGTCTAAGACTCCAGAGTATATTGATAAGTGTATGAGACACTTGCTTTATGTTGTAATTTGTGTGGTTCAATAGGTCGATAAATAAGTTGACGAGTCGAGTTTGAGTCAAAGTGAGTGAAAGAAAACTTTGATGGAGATTTGGTGAGTTCTAAAGTGTACTAGAACAATAATCCATTGACAAGTCGAGAGTAGAATTTGCGGGTCAAATTTTGCTTGCGAGTGCGGGATCTGAGAAGGAGAGAGTAGCAGCCGAGGCTTAGCCAAATCTCTGTAAAGTTCTGAAGCAATTGTGTTACCCTTTCCCTGTAGTAGACCGGTAAATATTGAGTTTTATTTTGGTTGGTGGTCGCAATATATTGCATTAGTTTTGTGTGAATCGAGATTGGGAGGACAAGCTGCAAGACTTTGTCAGCCGCAGTGTGTGTGAGTGTGACGTCATTGGAGCTGGCTGGGATAGGTTGGTTAGTGAGAAAGATCGCGCACAGATTGGCAGCCGTCCGTGAGAAGCAATTGGTTGAGAAGGTAGGCGAAGAGAATTCTGGGAATTAAAGTCACTTCCTGATTCGATTATGAACAAAATAAAATACATAAAGATGAAAATTTTCAAGGCTTTAAAGAGCGCTTTGAGGGGAGATGTATACATTACCGCAAGTGTAGGGGAGGTTACACCGCCAGACGGTACACCAGCTTATATTGTGATGGAGGAAAAGGGAGTCGTGCAACGTCTTTGGCTAAAGCAATGGTGCAAAGCTATGGAGAAAGAGGGGTGGTTAGCGTTTCCTGAGAACGGAATGTTCAATCTGAGGGTTTTAGAAAATCTGCGGAGGGTGCTAAATGAGCTGAAGCCACCTCCAAGGCCGGCACAGTTTGAGGCGTTAGCAATTTGGGAACTGATGGCAATACAGCAACAGCAACAGAAATTTGAGAGGAGAATGAGGAAAGCAGAAAAGACACTAGCAGAGGCTAGATGGGATAGTGCACAGATAGTTTGGAGGAGAGAGACAATAGATGGAGTTAGGCTGTTTCCAGTGATAACCCCAGCGGTTGAAGACAAAGGGAGGAAAGCTGCCTGTAAGACTGACAAAAGGCCCTCCAGAGATAAAGAGGCTAGAAAGCCTTCGATAGGGACAGAGGACTCAGATGATGATGAATTCCTTAATCAGTTACTAAATGATCGACCACCGCCATATGCGACAGATGACAATAGACAGAGTACCAGCATATGTCCTACAAGTTTGTCACAAGAGAAGGTGACAATGAACCCAACACAGGTTAGTCCTGTCTCAACACAAGTCCAGATGCAGAGCAGATTTGGAGTGTCCACCACCCAGGTTATGCAGCCTCAGTTGCAACCGCCACAGGTTCAGAGGATTTACCCTGATGTACCCATTTTAGAGACTACCACCAATCTGATGGTGCTGACAGAGCCAGTATATGGGAGACCAAAGTTGATTCAGACTGAGCCAACCCCACCTTTACTGCCCCAGGTGCAGCCACAAATGATCCCGAGATATACTTCGGTCACAGGACCACAAGCAGACATGACACCAGGGATGAGTCAGAATATGGGAGTTAGTCTTCCACAGGTTTTGGGAACCAGACAGACACCAGATGCCATATCCTTGCCTATTACGGTTGGTCCACCAGTACCATTGTTTGCTCAGGCGAAGCCTAGTGTATGTGATCAAGGGGTAATGACACAAAATATGACAAGAGGAGGGTTTGTAGGAAGCTCCCAAGGGACGACTCAAGTGGAACCGACATTTGAAGGATCTAGGTCCCTGTTAGATTTTAGCCCGATTGGGGCTCTTCCAGATGCCATGAGACAATGAGGTTCAAGACTGGTGACACCGTAGATCTCAAATGTGAATGTGCCGCAGACACCTTTAGTGCAAGCTGGGAATATCTCATTTCATGCTTTAAAAGCACAACAGCTGCCCGACTGGTTAGACAAGCTTAATACTCCACAGACTATTCCTGTACAGCAGGGAGAACCGAAGGAGAAGAGTACCTGAACCATGTGAGGTTGGGTATGGAAGCCATTGAACTTGTTGAAGGGAGTAAACAGGCTAGAGTCATACACGGAAGCAGAATTGAGGTACTTGTGACCAAAGATAACTAGAGAAGGGAGCAGGATGCACCGGAGGTTGGCAAATTTGCAGACAAGTACGGCATAGATTTAGAAAATACCAAACATTTGAAGAGAAGTTAGATTAGATTTTGAGCCAAAGGATTTCAAACACATGAGGTCTACTGGAATGAAAGCACACCTCAAGGAGATAGTGCGGAGTGCACAAGTTTGGGGAGCCTTAGAGAAGTGGGAAGGCAGATGGGCGAAGAAAAGAGGCAAAAGGAAGAGTGATTGCATAGAGCAGTCAGTTAAAACATTACCGGATACAAGCATGGTAAAGATGTTACCAATGAGAGAGACTTCCGGAGGGGTTCTTGTCCATGTACCATGGACTAGAGGTGATATTCTGTCATTTACGAATGAGTTCTCTAGGTTGAGGGAGAAACCAGTAGAGTGGTACCAGCAGACAGACAGGTTTGTGAAGCTTGCAAAGTGTCTATGGGAAGACCTGAATACTCTCTTTGAGATCATAGTTCCAGCTGATTTGTGGATTGAGTGCAAAAGGAGTGTAGATTGGCCGACTGAGGAACCAACAAGAGACAGAATCACAGGGGCACCGTCTCTTGATCTGATTAAGTATTATTATAAAGTGATTGAATTCCTGAAAACAAGAGTTTTGCCTAAGAATATTAATTGGCAAAGGATTGATTGAACGGCTCAGGAGGTCAAGGAGTCGATACATGCCTATTATGAGAGGTTGTTGAAGGCGTTTAAACATTACAGCAGTACAGAGGTTATTGAGGGGAAGGACATGAATCACCTTGTGTTCAGATTCGTGGAAGGGTTGAGACCTGAGATTGGTCAGATGATTAAGAATCATTTGATTTGCTGGCAAGGAAAGCCGACTGATGAGGTGTTGCAGTATGCAAAGTACTGCAGCGATGAGATCGAGCTGAAGCAGAGAAAGTTGAAAGAGAAAGCGATGGTGATGCAAATTAAGGCAGCACAGACAGGGATGCAGGGAGGTTTTCTACAGACAATGGTACAGGAGCCGCAGGGGAACGGGATGTTTCAGGCGCAGGTGAGAGGTAGAGGTCGAGGAGGTTTTGTGAACCGCAGTCTAGACTTGAACACTGTACTGGTTCAAAATGATGCACAGAGAATGAAGAAGATGTTACCTTGTCATGCTTGCGGGGTTGTAGGACACTGGAAGCGGGAGTGCCCAATGATGGTGCAGGATGATGTTCTTCAACAAAGCAATGATGTCAGTACATTCCAGAATGTGAAAGGACAGAGATTGAGAGGTCCAAATCCAAATTTTCTGAATAATGTAAATCAAATGCAAGGTTTTCAACCCATGCAGCAGGTGCAGATGCCACATATACAGCCAACACAGTTACAACAATTGCAACAGCAGGTCCCCATGGTACCTAGACAGCAAATGCAAGTGCCTTTAGCTCCAATGGAACAGCAACAGGTGATGCTTCCTCAACAGGTCACAAGTCAAAGAATGAGTCACAATAAAGCAGTACAACAGTATCCAATGCGTGGTGAGAATGGAATAAACGATGAATGGTCAGATCAGAGTTCAGACGGAGAAGAGTGCAGGCTTGCAGCATCCTTAGAGGTAGATCAGAGAGACCCCTATGTTCAGGGGAAGGTTATGGGTCACAAGGTTTCATTCTCGGTTGACACAGGAGCTACATGCTCCACAGTCAGAAGTGCAGAGGTTCCAAAATTGCCCCTTTCGGGATGAACAGTTAAGGTAGTAGGAGTAGCAAACCAACTCCTGAGTAACCCGATCACAGATCCTGTTCAGGTTAAACTTGGCACTTTCCAAGGATTGCACAGATTTGTGCTTTGTGATTCAAGTCCCGGATCCCTATTGGGAAGAAACTTAGGGCCTCATTATGACCCTGGCGGTAGAGAACCGCCAGGGCCAACGGGGGCGGGAGCACCGCCGACAGGCCGGCGGTGCTCCCTTGGGTATTCTGACCGCGGCGCTTTGGCCGCGGTCAGAAAGGGAAAACCGGCGGTCTACCGCCGGTTTTCCACTGCCCCTAAGAATCCTCCAAGGTGGCGCAGCTCGCTGCGCCGCCGAGGGGATTCTGACAATCCTTACCGCCATCCTGTTCCTGGCGGCTCGCCCGCCACGAACAGGATGGCGGTAAGGATTGTCGTGGGGCCCCTGGGGGCCCCTGCAGTGCCCATGCCAATGGCATGGGCACTGCAGGGGCCCCCGTAAGAGGGCCCCGCTAGTATTTCACTGTCTGCGTAGCAGATAGTGAAATACGCGACGGGTGCAGTAGCACCCGTCGCACCTTCCCACTCCGCCGGCTCGATTACGAGCCGGCATCCTCGTGGGAAGGGAGTTTTTCCCTGGGCTGGCGGGCGGTCTTTTGGAGACCGCCCGCCAGCCCAGGGAAAAACTCATAATACCCTCCGCGGTCTTCTGACCGCGGAGCGGTATTATGGAGGGCGGCATCCTGGCGGGCGGCCTCCGCCGCCCGCCAGGGTCGTAATGAGGTCCTTATTGTGCAAGACAAGGTGTTCAATCACCTGTTCCAATGAGGTCCAGACAAACAGTGATGATGAAGGGGAGGAACAGGGTTCAGAGCCTGAAACTGAGACCACAGATGAGGAATATCCTCTGATTAATTTCTTTCCGATGTTCACAGTGGCTGATCACCCGGCAGACTTGCAGGGAACAGTTCAAGAGAAGGTGTGGAATTTGACAGGGAAAGAAGTAGGGCTGATAAAAAGGGTAGAGCCAGTCAAAGTCAGTGTGAAGCCAAACGCTGTGTTCCCCAGATACCGCAGTATCATATAAGGTTGGGCAGTAAATTGCAGATTTTGTGAAACAGGGAGTCTTGAAAGAAGTGATGAGCAGTCCATGTAATTCACCAATAATGGGACTGAGAAAGCCTTGTGGGAAGGTTTAGATTGTCCAGAATTTGAGGAAGATCAATGATATAGTGGTGAAATGTTGCCCAGTGGTGCCAAATCCGACTGTGATTATGTTTCAAATTCCATGCGATGCAGAATGGTTCACAGTAATTGATCTGTCCCAAGCGTTCTTTTCTGTGCCTCTTCATGAGGACAGACAAATTCTCTTTAGTTTTAAATTCTTGGACAAGGTCTACAATTGGTGTCGGATTCCTCAAGGGTTTTTGGAATCACCTTTCATATTCAACCAGATACTGAAGAAGAATTTGGAGTCACTGGAGCTGCCTTTCCAATCGACTCTAGTGCAGTACATTGATGATTTGTTGATCGCATCCAGAACGAGGGACGAGTATGATTCAATTGCCTTACTGAATCACTTGGGAAAGAGCGGGCACAAGGTGTCCCCAAAGAAATTTGCAATACTGTCAGAAAGAGGTGAAGTACTTGGGTCACCAAATTGTGAAACGGTCAAGGAAGTTATTCAGAGAAAGAATAACTGCATTGTTACAGATGAATCCCCCAACAACACAGAGAGATGTTAGGATGTTTCTAGGAATGGTGGGTTACTGTCGTCAGTGGATCCCGAATTTCTCAGTCATCGCCAAGCCATTGGTGAGGCTGACGGTCAAAGAGGGGTCGTATGTTATATTGTTGGGAGAGAAGGAAATGAGAGCGTTTACTGAGTTAAGAGAGAGCATGTGCAGGGCTCCAGCTTTAGGTATGCCTGATTACACAAAGTCTTTTGTTCAGTTTTGTCATGAACGTGATGCATGTTCTTTGTCTGTCTTGACACAGGTCCATGGAGGTGTAAACCGACCAGTAGCATATTTTTCAGCTACTTTGGACCCAGTTGCAGCAGCCTTACCGGGTTGTCTTTGTGCAGTAGCAGCAGTTGGACAAAGGCTCACACAGTGTGAAGGCATAGTGATGGGACATCCTCTACAGTCATGGTCCCTCACTCAGTTGAAATCCTGCTGACCCATACTAAAACTCAGCACATGACAAATGCAAGATTGACCAAATATGAAATGATTATATTGGGGTCACCAAATGTAACGTTAAAAAGATGTACAGTGTTGAACCCGGAATCTTTGCTTCCAAATGAGAATACAGAGGTTGAAAATCTGGAAGATGTAGAACATGATTGTCTTGAGGTAACAGAAATGTGCACCAAACCAAGGCCTGATATTAAAGATACCCAACTGGAAGAAAATGACCAAATTATCTTTGTTGATGGCTCATGTTTGAGAGACTCAGTAGGAGTGCTGAGAGCCGGATATGCTGTATACACGATTTCTGGTATCCTGGAAGCGTCCTGGCTTCAAGGAGTGTATTCCGCTCAAGTAGCTTTGCTGGTAGCTCTTAACAGGGCTTGCCACACCTCTGCTCAGATGAGAGTCACCATCTATACTGATAGTCGATAAGGATTTAGAATTGTTCATGATTTTGGCCAACTATTGTCACAGAGGGGTTATTTGACCTCTTCTGGTTCGCTGGTGAAAAATGGTGAAAGAATTAAGGAGTTGTTGCATGCGATTCAGTTACCTCATGAAATTGCTGTGGTGAAATGCAGTGCACACCTGAAGTCACAAGATTTTGTTTCAATGGGAAATGGATATGCGGATCAAGTTGCAAGGTTTTGCGCATTGAACTCTATGTTGTTTAAAGATCAATGGGAATTGTTACCTGAACAAGAAAATGAGACATGCACAGGTTACGCATTAAGGGTGATTGACACGTTAGAAGAGTTAAGATTGTTACAGGGACATGCCAGCAAAGATGAGAAGTGTTCTTGGGTTAGGATTCAATGTGTACAAAGACCAGATGATTTGTGGGTTTCAGATGAAGGGAAAATGGTCTTGCCGAACAGTCTTTTGTCACAGTTTGCGAGGTTTTATCATGGTCAAGCACACACTGGGAGGGATGCCATGATCAGGTTGTTCAAGATTGACTAGTTTAACCCGAAGTTTAGACAAGCTGCAAAGGTGATTTGCCATTGTTGTGTCATCTGCCAACAGATGAACGAGGGGAATGGGACAGTGGTGAATTTGAGCCACATTGGGAGAGGTGGAGGTCCATTTAGTAGAATGCAATTGGATTTCATTGAGATGCCTGTGTGTGGATGTTTGAGGTATGTGTTGGTGATTGTGTGTATCTTTAGTCATTGGATTGAAGCGTACCCTACACGCAGAAATGACAGCCTCACAGTAGCGAAGCTGCTGCTTAGGGAACTGACACCACGTTTCGGGTTTCCTATCTCTTTAGAATCAGATAGGGAAAGTCACTTCAACAATGAGGTGGTTAAGTTACTGTGTGCAGCATTGAACATTGAGCAGAAGTTGCATTGTAGCTACCGCCCTGAAGAATCAGGACCAGTGGAACAGATGAATGGTACCCTGAAGTCGAGAATGGCGAAAATGTGTGCAGTCACGAATTTGAAATGGCCTGACGCATTGCCTTTAGTGTTAATGTCAATGAGAAATACACCTAACAAGAAATTCTCATGGGTCGAGCTATGATACTGCCCGCAGTGCTTGCAAATGCTCTTGTGAATATCACGGATGATATGGTGTTGGACTACTGCAAGGGTCTGGCTGATGTGGTCTGCTCTTTTTCTCACCACGTGGAAGCTACCACCCTGCCACCGATTCATGATTCAGGACACAACCTGAGAGCTGGTGATTGGGTTGTCATCAAGAAACACGTAAGGAAGACGTGCTTGGAGCCATGTTGGAAGGGACCTTACCAAGTGATACTAACGACTGCCACTGCTGTGAAGTGTGCAGGAGTTCCGAACTGGATCCATGCCAGTCACACGAAGAAGGTGACATGTCCAACTGATGAGGAAGTTGAGTTGTTGAAAATACCAACAATCGACAAGGAAGTCTCAGGGCCGGAGAGTGATCGAAGGGGAACTGAGACAGAAGGAGAGCCCGTTGAGGACTGCTTGGTCACTCCAGTAAGAGACGAAGGAGAAAAGATCCAGAGGGGTGACGGTGAGCCTATCTCAACTGATGCGGCAGGAGAGCCTAGTCAGAGGGAGGTTCTCCCAGAAGTAGACGATTATGGGAATGAGCCAGAGCACTTGACAGACCCAGAAGGCGAAGGAGTTAAGGCAGAAGAGAGTCAGAGTCTCCAGACTCCTCCTGAGCAGATTGCAAATCCATCAAGCGAAAACACCATAGAGCCAAGAGAGAGAAAAGGGTTGCCACAGGAAGGATCAAAGACTAGAGAGATACTGAAAGGAGACAAGTGGCCAGAGTTGCCAGTGAAAAGGGGAGAAGTGGTTGTCGAAGATGCAATAGAAGAAAAAGTTGACACAACAAGGAGAGAAGATCTAAGTGAAGGAGAGTTGCAAGGTGATCGCAAGTTGAAAAGAAAGAGAGTAGCAAATAGAAGGTACGCAGGTCCTAAATAGGCGTACGTAGCTACAGCTGAATGGCAACAGGAGTTCTTGGCATTTTGTTTTGATCAAAAAGTCCCAGGTCAATACTTTGGCACCTGAGTCTGGCTGAAGAGGCTGAATTGGTGTAAAGATTTGAGCAAAAATTGAAAATTGAGAAAAGAGCCAGAGAATTTACCGGATGAGACTTTGAAAACCTGAATTGACGTTTGAAAAAAGATTTTGACAAGCTGCTATCCTGAATTGACAAAGGATCCTGGGAGTGAAACTGAACGCTGTAAATATTTTGCTGGAAAAAAGATTTTGCTTGTTTTAACTTTGCTGCAAGCGAGAGAAAATATTTTTAACCATCCTCTGTTGTTGTTGTTTTGAATTAACCATCCTTCACTTTCTGATTCTTTACAGATCATGGCTAACACTAGACAGGAGAATAGAGGGAGTAGGCATTGTAAATATTTGAGTGTTAGTTTAGGTATTGTGTGTGCAATATTGATTGTGGTTGTGGTTGTGGTTGTGGGTATGACGTTAATGGATAAGAGTGTGACTAACAATGCTTCTGTTCCTGAAACTACTACAGCACTAACAGCTTGGGAGAGGTTTGAGCTGGATGAGAGATACTGAGTGAGTATTTTGAGACAATGGAAGTGAAAGATTGCTTTGTGTGTATACAGATTCCTGTTTTGGTACAAGAAGGGGTTACCTATCATAGCTTGCCATTAACCTATGGGATAAGTTGTAGTCTGTTACTAACAAGATATTATGACCAGGAAGAGATTCAATACTTCTACTCTAATCATGATCTTGTGTTTTCTTATGTGCACATAATAGAGGATTTGAGTGGTGTAGCTAGATACTATAGTATAAAGTTAGTTAAAGGATTCTTTGAGTCAACACGGATGATAGGAGGAAGGCATTGAAGGGTAAATTAGAAAAGGGATTACAGCAGCGAGTTTTTTCTAGTAATGAACGGTATCGTGCAATGAGAGAGCAAGGGAAGTTAGCTTTAGATGCATTACACGTAGGAAAGCTTTGCATATCTAGGCCGAAATCATATTATGACGATGTGTTTGTGGGAATGAGTGAATGTAAGCATGTGTTTTTGTTTCAGAGTAAAGGGCCGTTCATTTTCAATGGAAAGGATCCGGCAATCCCAGGGATCTACTATTTATGTGGGCTAAATGCTTATTACCGTCTTCCGAAGGGATGGTATGAGACATGTTATTTGGGGATAGTTTTCCCAAAGATATACCAAGTTGACAACTTAAAGAAGTTTCCAAAATTGTCTGAATTACATCGTACTAGACAGGAGAGAGAGACCGCTGCTGGTGTAGTGGGAGACATATTTGGGGCGATAATTCCTTCAGTGGAAGTTATCTTGAATTCAATAAAGATTCGAAAGCTGTCTACTATTGTGTATAACAAGCTGACAAATGTTTCAGGGGCTATACTCCTGATGGATACTGAACTTGTTGTGGAGAGGGCTATGACTCTTCAAAACAGGGTTGCTTTGGACAGAGTTTGTAGAATGCTTAATGAGCATCATTTTTGTGCATATATACCATATAATAGTTATGAGATTAGAAGTATGCTTACTAACTTGACTAAGGATAGTACAGACTTGAGGGAACTGAAAGAACCAGGGGCCAGATGTAGCAAACCATTTGCGACTCGCAAACGGCGAAAATCGCCGGTTGCGAGTCGCAAACGTGGGTTTGCCATGCAGAAATGCATATTGCGAGTCGTTACCGACTCGCAATATGCATTTCCGACTCGCAAATAGGAAGGGGTATTCCCTTCCTATTTGCGAGTCGCAGTGGGATGCAATACCATTTGCGAGCGCGTACGCGGTCGCAAATGGCATCGCAGTTACCATCCACTTCAAGCGGATGGTAACCCACTCGCAAATTGGAAGGGGTCCCCATGGGACCCCTTCCAGTTTGTGACTGGACCCAAAAATATTTATTCAGGGCAGGGAGTGGTCCAAAGGACCACTCCCTGCCCTGAAAAAATACCGAAACAAAAGGTTGCGTTTTTTTTTTAAGTGCAGCTCGTTTTCCTGTAAGGAAAACGGGCTACACTTAAAAAAAAAAAAACTGCTTTATTTAAAAGCAGGTCACGAACATGGAGGTCTGCTGATGTCAGCAGGCCTCCATGTTAGCGAGTGCATATACTCGCTATGGGGCCGCAATTTGCGACCCACCTCATGAATATTCATGAGGTGGGTCATTGCGACCCCATAGCGAGTCGCAGTCGGTGTCTGAGACACCGTACTGCATAGCAATTTGCGACTTGCAAATTGCGAGTCTCAGGGACTCGCAATTTGCAAGTCGCAAATTGCCGATTTGCTACATCTGGCCCCAGGTGTTTGGGAAAAGGTTGGAAAAGGTTTTGCTTCAGTGGGGAATTGGCTTAGCAACATTTGGCATGGGAAATTGTCTAAAATAATACAGAGAATATTGTTTGTTATTGCTTGTCTATTTGGATTGTGGGTGGCATGTAAAATTAGCAAAAGGATGAAATTGAATATGGCGAAAAATAATAAGAGGAGGGAAGAAAAAGAAAGGGAAAAATTGTTTAGGGAAAAATCAAAGGGGAAGCCAATAAGAGAAGAGATTGAACTGACAGAATTTTAGCTGATGTAAAATTTGTGGGAAGGTTTTGTGATGACAAGAGTCATCAGAGGAGGGATTATTGGAGTGTGTCTTTGAAAAGCAATATTAATATGAAAAGCTTGCAATATATTGTGTGATGAAGCCTCGTAGAAAATGTGTTAACATAGCAAATAATGCACGCGTTTTAAAAGTGCCCACGGGGAGTGGCTACCAAAGTGTATGAAGACTAATGAAAAGGCTTAATAATTCTGAATTATTATGCAATAACGTTTTGAATTTGTATTAGTATATCATAATTAGAGTTATGTGTTAAGATTTTGCTTTATTAAAAGAAGGGCTTTAGCTTAGCAAGGGTTTGGGCCTAGCTGCCTGGCCTCATATTAAACTGTATTTTCTAACGTGTAGTGTGCTGTTTTCCTGAAGGACACAAAGCTGTACTTTTCCAAGAGTTATGTGTGTGTAGCCGTAGTAAATTCTTTCTCATGAGAACCGGCTTTCTCAAGTCGATGTTCTTGCTAGCTGCAACAGTGTAATTCGTAACAGGTGCAAGGTTAACCGTACTAGGAGAAGACAATGAAGACACTGACTGGAGTGCACAGTGTAACATTCGCTACCTGACATTCCAACCATTGAAGACGTCAGTAACATGGACCAATCCGTGACATGAGAACTGTGAATTGTGGAAAATTCTAGCAAGCTGCTTACCAAATTATTGGACAGAGATAACGATGCACCAAACTTTATCCAATGAGGAATTAGAGAATAGTTTGACAGTTTTGACTTAATGTCCCTGCGCAAGGAGAAATCGGACATTATTCCATTTTCCCCTTTTGAGCTACTGAACTATTATTTTTTCAGCGTTTTACACTGATACTTTAAACCATCCTCTTCCCCATTCTTACCTGATGCTAACGTCTCCTCTATCGGAGGGAAGCAATATTCCTTAGCTATGCTGTCTTGAGACTTTGCCCCATCCTTTCTTTGCTGATGCCTATGAACGGATGTCCTGAGAACGAAGACTGAAGCTGCTTGCTGATCTGTTGGATTAGTAACTATCTGATGCAAACTGTGAATGTCTATTTGTCTTTTCTTTCTAGGTACAAACTGCTATTTTGATAGAGGCCTTAGTTTAGATGTTTTCTAAATTCGTGTTAACTAAATGTTTTGTATGAAGCCCAACATGCTGATGCTAATTTGAGTTTAATTAAGGTGTTCACTAATCTTATGCAAAAAGACAAATAACTGAGTCCTTGCTTTGTTGAACCATGTACTAATGAGACTCTGCTAAGTTGATTCATATTAATGATGTGCCTAAATATTGAATGAATATCATCTATGGATTGATTAATTTGTGCTCTGATTGCTGATTAGGAGTGTTTTCTAATGAGGTTTCTTGATATTGAGATAAACAGACGTGATATTAGGTTCTAACTAATAGGGAAATAAATATCTTAACACTTAACTAAACTGGTGTGGTTGTTCTTGACTGAAAGGTAATGGTGTGTTCTATTATTGATTCTTATTGATTGTTTATTGATTAGCGATTGTAATTATTGATTGTATATTGGTCTGTTGTTTGACTATGCCAAGAAAATATTTCGTACTGGGAAGTCCCCAAACGTGGTCTAAAGGTTTGTCGACCTAAACGCGTCTGCTTGTAAGTTTACTTATTAAGGCTCTGACGCGCTAACAGTAGTCCCTAAGGGTTGGTGTATGCCTAACAGATATCCCTCGACATTTACAGGTGACTCTGGTTACCCCAACCTCTCATGGCTACTGACCCCAGTGAGGAATGCCCGGACAAGGGCAGGGGAATGCTACAATGAGGCACTTGGGTGAACTAGGAGGATTATTGAGCGGACTTTCGGCCTCCTGAAGGCCAGATTCCGGTGCCTTCATCTAACAGGTGGCTCCCTATACTACTCACCCAAGAAGGTGTGCCAGATCATTGTGGCATGCTGAATGTTGCACCACCTGGCTTTGTGACGCCAGGTGCCTTTTCTGCAGGAGGATGGCCCTGATGTTGGTCTTGTGGCAGCTGTTGAGCCTGTGGACAATGAGGAAGAGGAGGCAGAGGAAGAAGGTATTGACAACTGAAACAACATCATCCTGTAGTACTTCCAGTGAGACACAGGTAATAGACTGGAACTGCTCATCTCATATCTGACTACTGTAGGACATTGTATAAGTCAGCCTTTTTACCTCTGTGTATGGACCCTGACAGTTCATGTTGGCTTTCCTTTTCACAGATCTGGGTACCACATTCTGCCTTCTGCTATGCCCAACAACAGTCATACTTTGGTATGTGCAAATTAACATTTACATTGATATTTGTCTAAGAGGTTTTAATAATACATTGGTGAAAGTACAGACTGACTCCAGATTTTTTTGTGATTCAAGGGTGTTTATTTAAGTGCTAATAAGTAGAGGGGGTTGTAAACTGGGCTGGGGTGATGGTAGAGAAATATCCATGGTAGAGTCCAGTCTCTTTATATCACAGGTGCATTGTCCAATGTGGCATAGGAAGTGGAGCAATGTCATTTCAGGATGATTAGGGTGACGTAGTGAGACAGAAGGGTGACAGTCAGGAGAGTCTTATTTCCTGGCGCGGTTTTGGCAATGTTCTCTGTCTTGTGCCTGGATCACAGGGACCGTTTGCAGGGTGGTTCTTCTTCTGCTGGGGGTGGGGTGCTGGTGGCCTGTTGTTCCTGTGGAGGGACCTCCGGCCCACTAGCGCCAGCGGACGTGGAAGGCTGTTCATTGTTCGGGCTGGTGTCAGGGGCCCAGTGGTATGCCACTGTCTCCCTTATGGTGTTGGCCATATCTGCCAGCACCCCTGCAATGGTGACCATGGTGGTGTTAATGGACTTCAAGTCCTCCCTGATCCCCATGTACTGTTCCTCCTGCAGCCGCTGGGTCTCCTGAAACTTGACAAGTACCGTGCCCATGGTCTCCTGGGAATGGTGGTATGCTCCCATGATGTTTGAGAGTTCCTCGTGGAGAGTGGGTTCCCTGGGCCTGTCCTCCCCCTGTCATACAGCAGTCCTCCCACTGTTGTCCTGTGCCTCTGTCCCTTGAACCGTGTGCCCACTGCCAATGACCCCAGGTCCCCGATCGTCCTGGGTTAATGGGGTTGCCTGGGGTCCTTCTAGTGGTGGACACACTGCTGATTGACGTGTCCTGGGGACAGTGGCATGGGCCCGCTGGGTGGGTGCTGTGGTGGTGTTTCCTGAGGGGGGGAGGTTCTGTGATGGCTTGGGACTGTGGCAGGGGAACCGACTATCCAGAGGTCCCTGATGGGCCGGGCTGGTCATCCTGATCCAGGTGTGCAGAGCTGCTGTCATCACTGTGGGCCTCTTCTGTGGGGGACTGGATATGGCTGGCACCTCCTGTCCGGTGACGTTGTGTAGGGGTCCTGTGGGGGAGTAAATGCATTGTTATTGTGTCTGTGTGTGCCATCTTGTGCAATGGGTGCGTTTCCCTCTACTCCTGTGCTTGCATTATCGCCTTGGCCCTTGTGTGAATAGTGATTGTTTGCCCTGGGTGAGTCTCTCCCTTGGACATGCTGTGGTGATGGGTGTCCATGCAGGTCTGTGATGGGTGTCCATGCATTGTTGTCACAACCAGGGCTTGGTATTGGGATGTGTGGGTTGTGATAGTGGGGTATCTGTGAGGTGTTGGGGTGATGGGTGCAAGGGTAGGGGTAGAAGTTTGTGATGGCATGCAGGTAGGGTGGGGGATATAGTAGTAAATATATGACTTACCAGAGTCCAGTCCTCCTGCTACTCCTGCGAGGCCCTCAGTATGCATGATCTCCAAGACTTGCTCCTCCCATGTTGTTAGTTGTGGGGGAAGAGGTGGGGGTCCACCTCCAGTCCTCTGTACGGATACCTGGTGTCTGGATACCACTGAACGTACTTTCCCCCGTAGGTCATTCCACCTCTTCCTGATGTCATCCCGTGTTCTTGGATGCTGTCTCACTGCGTTGACCCTGTCGACAATTCTCCGCCATAGCTCCATCTTCCTTGCAAAGGACGTCTGCTGCACCTGTGATCCGAATAGCTGTGGCTCTACCCAGATGATTTCCTCCACCATGACCCTGAGCTCCTCCTCAGAAAACCTGGGGTGTCTTTGAGGTGCCATGATGTGGTGTGGGTGATGTGTGAGGTGATGGTTGATGTGATGTGTGGGGTGATGTGTTGGGGTGTGTTCTTTGAGGTGCGTGGATGGTGTATGAGTGATGGTGTTATGTGTCTCTGGATACTGGTGTTGTCGTAGCTTTTCTGTCTCTCTGCTTCTTCCAAAAATGTAATTGTAAGGGGTTATGGGTAATGTCGGTGTGTGTTTTATAGTGGTGTCAGTGTGTGGGTTTGGTGTGTGTATGTGTATCAGGTGAGTGTATTTTGAAATGTCCAATGTGGTTGTGTTTTGTAAATGTGTGTGTATTTTGAGCGCAGCGATGTGTACCACCAATGGATTACCGCGGATGAATGACTGCTGTGTTGATTCGTGGGTCGTGATTGTGTGGGCGTATTCCTGTTGGCGTAACGGTGTGGGTTTTGGTACCGCTAGTTTATCACTGACCTTTGGTGTGGCGGACTTGTGTGGGTGTCTGTCTTGGGGAGTATTTCTAAGTGTGGGTCATAATACCTGTAGTGGATTTCCGCTGCGGACACGGTATGTTGGTGGCTGTCAGCACGGCAGTCAGCAGACTTTACCTCCAGGGTTGTAATGAGGGCCAGTGTCAGTTCAGACTATTTTTTGGTGTGCCCTGGGCTGTGGGGGAAAGCAGCCGTAAAAAGACTCCTTAAGATCTTTTTGGTTCATATCCCCTTTATTATTGAACTGGCAGGTATCGGGAGGGAAGGAAGCATTCAGGAAACTGGACATTTGACAGGCCCTTGCTTTGAAACCACAAGTATGTAGCTCACATGAAAAAATGGATTGTAGATTTCATGAAAATAACTAGGCATGTGCATCTGCAGGGGCAATATGGGATTCATTTAAGGAGGAGGTAAGGGGAGAGATTTATAAAATCGGAGAAGGGGAAATTTTAAAAGAATTACTGTTTTCTAGTGCATAGAAATGCAAAGCACCAATCTGGTCATCTGGTCGCACCTTGACCTGGGGAAAGTCAAAGTTTAAGGCTGACCGTTATGCAGCCCTGCTCGGCTACAGCAAGCTGGAAGCCTCAGTCAAAAGTTTGCCTTCGGACTTAGCCACTTTTTCTGAGATTTTCTTCAGCGGGACTAACCTGCAAGTCAGGCCGGGTCACGATTGAGGCAAGCCATCTAGAGTTGCTGTGGCGGGTCGGTCCTTTTATGGAGGTTTTTCCAAAAAGTGCTCCAAACTTCTCCAAACTCCTGGATCTTCTTCTAGAAAGTCTTTTAAGGTTCTTTTGGAGTCCTCGGCTCACCCCAAGGCTCCAGAAGTTCTGAATTGCTCCTTGAGGGTGCGGACTACAACTCCCAGAATGCACCTGGCTCAAACTCCAAAATGGACAGTGGTCATCTGGTCAGTTTCTTCAGGACCTGAGGCAGGGGACTCTGGTTAGTAATTTTCACCTGTAGCAAAGAGGGAGTCCTTCCTTGAACCACTTGAAGCTAGACAAAGTCCTTATTGTGGTGAAGCCCAAGTGTGCAGCTGGTGCTGTCCTTCAGAGTGCAGTGTCCAGGTGCAAGGCAGGGGTCCAGCAGGGTAGTCCTTCTCCTGATGTTCTTCCTTGTAGGGATCTGGTAGGGAACTGAGGTGTGGGTGCAGCTCTGCCATATTCATCCTTTCTCCTGGGTGAAAAAACAGTGAGCCCTGGTTCTACAATCAGATGCAGGGTCCTTCCCCCTGTGATGACCACTTCCTGGGAAGTGTGGCAAAAATCGATCCTAGAGAGCAACATTCTTCAAAAATCTAACATGGCTGAAACTGACTTTTGGAGGTTACATCTGGCTGAGCCCACACACTGGTGTGGCTAAAAATTCTAAACAAACCCCTCTCCTGCCCTCTCCTAATCTAATCAAGAGGACACCTAATTGTCTGGGATTGCATGTTGTGAGGGAGGTGCAGGGTTGCTTCAAGTGTCCTTCCCTGCCTTGAAGACCAGTTTGGCAGTCTTCCCCCTTCCTGCTTCCCCATCTGCTGAGGTAATTCTCCTCCCCTAGGCACATTCTTTGTGTTTGGCCCAGGCAACTTCACACCTCATCAAGGCAGCTTGGCCAGGCTGCCAGAAGCTGACCAATCAGAGAAGGGCACTACAGAGCTGAAGTTAGCAACTTTTTAGGTACAGTTTGAAACTCTTTACCTGAACTAGTTATAATAAATCCAAAAATTCCACAAAAGGATTTGTAAGCAAAGGGAAAAGCGGTGATCACTTGAATGGGGGATTTTATTATTCGGGATCATCTGATGATGATATACTCGATGTGGGGCAGCTTCTGTTGATCTGACACATATATTTTATGATTGTGTGAAATTGCAGGAGCTCAAAAAAGGCATTGAGGAAATGATCTGCTGAGAACTCCATCACTGATGCTTTTCAGGACTGACTTCTTGCTTAGGGGATCAGGGGCAGCAGTATTTTATGTTTGGATCTACAGCTGTAGCACTTCTTCTGATAGCCACTGCAAGGAAAGATTCTGAACCTCCCACAATACAGCAGTGGTTTTCTGGGATGCTGGGAATTACAATTATGGGAGATATCATTGTATAATTGTAAGGGAAGGGACACCAGAAAGCACAAGTAGCAAACACTGTTCAGAATGACAGTATGGATTGAGGATAGTTTCGGCTGTTGGGACTGGTTGGCCACCTAAACAGGAGTCTTTTGTGATATGGAACAAATCTTGGTCCTGAAGAGTGCTCCTCTGTCTTGGCTGATTTTAATTACGAGCCCTAGCAGATTTCTGACTGAATGTGAATTCTCATGTATATAAGTCAAGTGAACTAGTAAATAACTTTGCGATCCCAGCTTATAATATATAAAGTACTGGGCTTCTGAAGGTTGGAATATGGTGGGGTAATAGCCAGGGTTTTGTGTGAAATGAAGCGATTTTGGTATAATGAATGATGTATTTATTGGGTGAAACCTATGCAGCCCTCTGCAGGTTTATCTGACAAGGGCATAATCTTCTTCTCAATGTGATCTGAATACATTTATTTCCTTCTTTTTCTTTGTTGGTTATTGTAATCATGATATGCTCCTTTTTAACAATAAAAAAGGGAACAAATAAATGTTTTACATAGTAACCAATTCAAAATACATAAGCAGTTGTGTTGCTAACACATATAAATGGGGGTACTGTGTGGGTAGATGATGGATGCTTGATGTAAACCAAATACCATATTTACAATATTTACAGTAACTGTTGCATTGGGAATGTGAAAATGGTGTGTAGTTGGTGATTAGCTTCCTACATCATGATATGATCTTTAAAAGCAATTTTGAAGGAGGTTAGCAAGGTGTGAAAGCGCATTTTATCTGCAAAGAGTTCCAATGTTGAATCCAGTACATGGAATGCACTGCATGGATTTTTGGGGTTGACAAGGAGGTTAAAGTGTGAGTTTAGATGTATCTGCACAGGACAGAAAAAATGCAGTTTGAGACTTCTATGGCTTTTAAGACTAGTTTCAGAAGCTTTTGTAGAGCTTTGTTTTTGCTGGATGATAGCCAGTCAGCTTGGTGAAAATAACTGAAGGCACAGATGTGTTTGGGAAGATTATAGAGGGAGTTGTAGTAATGTTTAGTACCTCACTGCTATTATTTGTTTTTTGGGACTGATGCCTAAGATCCAGATGATGCCTTTACAAAGAAATATATTGGTGGAAATATTGTGTTCAATATCTTTGAGAAGGTGAGAGATACCAGAAAAACGTTTTATATTGTGGATCAGTTGGGTTCTTCGCCCAAAGCTACTTTCTGCTTTGGTATTTTTCTAGTGAATGAAGTGTCCTTGAGTTGGAGCAAGTCAACGGCTGTGTCAAATGAAATCTCACCCTCCACGAGGCGCACTGGAAGGATCTCAGTGGTGGTGGTTTATACAAGTGGCACACCATGTTCTAGATGTGGCAGGCCCCATCAGAGGTCAAAAGAGAACCTGAGGGCCTTGGATAAACATGGCAGTTGTTCTCCATTAATTCCTTTAGAGTTGTTGGATGTCTTGAATTGTCAGTGATGCAGATCACTGCTTATGCACACTTTGGAAAGAGGTTTATGAGACAGACGTTCGGGTCTCACTCTGCTTTCAGAATTGAAAATAGTGGTGTCAAGTATCAAAGGCATAACCTAGAGTTTTCTATGAAAAACAATGTTTTGGGAGAAAATTATGCCTCTCTGTGTCCTGGTGGATCACTGACAGAATATCAGAAACAAAAGTATTCTGTGGACAGACGTTTGTGTAAAAATAATAGAGGACCAAAATATCAAGAAGTTAAGTGCAAATAGATAAGTGTGGATTTACTATTCTTATCTCTGCATCAATGTAGTTAGAAGATATATATATATAACAAGGTTCATGTAGGAAGCTGGCTCTGTATATACTATATCAAAATGAGATATAGTGTGCGCAGAGTCCCGGGGTTCCCCCAAGAGGCTTGACAGAGGCAATAATAGATAATAATAATGCTCTATTTGTGGTAGTGTGGTCAAGCAGTTAGGCTTATCGGAGGGTAGTGTTAAGCATTTGTTGAACACACACAAGCAATAAGTGAAAACACCCACTCAATGTCTTAACTCCAGGCCAATAGGTTTTTATACAAAAATATTCTTTTGCTAATTGATCCTTAGAACCACAAGATTCATTTAGTAGGTAAGTACATCAAATGAAAGGTACTTTGCATAGTAATACTAAGGACTTTAAATAGAATCAATATTATCCACAGTTTTCGTTAAAATGGCAAAAAGCTATTTTAAAAGTTGAAAGTGCAATTTTCAATAGTTCCTGGGGAGGTAAGTAATGTACAGTTTGGGAGGTAAGTACCACACTTACGGGTTTAGTCTCTGGGGCATAGGTAGCCCACCATTGGGGGTTCAAGTCAACCCCAAACACCCAGCACCAGCAACACAGGGCTGGTCAGGTGCAGAGTTCAAACAGGAGTCAAAAGTACTGGAGGGGCCCCAAGTAGGCACAAAAACCACACCCTCAGCAGCACTGGGGCAGCCAGGTGCAGTGTGCAAACAGGGAATAGGGTTCTCAATGGAGCTCCATGGAGGCACCCGGGGGTCACTTAGGCGCTGCAGG
This sequence comes from Pleurodeles waltl, assembly GCF_031143425.1. NCBI lineage: Eukaryota > Metazoa > Chordata > Amphibia > Caudata > Salamandridae > Pleurodeles > Pleurodeles waltl. Next base: position 923,109,228 of record NC_090446.1, on the reverse strand, counting down.
CAGGGCACAGGGGGGCCTCTTGGGCAAGTCACTGACTGGGCAAGGGTGAGTTTCTCCCAGGCTGGGCGGCTTCGTGGTCAGGGGGGTCCTTGGGATTCCCTCTGCAGGCATCGTCGTGGGGGTGCAGAGAGGTCAGCCCAGGGTGGACACATCATTGGAGTCGCCTGGGGGTCCTCTCTGGATAGTTGGTTTCTCTGGACACGGGCCGGGCATCGGGTGCAGAGTAGTTGGACTCACGCTTTTGGAGTGAGGTGAGAGTCCCTTTAAAGTTGTTATCTTGATCTTCTTTTTGGACAGGTCCGCTGTCCACAGGAGTGTTTGGTCCTCAATGATGCAGGCTGTCCCCTGGATGCTTTTCAGGGGTCATTGGTTCTGCAGAACGTGTTGCTTCTTTTCTTGCAGCTTTTTGAAGCAGGAGACAGGCCAGTAATGCTGGGGCCGAGTCAGTTGGTGTCTCCTTCTCTTCTCTGCGGAGTTTTAATCTCAGCAGTCCTTCTTCTTTCTTGAGGGCATCAGGAATCTGAAGAGCTGGGTTCAGGGTCACCCCTAAATATTAAATTTAGGGTTGTGTTAGGTTCAGAGGGCAGTAGCCAATGGCTACTGTCCCTGAGGGTGGCTACACCCTCCTTGTGCCCACTCCCTCTGGGGAGGGGAGCCCATCCCTATCCCTATTGGTCCTAATCCTCCAAAGCAAAATTATGGATTTCTCAAGGAGGGGGTCACTTCAGCTCTGGACACCTTAGGGGTGGTCCTGGCTGAAGACGTGAATCCTCCTTGTTTTCGCATTATCCCTCCGGACTTGTGCCCAAAAGTGGGGGCTCGTCCAGGGAGTGGGCATCTCACTAGCTGGAGTGCCCTGGGGCACTGTAACAACAGGCTTGAGCCTTTGAGGCTCACTGCCAGGTGTCACATATCCTGCAGGGGGAGGTGTAAAGCACCTCCACCCAGGTCAGGCTTTGTTTTCGACCACAGAATGCAAAATGGCACTAACCCATGTGGTCTGAAACTCGTCTGGAAGTGGCAGGCTGGCACAGACCAGTCAGCCTTGCACTAATATTTGGGCTAACATACAGGGGGCATCTCAAAGATGCCCTCTGTGTGCGTTTTTCAATAAATCCCACACTGGCATCATTGGGGTGAGGGGTTTGATACCAAACTTCCCAGTTTTCAGTTTAGACATTATGGTGCTGTGGAGTTCGTAATGACAGACTCCCAGATCATATACTCAGTATGGCTACCATGCACTTACAATGTCTAAGAATTGACTTAGACACTGTAGGAGTATAGTGCTCATGCAGCTATGCCCTCACCTGTGGTATAGTGCACCCTGCCTTAGGGCTGTAGGGCCTTCTAGAGGGGTGACCTACCTATGCCACAGGCAGTGGTTTGTGGGCATGGCACTCTGAGGGGAGTGCCATGTTGACTTTGTCTTTTCTCCCCACTAGCACACACAAGCTGCAAAGCAGTGTGCATGTACTGAGTGAGAGGTTCCTGAGGGTGGCATAATACATGCTGCAGCCCTTGGGACCTTCTCTGGCCACAAGGCCACCTGGTGCCAGGGGTACCTTTTACAAGGGACTTAACTGTGTGCCAGGGCTGTGCCAATTGTGGAAACAGAGGTGCAGGTTTAGGGAAAGAACACTGGTGCTGGGGCCTGGAGAGATGAAGGACACTTTTGCTGGGTGGTAGTGAGGGATTCTGTGGAGGAGGTCATGGGAGCACCAATAATGATTGTTCGACTGGGCGCTAGAGGCGCTAAAGACTGTGAAGAATGGTATGTGACAAGGTGAAATAATAGTGTGTCTTTTTTTTAGTGTCTTGAGAGAACGTGCTGATTAAGGAAGGAAGCGAAGGTACGGTGACCTCTACTGTTGAACGTATCACACACACACACCCACCAGCAGTTTTGTGACTGTCTAGGGAGGCTAGTGTTTTAGAGCGACAGTTTAGCCAGTAGCAGAGATGGCATCTCGTTGGATGACTGCTGCTCAACCCCTAACTTGAGTTATAGAGGACAGTTCTGACATAGGATTAGAGACTGAGACAGCAGATACTGAGACAGCATCTGAGGGATAGGAAAATGGCACAGACTCTGGGAGTGATTTTTCAGTTGGAGGAATCTCATAATATAACTCTTCTTCCAGTGATTCTGAAGGAGGTGATGAGGACTGAAATGCTGTCCCTTTGCCAGCACAGTCTGTGCAGCAGGACAATAGCGGGTTAGCCCAACTCAGAGAGCAGGTGCATGTAGCAGCAAGCACAGAGAGAGTGCTTTCTTGGGAGCTCCCCAATTTAGTTCAGCCCCAAATTCCACTGCCCAAATTGTATTGTGGAGACATTAAAATTATCTATCACAAAACAACCTGGTTTTGTAAGGAAGCACCTGCGTTTTTGGTCCTGGTCTTGGCGGCCATATAGGGTAACCTACCAAACCCAGACATTTCATGAAACTAGACAGAGAAACTAGGGGGAGTGCACAGAGGTGTGGCTTGTGTGGATTCCTCAATATTTTCTTAACCAGAATTCCCTTCAAACGTGAAATGTCGAATAAAAACTCTATTTTTTCATGCTTTTCTGTCACACAAGCTACAGGAATATGCTGGGATCCACAAAATTCCTACCACCCAGTGTTTTCCCACCTGTCCTGATAAAAACGCTACCCCACTTGAGTGCCTGTACCTAGTGTCTGCATCAGGAATGGATCACCCCAGGGTCAACAGTTGCTCTCATGTAAGGACCAACATTGCCTGTTGTGTGATCTATTCCTGACACGGGCACTAGGCCTACTCACACAAGTGAGGTACCATTTTTATCGGGAGACTTGGGGGAATGCTGGGTGGAAGGACATTTGTGGCTTCTCTCAGATTCCAGAACTTTCCATCACCAAAATATGAGGAAAAGGTGTTTTGTTTTGCCGAATTTTGAGGTTTGCAAAGGATTCTGGGTAACAGAACCTAGTGAGAGCCCCTCAAGTCACTCCATTATAAATTCCCCTAGATGTCTAGTTTCCAAAAATATATAGTTTGCTTGGTCTCCCTAGGTGGCGGCTGAGCTAGATGCCAAAATCCACATCTAGGCACTTTGCAAAACAGATCCGGTTTCTTTTGGAAAATGTGATGTGTCTACATTGTGTTTTGGGGAATTTCCTGTTGCAAGCACTAGGCCTACCCACACAAGTGAGGTACCATTTTTATCGGGAGACTTTGAGGAATGCTGGGTAGAAGGAAGTTTGTGGCTCCTATCAGATTTCAGACGTTTGCTGCACCAAAATATGAGGGGAAAGTGTTTTTTTGCCATATTTTGAGATTTTCAAAGTATTCTGGGTAACAGAACTGGGTGAGAGCCCCACAAGTCATCCCATCCTGGATTCCCCTAGGTGTCTAGCTTTCAGAAATGCTCAGATTTGGTAGGTTCCCTAGGTGCCGGCTGAGCTAATGGCCAAAATCCACAGCTAGGCACTTTCCAAAAAACACGTCAGATTTCAATGTAAAAATGTGATGTGTCCATGTTGCATTTTCTGTTGCGGGCAGTAGGCCTACCCACACACTTATATCGGAAGACTTGGGGGAACATGGAATAGCAGAACAAGTGTTATTGCCCCTTGTTTTTCCCTACATTTTTTCCTTCCAAATATATAGACAGTGTGTAAAAAAGAAGTCTATTTGAGAAATGCCCTGTAATTCACATGCTAGTATGGGGACCCTGGAGTTCAGAGATGTGCAAATAACCACTGCTTCTCAACACCTTATCTTATGCACATTGTGGAAATACAAAGCTTTCCTTGATACCTATTTTTGACTTTTTATATTTCACAAAATGAATTGCTGTATACCCCGTATACAATAAAAATCCACTGCAAGGTGCAGCTCGTTTATTTGCTCTGGGTACCTAGGGTTTTTGATGAACCTACAAGCCCTATATATCCCGCAGCCAGAAGAGTCCAGCAGACGTAATGATATATTGCTTTGAAACATCTGCCATAGCTGGAAAAAGTTATAGAAGAAAACGTGGACAGAAATGGCTCTTTTTTCACCTCAATTTCAATTTCTTTTTATTTTAGCTGTTATTTCTGTAAGAAACCCTTGAAGGATCTACACAAATTACCCCTTGCTGAATTTAGAATTGTATCTACTTTTCAGAAATGTTTAACTGTCTGGGATCCAGCATTGGTTTCACACCCATTTCTGTCACTAACTGGAAGGAGGCTGAAAGCACAATAAAATAGTAAAAATGGGTATGTCCCAGTAAAATGCCAAAATTGTGTTGCAAAATGTGATTTACTGCTTCATGTCTGCCTGTTCCTGAAAGATGGGAAGATGGTGATTTTAGCACTGCAAATCCTTTGTTGATGTCATTTTAGGGGAAAAACACATGCTTTCTTCTGCAGCCCTTTTATAGCATTGAAAAAATCTGAGAAAAATGAAATTTTAGCTGTATTTTGGCTAACTTCTTGGTCTCCTCCAGGGGAACCCACAAACTCTGGGTACCTTTAGAATCCCTAGGATGTTGGAAAAGAAATGATGCAAAATTGTTATGGATAGCTTATGTGGACAATAAGTTATGAAGGCCTAAGCACAAACTACCCCAAATAGCGAAAAAAGGGCTCAGCACTGGGGGTGGAAACGGCCCAGCATCTAAGGGGTTAAAAGCATATTACTTCTTTTTGTATTCATATTATAGTCTGTGTTTACAACCGATTGTGCGTTGAACTTATAACTAGACCTGGGTGGAGTTTGCGTAGTCACGCTACGCGGAACTCTGTGGTGTGGCAAAAAAACTATGCTGCGCAACGCAGAATTCCATGAGTGGGCTGTGTGGGAAAACAGGGCTGATTGCAGAGGCCCCCTAACTTTTTTCCCCCATTATTCACTTTTTGCTGGTGTTTTCCTAACTCTGATGGTGCCCTGGGCACTTCTAACCAGTCCCAGGGCCTGTGCTCTGTATATAATCAGTTTGCAAATGAGGCTAATTATAATTGGCTATGGCAACCTAACTATAAGTCCCTAGTATATGGTAGGGCATGGAAGATTAGTGGACCCCTGCATAGGTAGGGCACACATAGGTGCACTGCTGAGGTGCCCAGGGTCATTTAAAGGCAGGCCTGCCTTGTTGGCTGCTTGTAAACTAACTTTATATGCAATATCGACTTTGGAATTAAAAGTACTTCCAAAGTCTTAAACTACCTTATTTTTATATATAAATCATCCCTAAGGTGTGCCCCATGTGCCCCTAGGGTTGGATGCCATGTAACATGGACCTTATTAGTTTTATAAGCCCTGGTGAGGTATAACAGCCAATTCATTTTTTCCCTCATTGTTGTGAATAATATCAATAGGATAGAATGGGGAGAATTTATTTTAATTTATAAAGTACTCTTAAGTGTCAGATACTCAAGTTTGGTATCAAATTGATTGTTATATTAAATCCTACAACTTACAATTGTTGGATTTAATATGACTCTTTCAAGTATAGAGTTTTAAACTCTACCTAAAAAGCTGCCAACTTCAGCCCTGTAGTGCTTTGCTCTGATTGGCCAGCCTCTGGCAGCCTGGCCAGGCTGCCTTGACGAGGTGTGAAGTAGCCTGGGCTGAACACAAAGGAATGTGCCTGTGGGAGGAGAACTCCCCTTAGATGATGGAGAAGCAGGAAGAGGGAGGGCTGCCAAACTGGTCTTTAAGACAGGGAAGGACATTTGGAATAGCCCAGCACCTCCGTCACATCCTGCAACCCCAGGCAATTAGGTGCCCTCCTGATGAGATTACGAGAGGGCAGGAGAAGATTTAAGATTTTTAGCCACACCAGTGGGTGGGCTCAGCCAGATGTAACCTCAAAAAATCAGTTTCAGCCATGATGGATTTTTGAGAAATGTTGCTCCCTGGGATTGATTTTTGCCACACTTCCCAGAAAGTGGTCATCACAGGGGGAAGGACCCTGCACCTGATTGGAGAGCCAGGACCTCCTGTTTTTCACCTGGAGCAATGATAAAACTGGCAGACCTGCACCCACACCTCAGATCCCTACCAGATCCCTACAAGGAAGAACATTAGAAGAGGAAGGACTGCCCTGCTGGACCCCTGACCTGCACCTGGACACTGCACTCTGAAGGACTGCACAAGCGGCACTCTTGGGCTTCACCACAGGAAGGACTTTGTCTGGCTTCAACTGGTTCAAAGAGGTACTCCCTGTTTGCTATAGGTACAAAGTAGCTGCCCAGAGTCCCCTGCATCAAATTCTGCAAGCAGTGCCCAGCAGACTGGCGTCTAGTGCCCATTTGAGGATTTTGACAAGGTGTATTTTGGGAATTGTAGTCCCAGCTCCCAAGGAAAGAGTTTCTGGAATCGTGGATCAAGTTGTGGACACTTCAAGGACCCAAAAAGGACCTCAGGAAGAAGATCCAAAAGTTTGGAGACGTTTGGAGAAACTCCATAAGTTGAAGAGGTGCATTGTGGGAGTTGCAGCCCCAGACCTCAAGAGGCAAACCAGAATCAAGAAACACTTCTGAAAGTAAGTGTGACAGTGTTACCTCATGGGTGGCCTGAACGTTGAGCTTTTTCCCTTTCCAGTGTGACTTTTTTTCACTCTTTGAGAGCTAGTTGCTTCTATGCACTAGAAAACATTAATTACTTAAACATTTATATCTCCGGTTACTGTTACCTGATTTTATTTGTTTTGGTGTAATTTTAAAGATAATACTATAATCTATTTTTATAAATTGGTGTTGGACTTTTATTGTGTTTTGTGTTTCACTTATTTACTGTTTTCTGATTTTTAAATGCTTTAGGCACTTGTTTCCTAAGTTATGCCTTGTTGCTTGTTGCCACGCTACCAAGGGTTGAGCTGGGTTTAATTTATTGAGACCTAACTGGACCTAAGTGGAGATTAGTGGACTATTGCTAAGTGTAGGTACTTACCTGCCCATACCAATAACCAATTTTCCAACAGGCGGAGTTCTTGCCATGCCCATTTGTGTGACATTTAATGTCACTGGCAACGCAAATTGTGTTCTCACGCTGGAATTCTTGCGCAAACGACACCATGCGGCTCGCATGGGTGTGGCCATCTTGATTTCTGCTTTATGTTATGGCGCGGGCCCTACATTTATTCCTTATTAATCTCTTCAATCCTACACTTATAAAACGTATGTTCCCCTTATTTTTTATTTATTATCTTTCCTTTTCTCTTTGTGTTTTTATATTTTATGTTTTTTTTTTAAATTGTGTATCTTTTTGTGACTTTTGTACTTTTTAAATTTTTTGCTTTATTTTCTTATTTGTTTTCCTTCCCTCATTTTTCCTTTCTTCTATCTTCCCCCAGAGTGCCAAACACGATGGAAGGGCAGGGGAATGGCAGCAGCAGCCCCCCTAAGAACACCACCAACAGCCACCTTCCTTGCAGGCTGCAGCAACATGAAGGGTTGCAGCATCACTCAATTTTTTCTGAGATTGTAGGTGGCAGCATTCGTTTTTTTATGCGCCACCTCCCCTACCCCATGGCAGCTGGCTCGGAAGTGGGTACTTCCTCCAGGAGCACTGGCCGGGCTAGGAGAGGTTGTGCTGGGCTGTGCGCCGAAACACTGGGTTCCAGTGCAAACAGCAACAGCTGACGCACCTGTGGGCCGACATCCTAAATCAGGATATGGACCTGCTGGATGTGCTAGGCGTGGAGGTTGTGGGGCTCGGTGAGTGATAGTTCATTATTATTTGTGTTGTATGATAATATTGTTTCCCAAATAGCAAGCATGCCGCTCACACACAGATAACTTAACTTTATGTTATAAATATTATGGGACCTTATCATACTTGTTGTTGGTGCTCACTTGGGCTGATTATTTAAGAAGTAAGGCAGGGACTCCTCCTATGTCCTGTCCTGTCACTAAGATAGTGATAGCTATTAGCATTAATAAGTTAGCACATTCTCTCACTTCTTTGTGCCTTTATTTTGTGTCGCTCAAACAGTGCTAAGCAATTTCCCAAGGATGTGTAGTTGTGCATGCATGCATTCATCTATGCATTAAAAAATGCAGACTGGGTTGGCCCTTTAAAAGACGTTGAGAGATTGAGAATGAGATGAGAAGCAAAAATCATTCATTGCAGTTTATTAGTAAATCGAAAATACAGTTTAGTAAAGTTGGAATAGGGTTAGAAAATTTGGAATAGGATGGGCCACAATACTAATAGTATACAGGCACTGTTATTGAGAAAAGTTCAAAGTTACTGCATTTGCCTTTTCCTGTCAAAAAATATTTTTGGGGAGATTATTACTAACTGCACCACTAATCTTTTTTAACTTTTTTCTTTATTTCTTATATCATTCCACACCTAGGGGCAAGAAGACGGCTAGTCAGGCGGGTGAGGGAGCTGGAGGTGCCCCCTCCACAAGTTCCAGGGCAGATGGCTCTGCTGGCCCCAGTGTGTCCTCCTGTTGTTAATATTAATATTTATTTCCCTAACTTTTACCAATCCACATTTGTAATTTGTTTTTTACCTTTTAACTGTTCCTGTCTCCTAATTTTTTTCCAACTCCTCTTCAATTTATCTGTTTCCTAAATTCTTCTTATCCCTGCATTATCCTATTTACTTAGTTTCTATAGTTCAAGTTTCTGTCATTCTGTACTAGTGTGTCTGTAACTTCCTTTCTTTTGCTTTGTCAATAAGCTTTTCCTCTCCCCTTATAAATCTTGTGGACTGATGGTGCTATAAGGCTGAGAGAACCCATGTACTGTACTGTGAAGATTGCATACCCAAGTAATGTATTCTACTCATGTTTTACTAGAAGGCTTTCTTTTTCTTGCTCCAGCTCAATCAGTAAAAAAAGAATGTTTGTACATTGTCATGTAATTGGACCTTCCAATTTTGTGCATGCATTATATTATTATAATAGTATACCAGCAGTTGATGTCCGTGCACCATGGTTTGAAGTATGAGGAGAACGGCTCCATTGCAGTTGCCAACTAAGACCATCTGTCTTTCATTGACTCATTCTTACACCCTTTAATTTCTCTTCAAAAACTTAGATTTATCAATAGCTCTGCCCCTCTAATACAAAATGTTTTTGTTTGGCTTGACTACCTGGTTCCACCTGATAGTTTGATAGAAGATATGTCTGTAACCGAATTTTTGTGATGTATTGTAGTTGTATTTCTCTATAAAAAAAAAGAAAACAATAGAGGGAAGCATATCTGGCATCTAAAATGTGTAATTTGTTTTATAGCCAGACCGACCATCAGTGCTGGGGCCAGCAGCACCAGTGCCAGCACAGATGTGGCAGCGCCAGTGGTTGAAGGGGGAGTCTCAGTGGCAGTGGTTGGTGGTGGTAAGTCATATTGCTTGCTTATTGACAATTAGTAATATACTTAAAGTAAGGGTGTATTAGTGTTGTTGACTCACTCATGCTTTAGCAGATGCAGTGGAAGTTGAGTATTAATCGCCTGTTCTATCTGCAACTCAGCAGACAGAGGTTCATAATGAACTTTAACTTTGATGGGTTTATGGTAAATTGAAAGAAGGAAGAAAGGAGAAAGGATGGGTGAAATACAATATGAATGAAAGGATGTGTGGGCGAAAGGCTGCATGATAATCATATAGGTGGGTGATAGGATGCATGGGTGGGTGAAGGATAGATGAAATGTTATAGATGTGAAAGGAATCCTGCCTAGGTAAAACAAAAGGTATGGGTGAAAGGATACCTGCCTGAATGGGTGAAAGGAATCCTCAAGTTGGTTGGATCTTGGATGGGAGAATGGGTGAAAAGATGCATGGGTGGGTATTGGGTAAAAGGATGTTGGTGAAAGGTTCGTTGAGAGCCATGTTTGGAATTTGGATGGTTTTCAATGGTGAGAGACTAGATATGAGAATGTAAAACATAAATGGTGTGTTTCAAAGGTGAAGAATAAGGATACTAGAAGAACAATACAAGGATGAATGGATAAATGTTTGGAATGAAGAAAGAAGGGAGCTCTTATGGATAGGGGTGATCTTCTTACCTACTTTACTTGCTTGGAATGGTTTTATCAAAGGTTTGAATCAAGTGGTTGGGGTGGTATTTCAGACTATTCCCTTGACTCACATTATTTTTCAGGTGAGGCAGATAATATGTATCCTATCAGCATTAATCATCACCTCCCTCCTTACCTATGTCATTTCACAAGTGCCAACCATGATGACCTGACAGCTACATGGTTAAATTTCGCAGAATCAGCACTGCAATGTTGGCTGTGCAATGTGTGTCTGCTTAAGTTAAGCTAATGTGTCATTTATTTTCAAAGGTTTCAATGCATGGCAATGCAGAAACAATGTGTGTTTCCCTTCCCTCCCAGTGTCCTCTCACTCAGTCACTTCCTAGTACTTCACTCCTCTAATCTTTCTTAAATTCTGTCCTAGCCTTCCGAAAAATTTGAAATATCCATTCTTTGCTTCCACAATATTTGATAGCCAAGTGATATATTTCATTATGGCTTCCATAACAGATTAACGTCTGTACACATTTATCCCTTTCAACATTTGCCAACCACAGTGACTCACACTACTAGCCAAACCTTAGGCACATGATTATGATGATGAATTGATCAGTAAAGTGTCTACACTACCTGCCCATCTAATCCCCTCTAACTTACCCTGCAGTAGAGTAAGTTCAGATTTCTTTCCTTACTGCCAAGCAAATATATTTTGTTGGAAAAAAGTAATTATTACAAAGTGTTGTGGAGGAGGGTGATAAGGACAGGGAGTAAAGCGGGACTAAGTAAGTATCTTGACTATTGCGGATGGGATAGTTTGTGACGAACGTGCCAATTACAACCTATATATCATGTTCCTTAATCCATTCTCTGTCCTGCACTACATCACTTTTCCCACCATCTGCTTATGGCAAACAGGATGTCTGCATGATTGATTTTACTATAGTATGTGGCATGCCTCATTCTTAGTATTCATCTGCCTTGTAGTCAGGATAAAATTGAAAGGCATTTTGGAGAAGAGCAGGGCTGTTGGAATAAGATAATTTTCAATTACAGCTGCTCCAGATGCAGACAGTAATGAGTACGACTAGGGCGCCAGCTGAGCTAGCATGCCTCCATTACTTTAGCACAGCAGGAGAGAGAAGAATATTTGTACTCCATAGTGCATAATGGCTGTGACTCTAATCACCTCAAAATCAAATGGCCTGTGGTGATCAGCAAATGTACTGCTACTGTGCCACTACATGATTTCAAACAAGTGTTTTACACAGAGCATTGTTTAAAATTTGTCTTTTTTCTTTCTTGACATAGCTATTCCTGCTGGTCCACCTTAAAGCAGGAAATAACAGCCCAGCTACAGCACCAGAAGCTGTATGCCATCAGGGCTGAATATCAGTGGCTTGTGATACTGGAGAAGGAAGAGGAGGAGGTAGCTTCAGCAGCTGCCAATGCCAGGGCCACAGCCAGCTCCCAAAGCCTCCAGCCTCTCAGTCTCAACACTTGTGCCACAGTTCGCTGGCAGCCCCCGGCCGCCATTCCATCACTGCTGCCCCCCCAGACAGCACTTTTCAATGCAGTGTACTTTCAAGGCTAGAGCAATTAGAAGCCAGACAGGCACACATGGAGGGGCTCCTTAAACAACCCCTGGCCCACCCTTAGGGTCCTCTTGCCCTTTTTTAACCTTTGTTTTGGTGGGTGGCATTTCAGGGTGGAAAGGGTGGGAATGGGTTTTTGGGACCTGGTCCGGGACAATTGGACTTTGTTTTCATTTATCATGGACAGTTGTGGTTGTTTTCGACATTGGTTGGGGACAGGGAGATTTGTTTGGGGAGAGGGGTGGTCCAGTTATGGTTGGAAGATTTGGGTTTATATTCTTCTTGGTAGGGTTAATAAGTATTTATTTAATGTTATTTATGCCTCTAATCATTTTTGGGCTGTTTTACTTAATACTTCTGCCTTTTAGCACAGCATGTTTTTAAAATACGCTGATAGAGTATAACAATTAGGTATGCGGTTAGGTACCTTTCTCCTACTACTCTCGTAGTCTCTGCACTGCAGTCTGCAACTATATTTGACACAGGAGGAGTGGGGGGGAGATTTGCCTCTGCCTATTAAATTCCCTAAAAGTACAACAATGCTCTACAGTTATCTTACCTGAATAGATGAGCCAAGGGTGCATGGTTTCCTAAGGTGTCATGGTGGAGGTAGTAGTAACATGCTAGCACACTAACAGTGAAGTTATGGGAAGTAAGGTCCCACTCCCACCTAGGTGAACTCAAATGAAGATCCTGCACACTGAATTGCTGTTGCTTCCACCACATCAGCCCCATCAAGTGTGTGATTAATTAATGGTGTAAATTATTAAGTCACAACTCAATAAGTCACGCAGGCCGGGGGAAGAGGGTTAGGGATTTGAGGAATGGATGGGAAAGGAGTTTTAAGGAAAGGAGTGACAAAAAGTCAAACACTACACAAACACAATAGTCATCTGGGCAGTAATCAGTAACCTGTTGTGGGAATAGAAAGGAATGAATATGACAACGTTAATGTAAATGGATTAAAAAAAATATGTCATCCACAGAGAGATCCATCTTATTATATATCTAAATGTTCTGTCATCTAGGTTTTCAGAATAGTAAATACAAATAATGTGGGAGTGAAGCTAACATACACAGATCTAAAAAAGAATCACTACAAGAAAAATGATACTAGTCTGTATCTCCAAATTGAGTGGTGCATCTGCATTCTTCTTGAATTGCCCCATCAGTCTTGAATGTCTGCCTGGCTGAAGCGGTCTGATAAGGTAAGCATGAGTGTTATGGTGCTTATGCCTTTTGTGTAGGAGAAGAGAAGGCCTATGGATTTTAAAACAGAAATGAATATCATGATATTATAGAATCAAGAAGGATACAATGGAAAGAACGCTTCATGATGAGTAGTTTAGCAAGACGACTCAGAGGAGGCAGAGCAAGAGCATAGTTGTTTGCAAATAGTAATTTTATGACTGATGTATAATCAATTAAGTGAGAGAAATTACAACAACCAACAATCTCAGGCAAGAGGATGCATATTTATCAGGATGATCAAACTCACAACTGTCATGATGAATATGATGATGATCATTATAACATTTAGCCTAGAGCATGTACATAATGAGAAGATGTGACATCATCCATCATATGTCTGTCTTCTTCAGTTACTTGCAACAACAGGCCCCCCACAAAACCGCATAGTTTCAAATTTGAGCCAGCCAGCACACACACACACAGTAGCATGCATTTCCCAAATCAAGTAATCAATGTGCATCTCAGTGGGACAGCCACTGAATGTTCTTGCCTTGGTGTCTCGACCTGACTATGAGTCTTCTTGTGCCATTTCAATGTTGCTGATATGGACGACAATACTACTGCACTGCCGGGGACAGGGCTGATTTGTGTAACTGGAATGTTACCCTCTTCTTCACCTTCACCTTCCACCATGATCTGATCAGATTCACTGCTTTCACCACCTTCACCAACACCACTTGCAGGTTTCTTGCCGATAAGGTGCGTCTCGCTGTGGAGTGCATTGTGTTTTCTCAAATGGATTGTTTGGCTTCCGGTACCATAATTTGTAAAAAGCTTACCTTGACTAACACTCGCTCGGCAAGTGGAGCATTTGGCAATGGTCAGCTCCTTTTCACTAACCATAAATGAAGTCCCAAACTGGGAAGGTCAACATTCTAACACTGGTTGTACTGCCAATATTGCAAGAAATGGCGATAGGTGGGTGTTTTGATGACATTTGCCTCTCTGCGGTGCCTACTTCTACTGAGGTGGCTGTGGATCTAAGTCACAGCCGGGGCCTTGTTGTAAATATGGAAGCTGGCCGTGGTGGTGGTATCTGTGCCACATCCCTCAGAGCAGGTTGGAAAGCTGGGGTAATGTTGGACTCCACTGGGGCTGGGCTAACATCTATGATAACTGACTCTTCATCAGACTCGTCATCCTTCTCTTCTTTATCCATAACTCTAAGGTTTTCAGAAACCTTCATTTTCACTCCTTGCCTCTCCTGGCGTGTCTCAGACTGAGGTGGCATCCAAGTGGAGTCTTGATCATCAGAAGAGGAGCCTGAAGAAGATAATGGCAGAGATCTGGAAGACAGTCAATCTTGTGAAAGCCATGCTTCTTTGATTTCCTCAGCATGAAGCTCAATATCCTCCTGATGTGCTCCTACTTCGGGAGGATCTACTATTGCTAGCTGTGGCTGTTGTCCACGGAGCTGAGTTTCCAGCAACGATTGGGTACTGCTTTGAGAAAGAAATAAGTCCAATTCAACATCACTGCTCGTCGGCGCTGCCATGATTAAAAAGACTGCCTTTGTGCCGCCTCTGTGCCAGACATGGACTAGGGCCTAAATTGGAGTGGGGCCGCTGATACAGGACTGTTGCTTCCAGCTTGCTCCCCAGAGGTCAGAGCGGCAGACACACGTTTGTGCTAAAAAAAGACCTAGGGCAACATACTAGTGGTTTAAAGCTCCTTCTTATCACTGGCTGCTTTCTCTGTAGCACCTTTCTTTTTGGGCCATCTTGAAGCTGTCAGTTGGCAGTATCACTTAGCTTCACAAGCTGAAGAGATGTCCCTGTCGTGAGTGTGGTCATGCGTCACGTGATGCACAGGCCTTCTATCTGGCAATACTGTGGATGATATCTCTTTCTCTTTATGCTCCTTAAAGCAAACATGCAGGAAGTGAAACATGGCATTGTTGCAGTTGACTCAGTAGTAGAAACAATATAATTTAGTGGTTACTTAAGCTGATGGGGAAAATGGACAAAAAATACAAAAATTCTAAAATTGGGAAAAGAAAAGAAAAAAAGAAAAAAATATATAATTTAATTCTTATTATTATTAACGTAGATAAAATAAGGTTTGTGAAATGAATTATTCAAAAAAGTATTATATGACGTACTAGGCCCTAGGGGAAGGGGTCTAACATGAAAAACCACTAGGATTTGGGAGGCAAGGAGTGGCACAGATGAAAAACTCAAAAAAATGTATAAAATATAATATAAAACACTGTTCATGCAGTACTTTTAGTAATGAGCATTGAGCTACTAGCCTCAAGCATAACACACAAAATGGCCGCTAGTCGCATGGTCAAGCAACAACCAGCAAGTAGGCATGGCCACAACAAAGAAAAACACATGTAGGCCCACTGGCTGCCTATAAAAAATGGCCACCAACTACATGGTCAAACAGCAACAACCAGCTAGGAGACATGGCCACGAAAAAGAACAGAGGCAGGGCCTAAAAAAGCACATTGCCTGCATACATAAAATGGCTGTCAGAGACAAGGTTAAACAACAAGCAGGATGAACAGAAAACAAAAAACACATTTAGGACTCTATATGACTATACAAAAAAGGGCGCCTGGCCACATGTCATGAGGAGCAAAGACAAATGGTGGCCTATGGCAAACACTCTCACACACTGTCCAGACAAAGGAGGTATTGCTACAGGAGAAAAAACACAGCATGAAGTCAGCAATTCTTAAAAATGAACATTAAATGAGCTAAAAAAGTACATTATACATTAACAACACACATCACACAAAGGCATCAAACATATTACCCCACCATACACTTTTTACAGAAAAAAACATGACATACCACCAAAAAACATTTTATAATTATTTAATCCAATCCGATTCATATTCTAAATGATGTTTCAGTTTAACAGACACTACAAACAGTTGCTTCATCATGCACCCATTACTAGTACTGGGCTTACAGCTGGAAGGCCTATTCCATTAGCAGACTAGGCCACATAACATAGTGGATTAAATTAATATTGCAAATTTAAAAAACATGTTGAAAACATACTAAACGCTAAATCTGTTTTTCTTTAAAGAAGAAAAATTACAAGTAAAACAATAACTAGGGCACTACTGAAACTGCAGGCCACCCACCACAATACATTTAAAAAATCACACAAAAGTACAGATAAATCCTGGTGCATGCCCTCTATCAAAAAAACAAGCTGTACAATAGCATTATACAAGTGTTTTTGAACATAGTTCTAAAATTTCAAATAGCGCAAAGTCCTTAAATCCAATGATACATCCAGGCGACAAAAAGATTGATCCTGCCAGCTCAAAATCCACGTGAAAAGTGACTAGGAGTTGGGTAAAGCACTAGGAGTCTCTGGGAAAACTTCCTCTTGTTGAAAAAAAAAGTAAATTAAAAAAGTACTCACACAAAAAAGCCAACGTGAAAGGTCCATTAGGGAAGGTTTTTACCTCAAAATTGTCTTTTTGAGGAGATTTAGCTGCTTGAGCTTCCCAAGGTTACAGCCGCAGTCAATCTCGCTCCCTCGCGCTCACCTACGTCACAAAAAGAAGCACCGGAAGTTGCTGGTGTGGCTGCAAAATCTTGCCGGAACTCGTGGGCGGGTGGAAAATCCTATTTGCGCTCAACAGGGCCCGGCACGTCTCTCGTCGCACTTCCTGTGCACGCAAAATTACATCAAGCATGCACCAACGGGAAAAAAAACTCTGCTCTGTTGCGAAGTCTATTGGTATCTCCACATTCTCAGTGGAACGCAGAGAAGCCAAATTCCACAAATTTTGTAAGCAGAGCAGTGATTTTCTCCCAGGCCTATTTATAAACAGTAAATTGAAACTGAGGTGACAGTAGCACTTAATGGCTACACTATTGATTCAAAATATCGTAATGCAGTACGTATTTGGATAGAACATACCATAGAGAACTCATCAGATTTAAAATTTATATGGGATCACATGACTGTGACGTCTTCAAAGGGAGGAAGATAGAATATTGAAGTTCTGTAGAGTTCTTCTGGACCTATAAATTGCAGTCAATACTAAAAGGGATTAATGCGGATGAAGAGTTACGTTGGAATTTAAGATAAGATTTGCCATGAAGGATAGGAATATATTATGTTAGCTCATTACATAAGTAGCCTAGGTTGCACATAGCAATTATGCATTCTGTTTACTACAGTTGAAGCTTTATAAGGTTCAAGCTTATCTGTAGTTGTTATTCTCTGTGATTAGCATTTCTTGAGATCTATGCAGCTATCCTTTGTATGATATATAATTTACCTATATATCTTTGGTGGGATGCAATTATTTTTTATGGAATATATTCTTACTTACTGGTTACTGCTATGTTTTATACATTGATCTTTATAAACCTTGTTACAGACCTCATATGATTATGCTGGAGCAGTAACGCATAGGGTAAGTTAATGGTTAAATAAGTCTTATGCGATGAATGAAGATGTAGGTTCAACACTGATCATTGCTTTTCTTCCATTTTACTTTTACTTTGTCATAATGTATCAACTTGAATTTAGATGTTAGATTCAAACTACTCATTCATTATACTTTTTTAAGTTTTTAGTTGTTTAAGGTCTTTGTGGTTCATTTTTTGCAGTTCTTATGTTTATTTAATTATGTACCTTTTGTGTGATCTATGTCCTGGGAGACATAGATCCTATGTCACACTACCTTGGGATCAGGGAGGACTTGAAGTCCATTAACCCCACCCTGGTCACCATTGCAGGGGTGCTGGCAGACCTCACCAACACCAGGAGGGACACAGTGGCACAACAAGGGGCCCATGACACTAGCCTGGACGATGAACAGCCCTCCGCCTCTGCCACGCTAGTGGACAGGAGGCACCGCCACAGGAACAACAGGACACCAGCACCCCACCAGCTGCAGATGGAGAACCACCCCGCAAACGGTCCCTGAGATCCAGGAACAAGACAGAGAACAATGCCAAGACCCCCGCCAGGAAATGAGACCCCCCTGAATGTCACCCTTCTGTCCCACTATGTCACCCTGACCATCCTTGAACTGCCATTGCTCTACTTCCTATGCCCCTTTGGACAATGCACCTGTGAAACAAATAGACTGGACTCTGCCATGGACATTCCTCCACCATCCCCCAAGCCCATTTTACACCCTGCCCACTTATTTGCACAGGAATGAACACACTTCAATCACAAAACAATCTGGAGTCAGTCTGTGCTTTCACAAATGTGTAATTGCAATAACCATGGAATATAGCAATGCCAACTTATTTGTTCACATACCAATGTAACACATCTGTAGGCCAGCAGTAAACATAGCAGAGGGCACAAAGTGGGACCCAAATCTGTGAAATGGAAACTCGAAGTGACAAGTCCGGGTCCATACACTAAATGAAAATGACACACTTATGCTAGTTCCAACAATAGAATGAGATTTTGGAAGCAGTGGCATCTTCTTACCTGTGTCTCACTGGAAGTATTGCCTGATGATGTTGTTTCTGTTGTCAATATCCTCTTCTTCTCCCTCCTCTTCTTCACTGTCCACAGGCTCCACAGCTGCCACAAGACCACCATCTGGCCCATCCTCCTGCAGAAAAGTCACCTGGTGTCGCAAAGCCACATTGTGCAGCATACAGCAGGCCACGATTATCTGGCACACCTTCTTCGGTGAGTAGTAGAGGGATCCACCTGTCAGATGGAGGCACCGGAATCTGGCCTTCGGGAGGCTGAAGGTGCGCTCAATCACCCTCATAGTTCGCCCATGTCCCTCATTGTAGCGTTCCTCTGCCCTTGTCCTGGGATTACTCACTGAGGTCAGTAGCCATGACAGGTTGGGGTAACCAGAGTCACCTGCTAATGTCGAGGGACAACTGTTAGACACACACTAACCCTTAGGGACAACCCCACACCCAGACACCTATGTCAACTGTATTGGGACCTTGACCTCACCTATTAGCCACACACGGTGCCTCTGGAGTTGGCCCATCACATAAGGGATGCTGCTATTCCTCAAAATGTAAGCATCATGCACAGAGCCAGGATACTTGGCATTGACATGGGAGATGTACTGGTCAGCCAAACACACAATCTGCACATTCATCGAATAGTAGCTCTTCTGGTTTCTGTACACCTGTTCATTTCTGCGGCGGGGGACAAACACCACATGTGTCCCATCAATGGCACCATTGATGTTGGGGATATATCCCAGGGGAAAGAAGTCACCTTTCACTTTGGGCAAATTCTCCACCTGAGGGAAAACAATGTAGCTGCGCATGTGTTTCAGCAGGGCAGATAACCCTCTGGACAACACATTAGAGAAAATTGGCTGGGACATCCCTGATGCCATGGCCACTGTTGTTTGAAAAGACCCACTGGCCAGGAAATGGAGTACTGACAGGACCTGCATTAGAGGGGGGATTCCTGTGGGATGGCGGATAGCTGACATCAGGTCTGGCTCCAACTGGGCACACAGTTCATGGATTGTTGCACGATCAAGTCTGTATGTGACCATGATGTGTCTCTCTTCCATTGTCGACAGGTCCACCAGGGGTCTGTACACCGGAGGATGCCACCATCTCATCACCTGCCCCAGCGGACGTGACCTATGGATGAGAATAGCGAGCAGAGAGTCATCCAACACTGAGGTATCACAATGTTTTATTTTCAGAAACTTAATTAATCCGCAATGTGCCGGTAGCTGTCTATATTCCTGGCCTAGATAGGTGTGACACAGTTAACATCCATCCCATGTGGCCTTCTGAAATGGCGGCTGCCTGACCTGTAAGGTGGGACAAGGGGATATGAGGTAACTGCGCTGGTGTTCTACACCGTTGCGGTGGGCGGTCGAAGACCGCGGCGCAATTCGGCATTGGTTAACATTTGGCCCTATGAGTCCCAGGAGCCAACAACGATGTACGCCAGTGGTGACGGTACGCACCGCTGCGGACGTGACCGCCATTTCCTGTCTGTTCACTCACTTGATACCGGATCTTCAACAGGAGAGGACCTACACTGCAAGTGCTGCTGTGACCTCAGTCTGGAAGTGACGATGTCTCATGTGTCTGGGGAAAGGGCCCCTGCCTTTACTTTGGAGGAGTTGGAGAAACTAGTGGATGGGGTCCTACCCCAGTACACGCAACTGTACAGTCCTCCAGACAAACAGGTGAGTACACTGTGAGCATGCCACATGGGCAATGCCTGTTTTGAGTGGTGCAGATGGAAGATACATGAGGGGTCTGAGGCCTGCATGTGCGGATGGGAAGTGTATGTGCGTCAGGGCAAGGGTGGGAGCTGGGGGTCAATGAGTATGATGGTCCGGATGGGTAAGTAATTTCCATTTCCCCGTACCATTCCTCTAGTCAGCGCCCACCAGAAGAAGGGTATTTGGCGTTCCATCACCAAGGGCGTCCGGACCCTGGGGGTCTACCACAGATGGAGCACCCACTGCCGTGAAGATGGGAGGACCTGCTCCACTGGAGCAAGAAGACGGCGGAGGCCCAGCTGGGGAATGCCTCCCAACGTGGGAGAGGTGCCTGTCGCACCATGACCCCCCTGATGTTCCGGATCCTGTCGGTGGCGTATCCGGAGTTGGATGTGCGCTTGAGGGAATCACAGAAGCCACAAGGGGGTGAGTACACTCTCATTCAGCTGACTCTGCACGCATTACTATGTGTCTGGGTGGGGGAGGTGGGCAGCGGGTTCCACTAGGCCAGCGCGTACTTTGTAGGCAAGGCCCCTTGTGAGGCAGGCTATGTAGCACCCCAACAGTGGTAAGAGCCATGTACATCTAGTCAGGCTCCTGTGACTTGTGCAGCAATTGGTGTTAGGCCTCGTACCCCATGGTCAGGTGAAATTTCTAGGAACTGTTAGTGCATGGAGTAGTGCAAGGGCTCCTGCATGTGTGTTGTGTTCGTTGCATGCACTGAACATGTCTTTCTTCTGTCTTCCCCCCTTTTTGTCGTCTCCCTGTTCTTGTGTGCAATAGCATCATCAGGCAGAGGAACATTGGCACCGGAGCAGGAGGGAGCTGCAACCCACTTGGCCCTAGAGGGTGAAACAACGGAGTCTGAAGCTACCAGTGGGACGGAGGGCGAGGGGAGCTCCACGGCGGGGACAGGAGCAGACAGCAGTGACTTCTCCTCTGATGGGAGCTCCCTTGCGGTGGCGGGCACCTCTGTGCCCACCGCACCAACAGGTACAGCCGCCACCCCCCCTACCAGCACCACCCTCCCAGCAGCCCCTCAGCGTGTGTCCCGTGCCCGCTCACCCAGGAGGGTGGGCATCAGGCCCTGCCCCAGTCAGCCCTGCTGCCCTCAGTGAGGAGGCTATTGACCTCCTGAGATCCCTCACTGTTGGGCAATCTACCATTGTGAATGCCATCCAGGGTGTTGAGTGACATTTGCAACAAACAAATGCATACCTGGAGAGCATTCATTCTGGGCAGGCAGCCCAACAGAGAGCATTTCAGGCTCTGGCCTCAGCACAGATGGCAGCCATTGTCCCTGTGTCCAGCCTCCCCCCTCCAACTTCCTCCACCCAGACCCAATCCCCTGTACCTCAGCCTATTCCAAGCACACTATCAGACCAGCATGCACACTCATCAACACACAAGAGTCGCTCAGGCAAACTTAAGCACCACACATCCCACAGGCATTCACACAAGCACCATCCCCATGCAGACACAGCAATATCCACAGCCTCCACTGTGTCCCCCTCCTCCACATCCTCGTCCTCCCTCCCAGTCTTGTCTCCACTCACACCTGCATGCACTACATCCTCAGCCACTACCTCCATCACCAGCTCGCCCATCACCACACACCGCTCACGTGCACTCACCACCCCCACTACCATGCACACATCCCCAGTGTCCTCTCCCAGTGTGTCTGTGAGCCCTATTCCCAAAGTACACAAATGCAGGCGCACACCCACCCAACAGCCATCCACCTCACAACAGCCTCCAGCCCATGCAGCTTCAACCAAATTCAGCAGACGTACACCTCCTACAACCACTACCTCTACCTCCACTCCCAAATCCCCTCCATCTTCCCGTCCCAGTGTGTCTAAGAAACTCTTCTTGGCTAACATTGAACTCTTCCCTACACCTCCTCCCACGTCCTTTCCCTAGGACCAGGCTTTCCAGGTCTCAGCCCAGCACCTCAGCCACCAAATCCCTAGGCACAGTGGTGCCATCAACTGCGGGGTCATCGAGTGCGCCACCCATCAGGGCTGCCAGTGTGCCACGTAGCGAGGGCAAGGAGATTCCGCCACCTGCCAAGGTTAAAAATGTGCCCACATCTCGGAGGGAGAAACCTAAAGTACCAGCCACCAAGGGCTCAGCAAAAACCAAAGGGGATAGTGGCAAGACAACTGTGGCACCATCAAAGCTGGGGAAGGGCCAAAAGCTGAAGTTCAGGTCCGGAGAGGGCATGGTGGCACCGACTGAGGGACCAGTGTCACACTTTCTGTCCACGACCACGCCAACCTGTACGGTAGCGAACACCGCTAGCTGCCCCGCCACCACAACCGCCACCTGCACCGTCAGCTGCACAGCTCCCAGCACGTCTACAGCCTCAGCGACAGTCCCCAGCATCTTCCCCAGTGGGTAGCCATCCGAGGCTGCAGAAAACATCCTGCTGTGTCCCTCTGCAGGTGCTGACCCATGCACCGCCACAAGCACCACCGCAACAGACACCGCCGCAAGCACCACCACCTGCACCACCCTGGCACGTCTACAGCCTCAGCGACAGTCCCAAGCATCTTCCCCAGTGGGCAGCTGTCTGAGGCTACAGGAAACATCCTGCTGTGTCCCTCTGCATGTGCTGACCCATGCACCGCCGCAAGCACAGCGACGATAGACACTTCCGCAAGCACCGCCACCGGCCCCGTGACGTGCTCGGACAGTGGCACCACAGCTGACATGGCTACCATCCCCAGTGGTCAGTCGTCTGAGGCTGGAGGAGAGTTCCTGGACCCTGGGCAGCTTCCATGAGGCATTTCTTCCATCACTGTTTGCACCTGCAGGTGGAAGGCACAGCTGCAGCAGTGTGGGGTATGTCGCTGCCTCCATGGCGTATCATGCTACCTGAACCTCGCAAATCTCATAGCACGCACACCCAGGTGAGGGAATTGTACCGGCCACACTGCAAGTGGAGCACTCTGGGCACCAGGCCCCCTCCAGAACCAGTAGAGAGATACATCCATAACCTCTGTCCTTGGCAGGATGAAGCACTCTGGGCACCAGGCCCCCTCCAGAACCAGTGGAGAGATACATCCACTACCTCTGTCCTTGGCAGGATGAAGCACTCTGGGCACCAGGCCCCCTCCAGAACCAGTGGAGAGATACATCCACTACCTCTGTACTTGGCAGGATGAAGCACTCTGGGCACCAGGCCCCATCCAGAACCAGTGGAGAATGACATCCACTACTTCTGTCCTTGGCAGGATGAAGCACTCTGGGCACCAGGCCCCCTCCAGAACCAGAGGAGAGAAACATCCACTACCTCTGTCCTTGGTAGGATGAAGCACTCTGGGCACCATGCCCCCTCCAGAACCAGTGGAGAATGACATCCACTACCTCTGTCCTTGGCAGGATGAAGCACTCTGGGCACCAGGCCTCCTCCAGAACCAGTGGAGAATGGCATCCACTTGAGAGACTGTGACTTTGCACTCCCCAGGATGCAGCAGTGGGCAAACCACCCACTGGAGAGACTTGAGAGACTGTGGCTTTGCACTCCCCAGGATAAAGCAGTGGGCAAACCACCCACTGTAGAGACTTGAGAGACTGTGGCTTTGCACTCCCCAGGATGTAGCAGTGGGCAAACCACCCACTGGAGAGACTTGAGAGACTATGGCTTTGCACTCCCCAGGATGCAGCAGTGGGCAAACCACCCACTGGAGAGACTTGAGAGACTCTGGCTTTGCACTTCCCAGGATACATCAATGGGCATGGAGCCCCCTCGTGCAGCAGTGGTGTCGTGCATTCATCAGGCTGAGGTGCCCCTCCTCCCCCTCCCCCTGAGGTGGCTGTATATTTTCGATCTGATGCCCCTGCAATGTTCTCTCCTATTAGAGTCAGGTATCATGTGTGGGCCTCACCAATGCATTTTGGGCCCAGTGGTCCATGGACAATGATTAGTACACTATCTGGACTTGTGTAGTTGGTGTACATATTTGTATGTACTGAATTTTGACTTTTGAATACTGGCTTTTTCTTGATTACAATGGTTGCAATCATTTCCTTTTGTCCTTGCCTTCTTCCAGGGGGCGGGGGGTGTATATGTAATGTTGCTGCATGTATGTCTGTTGTTGTGTGTGGTGGTTAGGGTGGGGTGTTGCAAGTGTGTGTCACTCTGTTTCCTTCCCCCTCCCCTGTGTTGTAGGCGCAGTACTCACCATGGTTGCCACCGCCGCTGTTCGTACTCCTCATAGAAGAGGAGGTAAACCAGCAATGGCAGTACGTGGAGTTCGGGCTCCATGGTGTCCTGGTTCCTCGTTGGGTGTCAAGAGAGAGTGTTTTCCCTTCTGTGTACTGTTTTTGCCGTGCTTTTGATAGCTTTGGTTCCGCCCCGGAAAAGGAGGCTGATAGGCCTCTTGTAATAGGGTCGGTGGTACTTTGTCTCCCACCTGTCTGTTGGCGGTGACCGCCGCACTGTTTGTTTCTACCGCTGTGGTGGTCGGGGTGTTAAAGTGGCTGTCTATGTTGGCGGTTTCCGCCACGGTTGTAATCCCATTTTTTTCCGCCACCTGTTTGCAGTATTACCGCTGCTTTAACACCGACCGCCAGGGTTGTAATGAGGGCCTTTGTCACTATCTAGCTCGGCGTGGATAGCACTGTGCTGATCCAATGCTTAAAAACTTTGCTAGATAAACAGACATTTGAGGTGAGCAAATCTAAATTGTCGCTGGTGTTGCAGGGTGCTCCTTACTAGAGCTGCTCTCCACCTAAACTTGGGAACTACCAGAGTTCTCTATTCTTTTTTGCATGCATACACATATATATATATTCACTGAAAAAGCAAAGGTTACAAGGACATTATAATTACAAAATAAAATTTTAAAAAACCTCAGAAATTCACTGAAAAAACAAAGTTACAGGGATGTTATAGTTAGGTTCTGAATTTACTCATTCAAAACAATAGAAATTCAACAATTATAGTTAGAGTTCTTTCAAGTAACTATAACTCAGCCCTAGGGTTACTATAACTCGCACCCTCGCCATGCACATCTTTTTCTTCAAAAATGTGACTGCTAATGTTTCATTTATAGCATTAAGGACATTCTAGAAGTTGTCATGACTGCTGTAATATCTGGGGTAAATATCAGTGCACGGAGAGTGTGTGAGTTATTTGTTGTAATGGCATTTGTTATTCCGTCATACATCTGTTTCCAACAGCCTACATGAAGAACACTTTACCAAGTGAACCATTGCACTGATTATATTTGGTTAGTTAATTGCACTTATATATACTGCATATAGCAATCCATGAGCTCCCCAAGGCTATGTTTGGTGTTTGGAGCTCAGGTTAATTAATGGCTATCATCTTCAAGGAACATCAGAGGTACTCAGATCACTGATTAAGGTAGGAATGCTGCTCAGAAATGTGATACCCCACAACTTTTGTCCCTTCAAGGAGAGGGAAGTAGATCATCCAGATGATTAAGTTAGAGGTGCTCTGGCCTATAGGGAACACATGGGACCTTAGACGTGCTGGTCTGTTAGTCAGTCTCCCCTGTTGCTGGTAAGTCAGGCAATGTCTTTTGAGAAAACACCAATTCCTAGTGCCTAATTTGAGCCTGTGGTTTCAGATGGGTACCACTGGCACTCATTTCTGGGGTCTGGCTATTATGTTTCCTCAAACAACACAAAAAGGGGCTGTAGTGTAACACACAGGGCACAACCCCCAAACTATATGACAATTTACCAAGAGTACCCTGTGGGAGGACGAAATCATGAAAAATGCAATGTCTTGGTAGCCTGATAAATCTGTAGAGGATTTCCTTTTAAGTACAAAAGACCTCAGTGCCCATCCTAGTGACATGATTCATTATAGGGCTACTCCTCATGCCCTTAGGTATGGGGTATAACCCTGAACAGCAGGGAAGCTCCTGAAATGTTAAAAAAAGGGTCTTCTATGCTGAATGAACTGTGAGAGTATGGGAAAAAGAAAGTGGAGAGAAGCCCTCTTCCGTATCAGTACACATGAAAGACCTGCCAAAAATAGCTCACAGGTGGACTGCAGTGTCTTATTCCTGTCCTCTGATGGGTATGGTAAAAAATAGCAGGTACCTCCCCACAGCTTTAGTAGAGTAACAGGTGTTTGCATCATTTGTAATTCTCTCCTTCCACATAGTACTTTTGTTTATATATATATTTTTTCTTCATCAGACTTTGATCCAGGGCAAGAGAAATCTAAACACAAAAGCTGGAAAGAGAAAGACACAAACACAGTGATAAAAGGAGATTGCAGCATGAAAAAGAACCAGCAAGAGTGAGATAAAGAGGCCGAGTGTGCCTGGTGCTGGATTAAAGAACCACAAGGTGAAATCAAGACTACGCGGTCTTGGTATGCAGCACCATGACCTTCCTCAGGGTCTGCCCCTAGCTCCAGAGCAACACTTTGGGCCCCAACACTTATTATTTTACAAATTAAGCAGTGCCTATGACAAACCTCTCAAATCACACTCACCATCGAGGTAGCAGCGTACCCAGGTTCTGATTTAGGGTCAGATGTATCAAATGAAATTGCATTTGCAAACGGTGTGATTCGCAGAAATCGTCCGTTTGCGAATGCAAAAATATGGTCTGCGATGCAAGAAAGGCATTCGCAGGCCAAAAGCAAGTATTCGCAAAAATTGCAAATTTTTACAAAGAGACATCGTTTAGCGTGTCGAATTTTGCGTATCGCATTTTGCGACATGAAATACTGAATCGCTATTTGCAAATCGCAAATTGCGAGTCCGAATAGTGACTCGCAAATACAGATTCGGAACTTCACATCGCATATTGCGATGCGCACATTGCGACACGTTAAACCATGTCGCAATTCATTGCATAAAAAATTAGCAAATTGCGAATTTTAGCAGAATGGCCTTTTGCACATGCAAATTACCACGGATTGAAACCAGGTGGTAACCAGGTGCAACCTATATAAAGAGACCCAGAATGTATCAGCCTCTTTTCCATAATGGCTGCACTCTACGTCATGGCGAGGAGAATGAGGATCTTGGCAGGTTTGAGGAGAGGGAGGAGGAGACAGGAGCGCATTTTCAGAGTGCGCATAACCTTTTTTGACCAGAGTGAGGAGGAAATATTTGAGAAATACAGGTTGAGCTCAGCCATGATACTTGACCTGATAGCTGAGCTACAACCCATACTGCAGCGCCCAACACACATGACCAATAGCATACCCACCCATGTGCAGGTATTATGCTCCCTGCACCTACTAGCCTAAGGGAGCTATCAAGGGGTTATAGCAGCAGCTGGAGGGGTATCACAGAGTGCCCTCTCTAGATTTTTCAATGCATTTCTAAATGCCATGCTGAGCAGGATACACCAGTACTTCAGATTCCCCCACCCCACACAGGAAATACAGCAGACAAAAATAGATTTCTACCAGATAGCACAGTTCCCCCACGTCCTAGGTGCCATAGATGGGACACATGTTGCAATCTGTCCACCATCGGCCACAGAGTATGTGTACCACAACCGTAAATACCAACATTCAATGAACATACAGGTGATATGCAATGCCTCCTACATCATAACTGATCTCGTGGCCAGGTTCCCAGGCAGCACACATGATTCGTACATCTTTTGTCACAGCAGGATTCACACAAGACTGGTAGCTGGGGAATTTGGTGAAGGTTATCTACTAGGTATTTTCCCTCTTTACAATGGTGCATTGATGGCAGTGTGACGTCAGATGGCTCAGCTACTCATTATACCCTCTGTTCCTTCCAGGAGACAGTGCCTACGCAGTGCACACCTACATGATGACGCCCTACCTAAATCCGGCATCACCAGCAGAGAGGAGATACAATTCAGCACACAAGGCAACCCGCAATGTTGTGGAGTGCACCTTTGGCCTGCTGAAGAGTCGCTTCCGATCCATCCACAAAAGTGGAGGGGCACTACAGTACAGTCCGGACACGACCTGTAGAATAGTGGCCACATTGTGCGATCTTGCACAATATAGCTACCACCAGGGGCATACCTGTGGAAATATCGGAGCCAGACTCAGATGAGGATGATGATCCCATACCACCCCTACAGCCAGCAGACAGGACCAGTGCAGCAGAGGGCAGGCAAAGGCGTGCTGACATCACGCACAACCATTTCAGATGTAAGTTATGACAACACAACCTCACTGACATGTACTCCGGTAGTTAGCACCTTTATTACCTTGACTTCAGGTAACATACGTGTCACTAGGACATAGCAATACACATGAGTCAGACATGAGCTATTAACAGTGCTGCACTATTGTCATCATAGTTTACTGTAATTCTACATGTGAAGGTAGTCCCCCTGTGGCCCGCAATGTCACTTTTTACGACCACGCATCCCACTTGAGTGCACAGTGGCCTCGCCGGCACCTCTTGTTCCAGGCTCACAGGCAGTACTGTGCCTGGCACTGCGACACCTAGGATCCATCACAGGCACTGCAAGACTGCTGAGGCTAGATGACTCCTCAGTATCCCCAACTCCCAGTTCGCTGGGTGTAGCACTGCGTGCTGTCAGCATAGCATCCAGAACATTGGTAATTTGCACCAATCCCTGGGCAACATCCCGACTGCTATGTGCTGCCTCCACGTGTGCGGCCATAGCATGCCGTGATATCAGGGCAGTAGATGTAGCTAGACAATTTACTGATCTGCAAAAGCCACTGAAGATACCTATGAATTGCCTTTCGCACCTGCGCTAGCTAACTCGCTTATGTCTGATCTCAGTACAGAGTTCCTTAATTGCATTTCTCAGTTCCTTAGTGTTCTCCGCAGCTGTTTGCTGTCCCTCATGCAGCTTGCAGATGTTTATATTCAGACACTAAAACTGCCTGTGCAGCCCCCCAATATTGGCATTGTGTGACTGCAACTGCCTGTGCATTGCCCTCATGTTTTTGTTTTGCAGGCGCGGCACTTTGAGCATGGATGCTTCCAGGCCCCCGAAAAATGATGGGCCCTCACCTACATCTGTGTGCTCTGTGCCTGCATCATGAGGCCTCCTGCGGGGAGTTGAGTGGCGATGGGGCAGAGACTGCTGCCTTCCAGTGGATCTAGCTTCTGGGGATGAGTGTGGCCTTCATCACGCATGTCATCGGAGTCCAGGTTCAGATCGTGGAGAGGTAACACCCTTTCCCTGCGTCTGATTGGTGCTATACACAATGACTCGTTGGTGTTGGGGTCGGACAGAGGCTGTTTTTCTGCATCCCCCACATTGGCGCATTCTGCTGCTGCTGGGCCTGAACCATCTGCAACTACAATGGGCAGCATGTCATTTATGTATGTATCACCAAATGTGGCACAATGGTAATAAATGTACACTTACATCGTATCACTATGTACTGGGTGTTTTGTTCTCCTGGGTGTCGCTCTTCCACATTGCATTCTATGTGTTATTTTCAGCTCAGGGTTGAGGACTAACACTCCCTTAAGGCATTGTTGTGCCGCATGTAAGATGTGGAATGGACTACTTATCACAATGCTTTGCACTAATTGCTATTTCCTAAGGGGCATTTGTACATGCACATGTGGGGTTACATATCATTATTGGACTTACCTTTACTGGTGCTGGGTGTGCCGGACGAGTCAATGTCAGTGACCCCACTGACAGCTTCTGGAAGCAGTGTCGACTCCACCAGGTCTTTCATGGGGGTGGAGGGTGTCTGGGTGGATGGTCCGCCTCCTGTGCTCCTTGCCTCCCTTAGCCTGCTGGCCACCCTCTCCTTGGCACGGGAACGCAGGTTGTACCACCTCTTGCGTATCTCTTCCACTGAGCGCTGCGCAACCCCCACTGCGCAGATGTTGGTCTGGATGTCAGCCCAGCATTTTTGCTTCTCACTCTCTGGTACCTGGAGTGAGCTCTTCCCAAATAGCCGGTCATGGCTCCTCACCACCTCCTCAGTGAGCACCTCCAATTCTTGCTCACTGAATTTGAGCTTCCTCTTCCTCTCTCCCTTCTCCTTCCCATTACCAGCATTGGCCCTGTTGATGTCAGGTCCTGACTTGCTCACAAACTTGCTCCCTGGGCTGGTCTGTGACTCTCTAACTTCTCCTGTGGGTGTGGTACCTGGAAACAGCCTGGGCTGACTCACTTTCTGCTTGTGATGTCATCAGGCTGTGCCAGGTGTCCGTTTTCGCAATTTGCAATTTTCAAATACCGAATCGCAAATATTTTTGCGATTTGGTATTTGGTCCTCGCAATTTGCATTCGCGATTTTTAAGAAATCGCTATTTCTGACTCGTAATTTTGTTACATGGCATTTTGCGACTCAGAAATATTGATTTCTTAAAAATCGCTATTTCCGAATCACAAAGGGCCTTTTTCATACATCTGTCCCTTAGACTTTTTCGGACCACGAACGTGACAGATACAGCTGAGGGGATATCCATCACATTTATGAAAGAGTAACCAGTTTCCCAAACTCTAAATCAGGCCCTCAGAAAGTGCTTAATTTGAGCCGCTGGTTTCCGGTGCGGAGCACTGGCACTTATTTTTGAGGGCCAGCACTTATTTTTCTGCCTCAAGCATTTACTGCGAGCAAAACACATATGGGAAAGACGGAGAAAGAGAATAACGAAAAAACGCCATGAAGGTCAGAAAGCAGAAAGTTGCAAGAGTAAACTGAAGGGGAAGGAAGTGGCTACAAATGGATTAAAGATGTCCGAGATGGCTTCAGGATTACGCTTCCTCAGTATTCCGTGCTCGCACATTCAATTGCAGCAGCCTCGTGTTTCAGAGGAAAGCTTTGGGCACTGGCACGTTTTTATTTATAAATTAAGCACCGTGTCCTCAGATCTTTAAGTGGATACTATAAGATGATTTGTTCTTTAGGTCAAGAATCATGTCACTCTGCAACTATCAGAATTTTAATGTAGCTCTCTAATATGGTTGCAAATGTAGCCGAGAAGCACTTTAGAGCCTAGGATAATCGCAGCCACATAGCCACATCTAATATACCGTGCCGAGGCATCAGCTGTTGACATTGTGTTGCTTTGACAGCCCGATGAATTGACTCCACTCCATGTGCCGTGGTGCATATGAGGTGAGCCCACAACACTTTTGTCTTCTACTAGTCTCCGAAAATTAGTCTTGAAAAACAACCTATTTCTGTGACAAACTCGGGCTGGCTTTGTGCATCATCCAAATAATTGGGAGGAAGTGCAATAATTGCAGATGTTTCAGACTTCGCGTGTGACACTTAAATAACATTAACCTTTTTTACGTAGCTGGAGGCAGACGGGTCAAGGCAGCTGGAGGTCACGATGTCGCAGTAGACGAACCTACCTAACTTCTCAAACTTTGTAAAATATGTTACAACAATAAGTGTCAGCTCAAAAATATTCGTTTAAAATAACAAGCTAGCGCACATATAAACATCTAGATCACAAAATGCTGTCCACATACTTGCTAAAATGACAAAAAGTTGCTTACAATTTATCACGGTACTCCTAGGCCATAAAGCCATTTCTTACCAACATGGGAATATTGGCGTGTATAAGAAATTAAAACTGTTTTCTCTATATTTTAAACAAGCATGGAATCAGGGAACACTCATGCACGGCACTGCACTAACCCCTGTAAATCACTGCATCCCCTCTACTCTCTGTGAAATAATCCCCATTTTATGAAACTAGACAAAGCTCAGCCCACAGAGGAGGTGGGAAGTGTTCATGAGTCACTTTCTTCTCCTCCTGCCTCTCTCGAATTCCCAACCTTAAAAACTAGTTACTAAGAAAGAGATGCTGAAAAATTGTTGCAATGCAGACAAGAGTCGACCTCTAAATGGCTTTGCTAATCACAACAATTGTAAACTATACAGGGATAGAACAGGAACCTTGCGGAGAAGCCTGAGTAGCTACCGCAAAGGTGATTGCTTCAAGGGCATTCTTCTGAAATTAAACATGTCATAAAGAGATTTGCAAGAGGTCATTGTTGTGTTTGGAACCTGGTGTGTGGAATGTGGGGTTTGGTGTGTGGAATGCGGGGCTCGTGGGAGAATGACGTGAGGTTGGAATGTCGGGGAAATGACGAGGAGGACGGAGTGAAGGGAGAAGACGGCGGTTGGGGCGGATGTCAGCACTCTTTTGAGGTGGCTCTGTATTGTGAAGAAATAAACGCATAGTGAACATTCATCGTGTGGAAATTCTTCGTTTGATCGTAACATATTTTGTCGACGAGGAGTACTTGATGAGCCACCTCGGAACTCACGTTCGGATTTGGGCCATTTTCGGGCTGGACACTTCACCATCTGCTAGCGTTTCGTCTCCCATTAAGGTGAGATATGTGCTGACGCAGCGATCGTCCTGGTGTCTATATTTTCAGAAATTGGTTGTGCGGCCCCCAACTGAACGCAGCCTGCGCGCAAGTTGAGATCTCAGAAATGGGTTGTGCGGCCCCCAACTGAATGCAGCCTGCGCGCGAGTCAAGATCTCCGTCTATTCAGCGCTGGAATTGCCTCACGTATCAGTACTTCACGAGCAAGGTGTGCATGTGCACAATATCGCTGTTGGAGATTTTCCAGATGAGTCTGTTCAAGCGCGTTACATAGTAACCTGGTTAACAAGGGTATTTGTGTGAAACACACTTTTAAGTGACTACTCCTCTGCGCCTGTACGTGTTTGTTATCCTTGATACCAATTTTTGGTTGGCAGCAAGTTTTATCATTCTCCAGTCCAGGTAATTTTTGGGATATTTTTTTTGTTCTGAACGCTATGCAATCTGTGGCTGCCCCCCCTCCATTTCTTGACACACCTGGTGAACCACCGGTGTCTTGGCCTCAATGGTTTGATGCATTTGAAACTTACTTAGGAGCTATTGGGGCATCACGTTTTAGACCAGAGAGGAAAAAGTTTCTATTACTACACTCATTGGGTTTTGAAGGACGAGAGACTTTGAAACACCTTCCGGATGTCGAAGTGGTGGATGGAGAGGAACTGGACGAATATCAAGAGACAGTAAAAAAACTTATTTTGAGATTTGATAAACTGCCGAGTATTGTAGTATTACGCCACAATTTTTTTAAGAGAGTTCAGCTACAGAGTGAATCAATTGATGAATTTGTCAGCGCTCTCCGTAAATTGTGTGCACAATGTCAATTTGGTACATTTCGTGATCAGTTGATAAGAGACCAGCTCATAGGGAATTGTTTTGATAAACACATCCAACAAAGACTTCTTACCATGGGTGATCCGCTGCTTGATGATGTAATTAAGCAAGCAAAGAGTATTGAACTGGCTCAAGCCTCTCTTAAGGAGCTTTCGGCTCAACGCAAGGAAGAAGAGAAACCTTGTATCAATGTTGTTTCTTCTCGAAAGGATCTTAGGAGCAGCTATAATCAATTTTTCAAACGTAGCAATATATGTTTTAGATGTGGGAATTTTCCACATCCAAAAGACTCTAAAGGTTGTCCTGCCAAGAATGTGGTGTGTCACAAATGTGGCAGGACAGGATATTTCGCTAGGGTGTGTCAGAATCCTGCAAATAAGAATGCTAAAATCAGCAGTGTGTGTGATGACAAAGAAATGTCTGTTCAATGTTTGGAGAATGAATTTCGTGACATGATTGTGGTTGTCACAGATGAACAAGTGCTTTCGGGAGATTCGGACGAGTGTGTGGATCCGTATGTGGATATTCGTGTGGGGGGTAAAACACTCCATCTTCTGGTGGATTCTGGGGCACGCATCACAATGATAACCTCAGACCTGTTTAAGAAAACGTGGGGTACTAGGAAGTTGTTTCCCCCTGACAGAGCTCCAGTTTCCTATGAGGGAAGGAAGATTGAGTTGGAGGGTTTCATCGATGATGTGTTGGAGTTTAAGGGGCGCAAAATTTGTGGAAAGATATATGTGGCAGTCAAGGGTCTTAATATTTTAGGTTGGTTCCACCAAGGTCTATTTGGTATGGTACTGAGACCAAGTACTTCGGAACAAGTGATGGTAGTTAAAGATCATAGTGATTTTGATTTATCGACTCTTCATAAGATGTTCCCGTGTGTTTTTGAGAAAAAATTAGGGTGTATCAAAGGTTTTAAACATAGTATCAAAATCAAACGTAACGCCATACCCATTAAGCACAAGTTAAGAGCAGTACCTTTCAGTTTGAGGGATGACCTGAAGTCAGAAATAGAGAAATTACAAGTGTCAGGTGTAATTGAGCCGATTGAGTCTAGCTTATGGTTATCTCCCATTGTCGTCGCACGCAAACGCAATGGCGAGATGCGTTTGTATGTTGATTTGAGGAGTCTCAACAAAGAGATTTGGGTCGACTCCTTTCCGCTACCCAGAATCAATGATTTGCTTGAGAAATTGAATGGGGCAGTATGGTTTTCTAAAATTGATTTAGCGTCAGCTTATCACCAAGTTGTCCTTGATGAAGATTCCAGACATCTTACGGCCTTTAACACACCTTTTGGTACTTTTCAATTTCGTAGGATGCCTTTTGGTCTGGCCTCGGCGGCTGCAGTTTTCCAGCGTATCATGTCACATCTCCTTAGAGATATTGACGGGGTCCTGGTATTTCAGGACGATGTGTTGATTTTTGCCAAACAGCTATTTGAACATGACACTGTGCTTAAGTCTGTTTTACGGATTTTTGAGGAGAATGGGGTGGTTGTTAAAGAGGAACAGTGTGAATTTTGGAAAAAAGAGATTTAATTTTTGGGACATGTTGTTTCTGCGGAAGGGGTCAAACCGAGACCTGGGTTGGTGGATGCTATTCGAGAGTGTCCTCAGCCAAAGAACAAGGACGAGCTTCGCTCTTTTGTTGGTTTGTGCGAATTGTATTCTAGGTTTATTCCTAATTACGCTTCCAAAATGAAATCTTTATCCAATATGTTGAAGGAAAGGGTTGAATTTATGTGGGATGCGGGGTGTCAGGACACGTTTGATTTGGTAAAATCTGAAATGATTAAGGCTAAGGCATTACATCCATATGATCCAGCATTGAGGTGTAAAA
Source organism: Pleurodeles waltl (assembly GCF_031143425.1). Classification (NCBI taxonomy): domain Eukaryota; kingdom Metazoa; phylum Chordata; class Amphibia; order Caudata; family Salamandridae; genus Pleurodeles; species Pleurodeles waltl. The sequence goes on along the minus strand of NC_090446.1, from coordinate 923,074,289 downwards.
TAATGGTTGACGCTAGTAAGTACGGTTTGGGTGCTGTCCTTGTGCAGGACACTGAATGTGGTGAAGCTATCATCAATTATGCCTCTAGAGTATTGACAGAAGCTGAGTTGAACTACTCGGTAATAGAGAAAGAGTTATTGGCTTGTGTCTGGGCGAGTGAAAAGTTTAGGAGTTATATATGGGGCAGAAGGTTTGTCATTGTGACAGATCATAAACCTCTAATTTACATTATTAGTGGAGATAAAACCAACTATACTACACCACGCATCGCCCGCCTAACTACTAAATTGTTACAATATGATGTGGAGGTCAAATTTTTGCCTGGGAAATTCAATGTGAGAGCGGATTTTCTATCTAGGTTTCCTGTAATGACTTTTGATGATCTTGACTCTGAAGATGATAGAGAGGATTGTTTTGTTGCCACTGTGGATCTTCCAGCGTCCAAAGCCTTTAGCAAAGCTGATTGGGAAGAGGCTTTTCGGAAGGATCCAGTGTTGGTCCAAGTTAGAGAATTTGTCGTCAATGGATGGCCGAGAGAAAAGAATGTTGCTTTACCACTACAACCATTTTGTAAAGTTGCGAGTGAAATTTCAATAGAAGATCAGATTCTTTTGAGGGGTGAGAGGTGTATTCCTCCCTATGACTTAAGTTCGGGTCTGATAGAGTTGGCACATGAAGGACACTTTGGAGCGACTATGACCAAGAGGAGATTGAGGGAAAGTTATTGGTGGCCTTCCATGGATAAAGAGGTGGATGCTGTGGTCAAAAGGTGTGTGGTATGCAATTCTGCGGAAAAGGGTCTGAAAGTACGTACGCCACCTTTACATCCCATTGAAGTGCCAGAAAGACCGTGGTCTAAGGTGGGAATAGACATGGTTGGGCCGTTTAATTTTCTTCCCCACCACTTACGTTATGCTTTTGTTCTTATGGATTATCACAGTAGATGGCCTGAAGTTCGCTTTTGTGCAGTACCTTCAACGTCCAATGCTGTTTTGTTTCTTAAAGAAGTGTTTATGCGTGAGGGATTTCCAGAAACTATTATCTCAGACAATGGGGTACAGTTAGTGAGTTCTGAGATGGAAGATTTCTTAAAACAATCTGGTATTATACATTTGAAGAGTTCTTTATATCACCCCCAAACTAATGGTTTGGTTGAGAGGATGAATAGAGTGGTTGGTGACTGTATAAAATGGGCGAGATGCAATAATTATTACGTTACTAAGGCTGTGAGCACTATGTTGTGGGTATATCGTTCAACACCCCATTCATTGACTAATATCTCACCGTTTGAGGCACTAAGAGGTCGAAAACCTAATACTGTCCTGTTCCCGTCGTGGTTAGCGAGTAATTTGAAAAACAAAACATCCAGTGGAGGTATGAGTGTGGCTAAGTGGGAAAATGTGAGGTCAGGACAAGAGCGCATGAAAAGAAGATTTGATACTATTAAAGCCACCAAATTGTGTATGGTTAATCCTGGAGACTGGGTGCGTATAAAGAAAAGTGTAGCTGTTAAAAAAGGTGATGTTTGTTTCAGTAATCCAGTCAGAGTGAGAAAAGTTTATGGGAATGCAGTTATGGTGGGTGATGGTCGTTGGTGGAATCTATCCAAAGTTGTAAAACTTTCTGAAGATTCGGATTCGGGGGGTTGTAGTGAGCGTGATGACAGTGTGGATGGAGAAAGGGGCTATGGTGGGAATTTTAATTTATATGCCCAAGATTCACATAAAGTGGATTCTCATAAGGCTGTTTCAGATGGATTGGTAGATTTTCCACGCCGATCTTCCCGTGAAATATTTTTACCATGGAAATTAAGACCTGAGTACTAGTTCTTTCAATTTTGTTGTACCTTTCGTGTTTGTGTGTTTTGGGGAGTATTTTGTTTTTTTTATTCTCTGTATTGTTTGTTTTAAAAAAAAAAAAAAAAGAGGGGAAGATGGTATGTTGTGTTTGGAACCTGGTGTGTGGAATGCGGGGTTTGGTGTGTGGAATGCGGGGCTCGTGGGAGAATGACGTGAGGTTGGAATGTCGGGGAAATGACGAGGAGGACGGAGTGAAGGGAGAAGACGGCGGTTGGGGCGGATGTCAGCACTCTTTTGAGGTGGCTCTGTATTGTGAAGAAATAAACGCATAGTGAACATTCATCGTGTGGAAATTCTTCGTTTGATCGTAACAGTCATCTTGCTGTTTTGTTGCCTGGGGCCCATCGCCGGCATAACATATTCCTGCTTATGTTCCTTGGGGCACCTTTTGCTAAACAAGATTGGTAGATATTAAAAGCACTGCAGCAAGACTTGAGCTGCTCAACTGAGCTAGTGAAGCCCCTTTCTCTGCCCCATACAGCCTGTCAGAGGGGGATGGTGGGGTGAGGACAGCTCTCTGAGGTCAATCAATCAATCCGGAACTTGTAAAGTGCACTACCCACCCATGAGGGTCTCAAGGTGTTGAGCAGGGGGTGTAGGGGGAGAAGAGGGGGAGGTGTTGCTACTGCTTGAACAGCCAGGTCTTGAGATGTTTCCTGAAGGTAAGGAGGTATTTGGTCTGGTGCAGGTGGGTGGGAAGAGTGTTCCACATTTTGGCAGCGAGGTGCGAGAATGATACACCACTGGTTGTAGTTCTGCAGATGCGTGGGACGGTTGTGAGTGCGAGATCGGTGGAGTGGAAATGCTGGTTCGGCGTGTAGAAGGAGAGCAGACTGTTGAGGTATTCTGGTCCGGTGTTGTGCAGTGTTTTGTGAGCGTGGGTGAGGAGTTTGAAGGTGATTCTCTTGTTGACTGGGAGCCAGTGCAGGTTTCTCAGGTGGTCTGTGATGTGGCAGTGGCAGGGGATGTCCAGGATGAGGTGTGCGGAGAAGTTCTGGATGCGTTGCAGCCTCTTCTGGAATTTGGACGTGGTTCCTGCGTTGAGGGCATTGCCGTAGTACAGTTCGCTCTTTATGAGGGCTTGGGTTACTGTTATTCTGGTTTCGGTGGGTATCCATTTGTAGAGCATGTGGAGGGTGTTGAAGCAGGAGGAGATGATGTTGACTTGCTGGGTCATGGATAATGAGGAGTCCAAAATGAATCATAGGTTGCGTGCATGGTCAGTGGGAGTTGAAGTGGCTCCAATAATTCAATAATGAGGTAGATTCAAATAATCCATTTGCAGCGATAGAGTTTTGTACTTCACCTTAGAAATTCAACAGAAACTATTTTTTGTCTTTCTTTTATATATGCAGGAGCTGAGAGGTGAAAGCCACAGGAACTCAAGACGAAGTGCTGGTTTGTAATGATATGTGGATTGCTGTGCAAAGCTTAATAAAATGCAAAGCAAATAATCCTTATTTAATTTGTCCCAGAAACCTATATATAAAAGTTGCAAAAGTGCCATCATCAGATCCTTGAACATGGGTTTAGCAATCAATTGTGCAGGAGGTGAATCGCCACAAAGGCTGTGGGGGCACATTGCACTCCAATTACAGCTGCATTTTTCTATTAAACGAGTTAAGAGAGAGAAATCTTTCTTGCTTACTTTCCGACCCATGGAAGCCTGCTGTATGATTGCCCCGATTCAAATTCCACCCTGTTCTACCTTCAATCTAATAGTACTTTCTGTAACTCAGTTCTTTTGATTTTTGCTTTCTAAATCAGCATGGAGTTAACTTTGTTTTTGCCATTCTAAACTAGAACAGGGTTAAACATTCCTTTCTGCTAAGGGCTTTTGGCCAAAATGCAATGAACAATTTTCTGAAGGTATCACAAATGGCATGATGCAACCTGTAATCTGTGCAACAGCTATCCCTTCACTGCTGTCCATGCTTTATTTTATGTTCTGTTATTTTATGAAGATTAGTAGAGCACACTATTACCAAGAATGGCATCCAGGAACTGAGCAGGAGTGAGTCTAGGCACACCTAGGGCCTTGTGGAACTACTTAAAAAGCTAGGTTTTCAGCTTCTTGCAGATTTCAAGTAGATGAGAAGATTCTTATGTGTAGCGGCAGGTCATTAAATGTGATGGAGTGATGTAGGAAAAGGCTTGACAACCAGATCTGTTTTCCCATATATGTGAGATTCATGCAAATCCGAGTCCAGATGAGTAGAGGCCTCTGGAGGGTTTGTGACACCAGATGTGATTGTTGAGGAATGCTGGGCCAGTGTTTTGCAGTGCTTTAAAAGTGTGGGTGAAGAGATTTGAATTGTGCTTATTTGTGAATGGGAAGCTAGTGGAGCTCTTTCAGGTGTTGTGTGATGTGACTGCAACGTGGGAGGATGAGAGTGATTCTGGCTGCCAAGTTCTGCATGGTCTGCAGCCTTCTGATGAGTTTTATGGCTATCCCGGCATGGAGGATGTTCCTGAAGTCCAGCTGGCTTCTGAGCAGGATGTGTGATGGTTTTCTGGGTGCCGATTGGGAGCCTTTTGAAATTCTTCCTCAGCATCTTCATGGCATGAAAGTATGAGGTGCTGATGGCATTGTCTTGGGTGGTCATTTTGAGGTCTTAAGTATTGATCGAGGTATTGATCACATTGGATGTAGAATCTTTATACACGAATATTCCACAGATCGCCACCTTAGAAGTCGTTGAGTCCGCCCTCCGTCTACAACCTTGGACTTCTCCAACTTCGGTAGACTTCGTAATGCATTGTGCATCCCTGGCCATGACACAAAACTACTTTCAATTTGAGGATGCCCTATACCACCAAATTAGAGGGACCTCGATGGGCAGTACTTTTGCCCCTAGCCTGGCTTGCCTATACGTGTATCAGTTTGAAAAGAATTTCATCTTACCAGTAACAAACCCTTTCTTCAATAACATTAAATTATGGCGTTGTTACATAGATGACATTCTCATCATATGGCAAGGCGCTGTTCCTAACATTGATTTGTTTACTAGCTGGATCAATACATTGGATCCCTTTTTTAAATTTACAGCACACATTTCCACTACACAAGTACCTTTTTTGGACCTTCTGATTCACAGCGTGAATGGTAAACTAGTAACTGACACCTATCATAAAATCACCGACCGGAACAGTCTACTTAGATATGACAGCCATCATCCGAAGGCTCTACGCGATAACCTTCCTTTTGGCCAATTTCTGAGACTACGTAGGAACTGCTCCTCTGTTCAGTTATTTGAAGCTCAGGCATGTGAATTGAAAGACAAACTCCAACGTCGATGTTATCCCACCAAGATCATCAATTTATCCTATAAAAGAGCCAGAAACAATCACAGAGAGGCCCTCCTAGAATCCACCATACGAGATGAAGAAACACGACTGACTTGTGTTTCAACATACACTCCCCTCTCCAATACTGTAAAAAGACTCATCAATAGAAGGTGGCAGATTCTATTGAGCGGGGATCACAGATTTCTAGACCCCTCTTTGCATTTAAGAGATCTTCGAACATCAGGGACTTAATTATTCATACACGACCGCACAGACAGGACGTTTCCACAGACCTGCCCACACTATGGAATCTTCCTCCGGTCTCCGGACACTGCGGTTCGTGCAATGTGTGTTCCTTGACCAAATGGATAGGCAGTCTTCAGTCGAAACACTTTGGAGTCTGGAGTTTGACAAAACACACTAATTGCAACACACGGCATTGTATATATTTGATCACATGCCCATGTGACTTACAATATGTAGGAATGACAACGAGACCAGTTAAGTTAAGAATCAACGAACACCGTAGCAACATCAGATGTGCACGGATCACGACAAAACTAAGTTCACATTTTTTAGAAGCAAGACATGGCCCTAATGATATGTGGTGGACCGTCTTACAAGTACCCAGACACAATGAAAATGACCCTAAGTATCTGCTTAGGGCTGAACAGCGGTGGATTTTTTTACTTAAAACAGCTAGGGAGGGTCTTAACGACGATATCCCTTGGTGGACCTTATCTCCTTAGCCTCCTTGATTGACTCGTGGAGATATGAATTGTCTGAGGTACTATATTAACATTCTAATATGGAGGTGCAATTCATTATTTTATAATGACATCCGTGTTGCTGGCCTCTCTTAAGATGTTATAACATGTAGCTTTCGGGCCTAGCCCCCCACCGTGTGTTGATGATGCCTTGGGACAGGACTCAATATCAGATCGATCACTTACCCCCACACTATTGGGAGAATGTATCCATACTTTTATTATGCCTACTCTCCGTTCTAAGATGGCCTCCGTCATCATCAGCCCTCGCGTCAGTCCTTCATCGATGTCTATTCTGATACCGACGCAACGCATTCAGGGCCAATTGCCCGATCAAGACATAACTACTTAAACGCCTCACGGACGCGCGTTGCCTGTGTTGCGGGACACGCGTCCTCGGGGAGGCTAAGAGCATACCATCAAAGGAGTTCAAGTAAGTGAGCGTCTTACACGCCGAACGCATTTGCATAGCCTGTTCGAATTCTAATCTTGCTAGTAAACGAGCAGCTTAGCGCATATAGAGGCACTCTGAATGAGCACACAGTCCTCCGTTTATATTCGATATTAAGCTGAACTTCAACTTCAACCTATTACTAATCGTTTGCCACAAGTGTTCATTGCCCGATTCGAATGATGGGCCATATACCCATATACTTAGGAGCTCGGATGTCACCTTTATCTCTGTAAGTTATCTAGATGTGGACCCACATACCTCTGATAGACTCGACATTTTGTGTGTGTTGAACACTATGAGATCGTGTATAAATATATCATTATAGAGATATGACTATATTTTTTTAGACATGGAATTCTCTCACTTTGATCAATCTGAATGTGGGAATAATGTATAAACATGACTCTAATCAACCACTGATGTTTCAGTTGTACTTGATTATATACTTTACAACTTTTCCTATTTAGTGAACTCACCTTGGTTATGAGGTTTACGCGTCCCTATGATGCCCTGTCTTTACATGGGATGGTAAGCCTTCTATTATGTTTACCTTTTTCTCCACGTTTTTCCTTTGGGACCTGATGCCTATCGCATTTACTACTCTCCAACAAGACACCAATTTATGTCTTTCTACTGCACTTTGTTTTACATATGAGTTTTGTCTCCTATGCAGGGCGACTTTCTATTAGACTGACTGTGACGACTGGTCCATAGATTGTAAGTGACCTCCCAGCATTTACGGTCTTTGTGTTTATTTGTCTTTTTGTTTTTTTGTTTTTCTGTATATTAAGGAGAAGTTACAACTAAACGGTCCTGATGAAGCGCCAGTGGATCAATCCCTGACCGAGTAGGCGCGAAACATGTCGACCCAGTGTTAGGAGTGAAGATTCTTCCCTCCTTCCCTTCTCTTAGGAGTAGAGGAGACATTATTTCCTTGATACTCCTACTTGTTTTTAATCTTGGCCTGACCCTCACTATAAGCATTAAATTTAGTTATTAGGTGCTCATAGCCAATTTTATACATCCTTCACTCTCCTTTTCTCCTCTGTCAGCACGTTCTGCGGACTTAATTTGACCTGCAGAACCATCTTCCGGTTGAAGAGCCACCACCTTTGTGTGGTGGCCCGTCAGACATTGCAGTGCCGGTCTGGCGAGGAGTTAGCCCGATGATGATGCCTAGCATCCTATAGTGATGCTTGAGGGCACTCCTACAATACCTTTTTTCAGTCTTTTTCTCGTCCTCTTTAATAATATTCTTTCTTGGAACAGTGTACACATTTATTATAGATACATGATGTTTAAACATGCTCATTTGGAAATCTGTTTTTGAATAACCTTTGCTGTCTTCATGAACCATATAGAGCGACGGCAGTCCAATGGTCCGTTCTGTCCCAAGGAACTTGATCTCTAATATGGGAGGGTAAGGAGTATTGTAATTATGAATTGGTTCACACTTTTGCATTGCAGCACAACATACACAGTGTATCACTACACTATTTGGTGTTTTTAATACATTTTGGTGTTTTACATTGTGTTTTGAAATTTACTTTGTATTTCTTTCAGCGCAGAATTACCTATTTAGGCTATAAGTAGTGTAGCATTCTATGGAAGTAGTTCCTTTTCTTTAAACCCGATTAGGGCATATATTGTAGCTTAGGAGTTTTTTCCTTTTGGTCCTGATGAAGCGCTGCACAATCTGTAGGGACACTGAGGGCGCAAAACATGTTGACCTGAGAGACTAGCTATAGGGAGACTGCCCCTATTAGCTTGGTTTTGTATGGAGAGTGGTGGAACTTTATTCCTTCTCCTCTCCCGACTGTTCTTAATATTGACCAAGGACCTTCACACCAATTAAAACCTATTGTTTGGAGGCTCAAGAGCCAATATTATCCTTCTTTTTTCTCCTGCTCTCTCTTGAGGTGAGGTCTAAATTCATTCCTACCTCCACCACGGCACACACTTCTGATCAATATCTCAGGCAAAGCACCCCCTTGTGGGGCCTGTCAGATACTGCAGCGCCAGTCTGAGGAGGAGCTGGTCCTATGATGAATCATGACATCCATTGGATGTGTGGGGGCTCTTGCTTCTAACTTAAGATGTTTTTTTCTGAACCTGTACCTACCTTTTCTTTTTCTTTTAGGAACAGTGTACCCTTTTGACTTATTCAGTATTTAGGGAGGCTGTACTCTGGACCTTGGTTAATCTCCCTGTCCCCCGTGATTATGATAGACTTGTACAGCAGCTTAGCTGTGGTACTTCTTCTAATTTTCTGACTCATACTTTTGTACATATTCCTTGGTTTTCCACAATGGAAGAGTTCCAGGGTCTTAGTTTCATTGATGATGTAGTTACTGCCATACTCCAAACTCCCTCCATCTTAGGTAATGACAGGACTGGGCTTTCAGGGAGCCAGAAGGAGGATTGCGATAAACTTTCCTCTTTAAAATGCGACCTGTTTAAGACAATCCTACACAGGATTATCATGACTGAATACCTCCGAGCTAACATAGCTCTCAAAGGACTAATTGTGACAACTGTACCCTTTCTACAAGACTTGATCTTTAGAAAGGACTGGGCACAGATTGCATCAAAATGCACTAGGGACTGGCTAGTCCTCATTATTAATACATCAAAAAGACTAGCTGATTCTTTAACTATTGAGATCAATCTGACAGAAAGTACGCTGAAGAGAACTTTGTCTCTTTCTTCCTTTAAGGCACATCTGGCAGAGATCAATACTGAAATGAATAAAAATAAAGAATACCTTACCTAACACAAAATCAACAAGTTACAAAAAGATGTCAACAAGTTTAGTAGGGAGAAGGTGTACCCTTATACCAAAGAGGGTTACAAGGTTGATACACAATCTCAGTCTTCTGACGATTCAGATCCGACCTATAGGAAATCATGTACTTACAGCAACAGCTCTTCATCTGATGGCTGAATCACAGATGAAGGTGGATTACAACCTTTTTATAACTCTCCTCATTATCCTGTTCATCAACCCCTACGATGGCAACCTCCTTACCCCTTTTACCAATCACGCCCCTTTTTGCCCTACGGACCTTTTTTAGGCTGAGGCCGGGGCAGAGGAAGAGGCAGGCGCAGAGGAAGAGGGCGACATGTACACTGGACCACAAAAGAACCCCAAACGGTGACCAGGAGCCAGGGCAAGAATCAAACACCAATGATCTAGTAGTCAACCTATCCTCCAGACAACTCTCTGACGTTGAGCTCTGTGTGTTAAATAAAGGCCTGGGCTTTGTTCCAACTTCACAGGAAGATTTTTTCCATCTTAATTGTGAACTTTCCCACTTTTTTAGAAAAATTCGACTACACTTCTTTTTTCAGGACAGACCTTTTGACCGCCAAGAAGAATCCGGCTTAAGGAAGCCGTCCACTTTCATCCCTCCCATTTCCTCCAGGCCATGTGAATTACTCGCATTTGAGTAGGCGGTTCTATTCGATATGAAGAAACTACAATCTAAACACACTTTCAGGAACATCTCTTCACTTGAGAAGGAAGCTCTAAATTCTTTGGCCCTTGATACGAATATAACCATTAAGCCTGCAGACAAAGGTGGAGCTATAGTTATCCTTGATACTCAGGCATACAGGCAGGAGTGTTTACTCCTCTTGAGTGACCTGACCTACTATGCCCCAATTACTCGGGACCCTGCTGAAGGTTTACAACTCAGGATACAATCCATGATTGAAGAAGCACTGACTAATGCGTGGATTACACGAAATGAGGCCAACTTTATAGACACTCGTAACCCCCGTATTCCGTATTTCTATTGCCTATGTATGATCCATAAGGATACTCAGCCACCCCCAGGACACCTATTGTGTCAGGGATTGGCTCTGTTTTAGAACCATTATCCATTTTTTGCAATCATTTCCTGCAGCCCTTAGTGAAGGAGACCCCAACTTTTCTAAACGATACAACAGAAGTCCTCAATCTTATTGATCAGATCAATGCTTCTGAACAAGTCCATGTTTTAATCAGCTTGGATGTGGAGTCTCTTTATACAAATATACTGCAGGAAGCTACTCTGCAGGTAATTGAGGACCTACTGACTAGCAAGATATCTATATCCTCGACCCCTACATCTTTTATGATGCAGTGTGCTACCCTGACCCTGACTGAGAACTATTTTAAATTTTGAAGACCAACTTCACGGACAAGATACATGGGACATCGATGGGAAGTACCTTTGCTCCCATTCTGCCTTGCCCCTACATGTACCATTTCGAGTAATTTTTTATACTCAGTGATTATAACCCATTCAAGGATAACATCGAACTTTGGAGTCGATATATCAACGACATCCTCATCATCTGGCATGGTCCCATCCAATTGGTAGGTGACTTTACTACCTGGGTTAATGGACGTAACCATTTTTTAAGGTTCACTTCAATGGTCTCTACCACACAGCTACCATTTCTGTACCTATTAATTACCATCCGTCATGGCAAGTTGGAGACAAGTACCTATCACAAAAAAAACGAATGCAACAATTTACTCTTATATGCGAGCCATCATCCAAAATCGCTACGGGACAATTTACCCAATGGCCAGTTCTTAAGACTAAGCTGCAATTGTAGTAGCACCCCCAACTTCGAGACACAAGCAGATGACCTATCTCATAAATTACATGACAGACATTACACTCTTTAGATAATTAACTCAATCGATGAACGGGCCCGTAATAATCACAGAGAGACACTCCTGACACCTACGCCTAACCTCTCAGATTACCGATTGACGTGTCACTACCTACACCCCCCTGTCCAATACCATTAAGAAACTGAACAACAAACAATGGTCCATTCTTGGTAGTGGCAGGGAGAAGATCCCAAAACCTCTGTTTGCCTTCAAACGGACTAAAAACATTAAAGATCTACTGGTCCATACCCGTCCTAGGGTGTCGATTTTAGAAACTAGACAAACTACCTTGTGGCAATGACCACCAATAAAAGGGCATCATCCGTGTGGGAATTGTAACGTGTGCCCTTTGACCTCACGGACTGAGTCCTTGTACATGCAGCCCATTGGATGATGGCATCTCTCAAAACAAACTAATTGTAACACCTGTAACTGTGTATATATGATCACTTGCCCTTGTTAGTTAAGTTGATTAGAATCAACGAACACTGCAGCAACATCAGATGTGGACAAAAAACCGCCAAACTAAGCATTCACTTCCGTGAGAACCAACCATACCCTGATGACTTGTGATGGGTAATATTGGAGTTCCCCAAATATCAGACTAACAGCTCTCATAGTCTCTTTGAAAAGGAGCAACATTGGGATTTTAAATTGGGGACCCATATTAATGGGTTAAATGACGATATGCTGTGGATGAGCTTTTTCTAAGGCTCATGACCATTAGATGAGTACACCTACCTCTGCCTTCTCCCATCAATAGACAACAGGGATGTTCTTGTCTTGTCTTTTAGTTTTTGTCAAACGTGAAGCTTGATCCCCTTTTTTATCTCTAAGGGCCCTTAGGGAATTTATATTTATTATCACTCACTTGTGTCTGCTCTGAAAGTTTCTTTCAGAATCATACCTCAGTCGAGGTTTCCCAACACTCTGTTTGAATATTGTTTACAATTTCACCTGACGGAGGCCTTTTTTTGACTTTCAGAACAACTGTGTTTTTTCATGCTCGCCTCTGTGCCTACCCGACACGGGAGCCCGTTGTTCATTATAACAGATGGACGTGAACTACATCAGACGCCCGCCCCTTTCCCAAGCATCACTTCCGCGTTTGGATTGGTCCCTATTGTAGACCTTTACCTGCTGCTGCTGCTCTCCCGGTTTCACTTCCAGGACAGCAGCCACCGGGTAGGTCTTTGGCGAGGGACCACGCAAAATTTGTGAGTACTTGTCTAGCATATGTCACTATATTCATGTATTCATGTTGTTGGACTGACAGCATGTACATGTTTCAGATAACGACGCTGGCAGTTGACGAAAACAGCATATTTCAGTTCCGATATTCGTAAGCCCTCACCTCACATGCTGCATTGCTCTACACATGTGAGGACACATTGGGGGCATATAGTACACTTACGTGTTTCTTACATTTTGAACGTACTCTACCATTTGTACTTCCAGTCGCCAATAGGGTACTGGGCATTCAGTTATCAACCCCATCCCTTCCTGAGCCTCCTTAAGCCAGTCAGTTTTTTTACTTCGTTACCTCAGACTCAGAACATTATAGAGTGTCTTTACTTGTTTTCTTTCAGTAACATATGATGTTTAAACATGTTCATACGGAAGTCTGTTTTTGTATAACCTTTGCTTTCTATATGAACCATATAGAGTGACGCAAGTCCAATGGTCCGTTCTGTCCCAAGGAACTTGATAGCTAGAATGGGAGGGTAAGGACTGTTGTAATTGTGAATTGATTCACGCTTTTGCATGGCAGCACAACATACACAGTGTGTCACTACACTATTTGGTGTTTTTAATACATTTTGGTGTTTTACATTGTGTTTTGAAACATACTTTGAATTTCTTTCCGTGCAGGTTCACCTATTTATTTAGTCTATAAGTAGTGTAGCATTCTATGGAAGTAGTTTCTTTTCTTTAAATCCAATTGGGGCATATATTGTAGCTTAGGAGTTTTTTCCTTTTGGTCCTGATGAAACGCTGCACGATCTGTAGGAACACTCGGGCGCGAAACATGTTGACCTTAGAGACTAGCTAAAGGGAGACTGCCCCTATTAGCTTGGTTTTGTATGCAGAGTGGTGGAACGTTATTCCTTCTCCACTCCCGACGGTTCTTAATATTGATCAAGGGCCTCCACACTAATTAAAACTTATTGTTCGAAGGCTCATGAGCCAATTTTATCCTTTTTTTTCTCCTGCTCTCTCCTGAGGTGAGGTCTAAATTCATTCCTACCTCCACCACGGCACACACTTCTGATCAAGATCTCTGGCAAAGCGCCCCCATGTGGGGCCCATCAGATATTGCAGCGCCAGCCTGATGAGGAGCTGGCCCTATGATGAAGTATGACATCCATTGGATGTATGAGGGCTCTTGCTTCTAACTTAAGAAGTTTTTTCTAAACCTGTGCCTACTTTTTCTTTTCCTTTTAGGAACAGTGTAGTCTTTTGACTTATTCAGTATTTGACGGAGCTATACACTGGACCTTGGTTAATCTCCCTGTCCCCCTTGATTCTGATACAGTGCGGAGATCCACTGAGTGAACGCCCTGAGTGGTGGACAGATCTCCATTTGTCGACTATTGCCTGATGAGCCGTCATCTCTTTGCTTCCCCCCACCTTTGCCCCAGGATCCTGAATAAGTGTAATTCTGGCCACAAGTGGCCTAGTATCCCAAGGAAAGGATGCTATTATCTCCAGCTCTTGAGGGTGGGTTAGTAGGAACTAGTTGGAGGGTAGAGGAAGCTTTGGACCCAAAGGGGGTTGGTGGGTGCAGTGACCACTAACCTGCCTGATATCAGTGCACTGCATGAGAGTGCTTAGTGCGAGTGTGAGCAAGTGCGTGTTATTCTGTCCTGCCTGATATCTGTGGCACTGCGTAATGGTGAGGAGCAAGTGAGTGGGAGTGACCACTTGTGATTAACTGCACTGCATGGAGATATGCAATACACATTATTTCTTGGTCTAAGGACTATCACAGTTGACATTGGGTTTTACATGTGTGGCCTAGGCCTCTGAACCATCTAAAAGTGCTGCTGTTCTCTGTAGGTACACATTGCTGCTAAAGTTGTGAAGCTGGGTGCATCCTGGAATCTTGTGGCAATGAACTGGGGAAATTGCTATGGTGGGTCTCATGCTGACAGTGTTTTGGCACCTCCCGAGGGTGCTGGGAGGGAAAGTATACTTTTTCTGCTAATGTCATTTTAACACAGTTAAGCCTAGTACTGTATATTTCAAAAAGTGCTTTACACCCAGATTTCCATGATGGTTATGTTGTGTTAATGTGTGTGTTGAATACAAACTTTATTTACATACAACTCTTGTGAAGTATCTTTTGAGACGCTCAGTGTATGTGTTGTGTGTTAGTGCTGTTTGGTTGTCTGGGGCCCGCGTCAGAAGACACGGTGTGGAGACCCCTGAGTGAACTCCCCAAGTGGCAATGCTTTACACAATGCCCCTGTGATAAGCGTGACTGCTCTGTGCCAAGCTACTCAAGGGTGAGCGAAGGTTATACAGTGAGTGTAATCACCTACCCCTTACAGGAGTGGTTTGTTCTGCTTGGCTAAGGCCCCACCTCAGCCAACCAGAAAATGCCACCTCCAACAGCTGCACATAGTTTTCATGTTTTCATTATGGATGCTCACACTGCTTACAATGCTGTACCTGTTTTATGTGAAAGAGGTTTGCATGTTGTTTTTTTCTGTGTTATTAAAGCCTGCACTGCTTCTCCTATTGTAACTTTTTAATGTCAATGAAGCTTGAACTTTATTATTCTGTGCTGCAGCTGCCCATCTTAAACCTCTTCTGCATGAGGGAAGATTCTACTGGTGCCATCAGTCAGGTTCTAGCACTGCATATTGTGCCTTTATTAAACAAGCACTGGAATAGCCAACAGGTGTATCCTTTTGGACCTCATAAGTGTGTAGCCATGCATCACATTATCCTGGGTGCTGTGCCGCCAGGAATTGAAGAGCTATACAGTTACTACACTCTGTTTCTTTACAGTGTGTATGTGATACGGTGGGCTATTCCAGTGTGTGTAGCCTATGCCTGACCGCACTAAGAGCACCCACTGTATAATGCCTTGTTTACAGTCTGTGTCTGGCTGCACTGAGCTCACAATGCACCATTCACAGAGTGTGTTTTGTGTATGCGGTGAACACTTGATACCAATTGTGCAGGATCATGACAATAAACTTCCCACAGGTTAGTCTGCTGAATCTGATGGTAGCAGCAATATGGCGTATCATCTAAGATACCAACACTCCTACTGGAAATACAAGTCACATAGACCACAACATGTAAATGGCAAAACTGTAGTGTCTGTTTTGCGAAGTCACACTATGCCCATTCCCCAACCGAGAAGTGCTTATGGCATCTTCCACTGGGGAAACCTTCACCTGGGTAAGTACAGAAACCTTAATAAGTCTTAGAAAAAACTAAGTCTATGGTTATATCTGCACACACCAATTGCAAATTAAAAAAAGAAAAGAAAAAAATTGCAATCACTGAATGCCATTTATAATTCATTGGGTCAACAACTAAAAACAAATATAGGTTATCATAGGCTTGCCTACTGATCTGACCGATGGGGAGCTACCACAAAAGAGCAACAAAGGCTTTTTAAGGATGCATCTCTTACACAACCTATGAGGCTGCAAATTAAAATGAATGCCCTAAGGGCACAACTAGAAATGGAGGATACCATGACAAAACAGCAGTGAATGATTTCCCTGGAACATTGCAAACCAAAGATATTGTAGCAGTTCTCATGGGTCCCAGTGGCATTGCAACATAGAAATGCAGAGCACGAAGACGGCAAAAGGAAGGATTCATGGTGGTACTAAACAATTTGAACGCCAGGCTGCCGTTGGCAACTAAAAAAAAAAAAAACACAAGTAAAAAAATAAATAAAGTAAATCAAACCACAGGTTAGCAATCATAGTAAAGACTATCTCCTCTACAGATTCCGGCTCGTTCGAAAAAGGTATGGTGCTTCTGTGCCAGAAGATTACAAACAGCATTAGTGCAAATCATTTCATACTAAACAGTTTGAGATATAGCCGAGGTCTTTTCTCCAAAACACAGGGAAGTGACAAAAACACAAAATAAAGTTGGTAATGAGAATGTGCAGCAAGGCTCTGATCTTATTAGTGTGTCAAGCATATAAAAGCAAAACAATTGTGAAGGCAGAGAATGGTCTGAATTTGGAAGGACAAGGGAACGTCGTTGGCATGAATCTTATCATTTTTCGGATTCAATACATTCCAAATGCACCAAGTTTTCTGAGTTTACATAACTAATGTGGACCTCCTCTGGCTGGTTCTTCTAGAAGAAATGTGCACTTGCCATGTGAGATTTCAGGCCACAGGATTCAAAAACATAATGGATATTTGATTACATAGCGAGAATAGCAGACCGAAAAGTCTATTGAAGCAAACCACACTTTAAAATCAGAGTGAAGTGTGCTAAGAGCCTACTGGTTTGCCTTGCTCAATGCTGTCGGAAGTATATGTGTTAGTCAATGGCGTCTGTGAAATGCCATCGCACCCCAGAAGCAAGCGTTTTGAGAATGTCTACAAGTTGAGCATGGTTTTGTAACCATCAAACTGGGATCCAGCAGACACCCTGGACACTAAGCCAACAGTTTATTAAATAGGGGTTATTAGAAATGGGGTTTCTGGTTGGCTAGGGTATGTATCTCAGCCAGGCAGAACCCACCCACTCTAGTCAGGGCAAGGGAGTTACACGTCCAAGATAACCCCTGCTCACCCCCTTAATAGCTTGGCACAAGCAGTCTGGCCTATCCCAGAGGCAATGTGTAAAGCATTTGCACACCACACACAACACATGTGAAGCAATATCCCCACCACAAAGGAAACATAACACCAAGTTATATGAAAATATACTGTATTGTACACAACATAATTATTAGACCAAACATCACATATCAGTAGTATCCTGCTACCTTAGCAGTTGTCAGAACGTTACACATTAGTTACTCTGCAACTAGCAGTAGTCACATATAACACACAGGTTACTCAGTATTCTGCAACATAAGCAGTAGTCAGGAAACACGTTATTACACCAAAGCACTTGTCATAAGAATATCATAAAGGCCCATAGTAGGAACATTATAAACCATATGGCAAGTCATAAAAACATATTAGTATGGTATGCCCATAATAGGAACATTTGCATACATATATAAAAACATCATAAACAGGTAGACCATCAAGAAAGTCTGTAGCAAGAACCTCTGATATATGTTGTCCCTTTGAACGTACATGGGTTAATGATGAAGGCACCTCCAGTGCCTGGAAGACGAAAAATGTTCCCCCTGGTGCTCCTCTGCGCCAAATGGGGGCCTCTGGAATCCTTTGAGGCAGAGTGGGAGGCACGCACCTCCTCTGTGCTATGGACGGGCCCCTCCAGGGTCCCGCGATCACTGGGGGCCTGTCAGAGTCACCAGATCCTCGGGGTCCGTGCACGTTCCCAACACTTCCACCACAAGACAGCTCCAATACTCTGATTAGATTTATCACAGAGTCTAAGAGAGTCCAAGTGGGGAAAAGGGGATTAGGACGGGAACAGCTGGGAAGGAGACCTGTAGGAAGCAAAAGGTTAAAACACAACATCAAAATTATATCTCATGAATTCAGTACCATGCTACAACTCTAAGCTTCGTCTTTTCCAAAAAACATGAACAACCCTAGAATAGTCCTAAAACTGACTAGGCTTTAGATGACCGAATACCTGAGGAGGAAACAGGAAAAGTTAAATAGGACTTTCAGATTCGAGTACTTTCTTTAGCATGAGAATCAGGAAACACTCTGAGCAATTTCTAAACAACCATATGAATCTCCATTTAAGAATACATATCAGGAACACACAGTATTACATCTAGAATTCGGGTATTGTTGTGTTCATCTAAAAAAAAACATTGGGAAGTGAATTGCGCACATTGCAGATTTTTATATGAGTATTAAACACCATAAAGGATTGTGCACCATGAAATCACACAACGTAGATTCAAGGAATAAATCACGCAACGTGTCATCTTGAAATGCTACCAAGAAAATGTCTTAGAATAGTAGCGCACAGTAATTTACATTATTTATACACGAGGAAAGAATTGCGCGTCTTGCAGATTCAAATGCCACCATACAAATATCAAGAAATGGTAGCGCACAATGAACAACATGAAAAGCACTCAGGGAAAGAATCGCGCGTCTTGTCGATTCAAATGCCACCATGCAAATGCCAAGAAATGGTAGCGCACAATGAATAACATGAAAAAACACTCAAGGAAAGAATTGCGCGTGTTGCCAATTCGAATGCCACCATGTAAATGCCAGAAAATGGTAGCGCACAATGAACAGCATGAATTACACACGAGAAGTGAATCGCGCGTTTCGCAGATTCGAATGCCACCATGTAAATGTCAAGAAAAGGTAGCGCGCAATGAACAACAAAGTTAAATGCTCATGAAACGAGTTGCACGTCTTGCCAACTCGTAAAACATCATGTAAATGTCAAGAAATATCAGCGCGCAATGAACAACCATGTAATAACGAAGTCAAATCTTTATGGAATAAATTGCGCGTCCTCCCTATTTGCAAACCACCATACAAATGTCAAAAAATGGCAGCGCACAAGTAATCTGTTATTCATTTAAGAATTAAAATCAAGAATATGAAAATTCTCAATTACGGTGTTGGGAAATGTCCAAACACCGTCTTACCGCCTGGAAACAGTGATCACCAATGAGAGATGAGTGCAGAAGACTGGAAAATCCAAATAGGCTGCCGGGACAGGAGCTCAGGAAGAAGCTGCTGCTCTGCACCGGGACCTCTGAATAGTGAGCACTGGGATTTGGGCTGACTCTCTTTTATAGAGTCTTGGCCCCGCCTAGAACCACGCCCAGGCATGTTGCAGGGAAAGTCTCTGAAAGGCCCTGGAAAGGGACCACACCCTGCCACACCCTAACTCACTCTGAATGTCTGCAGCAATAGATTGCAAATGTACATTATTTATAAGCACCTTAAAAATGAATCTTTTGGATGGAATTCTGCAATGCAAAAGGTTAATCAATAACATATCATCACAATGCATGAATTACATTATCTTGCGAGTGTTGGGTTTTTGCATTCTAGATGCCCATAGAGCGCGCACTGTCCAGGTGTTGACAGTACTCCCCTCTCCCAGGCGTGCTCTAGGGCCTGGTTTATCTGGATTGAGATGATGAAAGCGTCTCACAAGTACTGGAGCATGAACATCAGATGCGGAAACCCATTAATTACTTTCAGGGCCATAACCTTTCCATGAGATCAAGTACCATAGGTTACGCCCTCTCAGTTTAGAGTCCAACACTTTCTTGACTTCATATTCTTCTTCCCCCTGTATTAGAACAGGAGCTGGATGAGAGGGGACCTTTTGGACTGCCCTTTTTAAGAGGGAAGTATGGAACACTGGATGAATCCGTAATGATTTTGGCAATTGTAGTTTATAGGTCACAGGATTGATTTGCTGAAGAACAGTGTAAGGACCTATAAATTTGGGGTTGAACATGTGCTTCTTCTTGAAGTCTATATGTTTTGTGGAAAGCCACGCTTTGTCACCAGGTTGATACTGCGGTCCCTCACAATGTTTCTTGTCATAATGCTTTTTGTATTTTTGGGGGGCTTTTTCTAAATGTTGTTGAATCGATTTCCGAGTTTGATGCAAATGTTGAATGATTTCTGACACAGCTGGAGTGAGAGAACTTTCTTGAGGAATTGTGATGGGAAGGTGTCAGGATGATAGCCAAACAAACCAAAGAAGGGTGTAACGCCAGTAGAAGTGTGGAAGGAGTTGTTGTAGGCTAACTCAGCTAACCAGAGCATTGATGTCCATAAATTTAGTGCTTTTTCAGCGTAAGCTCGTAGGTATTGCTTCAAAGTCTGATTTAGTCTCTCCGTTTGACCATCTGTTTGAGGATGGTGGCTAGTAGATAGGGTAGATGTCACTTGGAGTGTTTTACACCATGTCTTCCAGAAGTTGGAGGCAAATTGTGATCCCCGATCGGAGAGGATCACTTTTGGCAGTCCATGATAACGAACCACTCTATTCAGTAAGATAGTTGCCAGTTCACTAGAGGTGGGTAATTTCTTACAGGCAATGAAATGTCCATATTTCGTGAGACTATCTACTACCACCAGAATTACTGAATGCTGTTGAACCACTGGCAGACCTGTAATAAAGTCTAAAGAGATGTGTTCCCACGGACGACTTGGGGTTGGGAGTGGGTGTAACAACCCTTTCGGTTTTGAATGACTTGTTTTAGTGCGAGCACAGACTTCGCAGTTGTTTACCATTGTTTTTACATCCTTTGTTAAGGTAGGCCACCAAAAATAGCGTTGGATTAATTCAAGAGTTTTAGGAGTACCAGGGTGACCTGCTGTAGGTATAACATTCAACCAATGAAACACTATCTTGCGAAGTTTGGTAGTGGGCACGAACGAACGAGCATCGTGAAAGGGTAATCCTTGCTTGATTGATCTTTTCGGATCTGCTTGGGCCCATGCCTGCCATTTTTCAACAGTGAATGAATTGCAGATGTCTTCAAATAAATCTTCTGTTTTTATGATACATAGGACCTTGTCAGGAGCAATGATAGCTCTGGAGGTTTGAACTGCAGGCAATGTGGTAGACTCTTGGCGGGACAAGGCGTCAGCTTTGCGATTATCTTTACCAGGCCGGAAGGTTACCACAAAATCAAACTCTGCAAAAAACAGCATCCAGCGTAATTGCCGAGGAGTCAAAAGTCTGGCAGAACTCATGAATTGAAGATTGCGATGATCAGTATATACTGTGACAGTATATTTAGCTCCCAACAAATGATGTCTCCACTCTTTTTTAAAGGCGTCACAAATCGCCAGAAGTTCTTTTTCAGCAATGACATAGTTCTGTTTGGCTTCGTTCAACTTCCGAGACATGTAAGCTACAGGATGAAGCTGACCAGTGTCTTTGTTTCGTTGTGACAAGACTGCTCCTATCGCCACATCTGAAGCATCAGCTTCCACTATGAAAGGTCGATCCGCATCTGGATGAGTCAAGACTGGGGCAGTGGAGAAAGCTTCTTTCAACGTTGAAAAGGCTTGGTCTGCTTCTGGGGACCATACTAATTTTTCTTTCTTTCTTAATAACTTAGTAATTGGAGCCACTGTCTAGGAGAAATGATTGATGAACCTCCGGTAAAAATTTGCAAAGCCCAGGAAACATTGTACATCACAAACAGTCTTTGGGATGGGCCATTCAGATACGGCTTTTACTTTCCTTTCTGCCATCACCATACCTTGAGGGGTAAGGATAACCCCTAAGAACTCAACTGTGGTAACATGAAACTCACACTTGGTTAGCTTGCAATATAAATGGTGTTTACGAAGGGCTGCCAAAATGTTCTTGACATGTTGAACATGTTCATTCTCATTGTCTGAGTAGATCAAAATGTCATCAATGTAAACTATGGCAAAGATATCGAGGTACTCTCTAAGAACGTCATTTAAGAAAAATTGAAATGCTGCTGGAGCATTGCACAGACCAAAAGGCATGACGGTGTATTCAAAAAGGCAATATCTTGTTTTGAATGCAGTTTTCCATTCGTCACCCTCTCTCATTCTGACCAAATGGTAAGCACCTCGAAGATCAAGCTTCGTGTAGATTTTTGCTTTCTTTACTTGTTCCAGTAAGACCGGAATTAGAGGCAAAGGATATTTGTTCTTGATGGTGATTTTATTCAAGCCCCTATAGTCGATACAAGTTCGAAGCTCTCCGTTCGCTTTTGGAACAAAAAACAAAGGAGAAGCTGTGGGAGACTTAGAGGAGCGGATGAAACCATTCTCTAAGAATTGATCCAAGTATTTTCGTAAATGTTGATTTTTATGTTCTGACAGGGCATACACACGACAGTTGGGAAGTATCCCCCCTGGGACTAGATACATTTGACAGTCATAAGATCTATGAGGAGGTAAGTTCTCTGCTTCCTTCTCATCAAATACATCTTCATAAGACGAATACTGTTTGGGCAACTGAACTTCTGTCTCTGCGGCGGTAGCTATGCAAGAATGGCGAACTTCCGATTCTTGAGTCCTTTGGAGACAATGTTCTTTACATAGCACTGATGAGAACATGATCTTTCGTTCTGCCCAATTAATCTCTGGATTGTGATGAGTTAACCATGGCAAGCCAAGGATGATCCCATACTGGGGAGCATGGATCACGTCAAGGATGAGTTCCTCTGTATGTTTCTTTCTTTGATTTTTACCTTCACAAATTATTGTCAAGGGGACAGTCTGAAGAGTTATCGGACCTCCAGTCAAGAGTTTTCCATCAACTGCCTGGATGGTTTCTGGGGTCTTCTTTTCAATACATGGGATCCCCCATGCAAGAACCAATTGGGCGTCAACAAAGTTTCCGGTAGCCCCAGAGTCGACTAGAGCCTTCTTGAAATAGGTCTTTTTCTTGACCTGAACTCTTATTATTAATTTTAGATGTTTGGATTGTGAAGGATCCACGGTGACACCCAAGAGCAACCCTTCTCTGCAACTTGGGTGCTTTAGATTTTCCAACTCGACTGATGTATTGGTTGCAACTTTCTGAACTGGGTCTCGCTTGCTCTTTGTTTTGATTGGACAATCTTTGGCTAAATTACCTTTCTGCCCACAATAGAGACATTGCCCATTTTTTCTGCGTAGGTCCTTTTCATCTTTGGTCAAAGGTCTCCTGATGGTTCCAATTTTCATTGGTTCCGGCGTTCTTTCTCTCGGAGTTCTTGAGTCTTTGTTATCATGAGCATGCCAAGAATGTTTTTCAGTCTTTTTACGCATTCCTTTTCGTTCATTTAAACGATGATCAAGCCTCAAGACAAGGTTTATTAAATCTTGACAGTTTGCAGGTTGTGGGTCGATTTGCGCTAAGATGTCTTTTAGCTCCTCTTTGAGTCCCCTGTAAAACAAGGCCGCTTGTTTTTCTTCAGGCCAGGATGTCTCAGCGACCAGCCGATTAAAGTTGGCTAAATATGACACTAAGTCCTGATTCCCTTGGCGTAAGTCTAATAATTCACGATCTGCTGACTGTGTTACAGTTCTACGATCGAAAACTCTCTCAAATTTACGAACAAAATTTTTCCTGTTGTACAACAGGGGACTATTTTTACGCACAAGAGGAATAGCCCAGGTAGCTGCATCTCCAGACAGATATGACAACAAGAAAGCTACTTTAGACTGGGCATCGGGGAAAGTATGTGGTCTGCAGGTGAAGTGAAGTTCCACTTGAACCAGAAAAGATTGTGCTTTCAAGGGATCACCTGAGAAGCGTTCTGGGGGAGCTAAAGGAATGGCTGAAGGAACATTGAGGGAAATGTTAGTCGGATTACCTCCAGAAGTCTGAGAAGAAGTACCTGGCCAAGACACACCTGTGGGTCTTTGTTCTTTCTTCTCAACCTTATTCTGTAACTTACTCACCCTCTCAGCTAGACTATTTGTCAAATCCTTTGATGATACCACTTCTGACTGGAGCTGGGTGATAGCCTTGACTAGCTCGTCCAGTGTGGCCATGCTGAGAACATACACAAACCAGGAGGATAATAATTTGTGGGCTCAGTATTCTGTCAGAGTCACCAGATCCTCAGGGTCTGTGCCCGTTCCCAACACTTCCACCACAAGACAGCTCCAATACTCTGATTAGATTTATCACAGAGTCTAAGAGAGTCCAAGTGGGGAAAAGGGGATTAGGACGGGAACAGCTGGGAAGGAGACCTGTAGGAAGCAAAAGGTTAAAACACAACATCAAAATTACATCTCATGAATTCAGTACCATGCTACAACTCTAAGCTTCGTCTTTTCCAAAAAAACATGAACAACCCTAGAATAGTCCTAAAACTGACTAGGCTTTAGATGACTGAATACCTGAGGAGGAAACAGGAAAAGTTAAATAGGACTTTCAGATTCGAGTACTTTCTTTAGCATGAGAATCAGGAAACACTCTGAGCAATTTCTAAACAACCATATGAATCTCCTTTTAAGAATACATATCAGGAACACACAGTATTACATCTAGAATTCTGGTATTGTTGTGTTCATCTCAGAAAAAACATTCGGAAGTGAATTGCGCACATTGCAGATTTTTATATGAGTATTAAACACCATAAAGGATTGTGCACCATGAAATCACACAACGTAGATTCAAGGAATAAATCACGCAACATGTCAACTTGAAATGCTACCAAGAAAATGTCTCAGAATAGTAGCGCACAGTAATTTACATTATTTATACACGAGGAAAGAATTGCGCGTCTTGCCGATTCAAATGCCACCATACAAATATCAAGAAATGGTAGCGCACAATGAACAACATGAAAAGCACTCAGGGAAAGAATCGCGCGTCTTGTCGATTCAAATGCCACCATACAAATGCCAAGAAATGGTAGCGCACAATGAATAACATGAAAAAACACTAAAGGAAAGAATTGCGCGTGTTGCCAATTCGAATGCCACCATGTAAATGCCAGAAAATGGTAGCGCACAATGAACAGCATGAATTACACACGAGAAGTGAATCGCGCGTTTCGCAGATTCGAATGCCACCATGTAAATGTCAAGAAAAGGTAGCGCGCAATGATCAACAAAGTTAAATGCTCATGAAACGAGTTGCACCTCTTGCCAACTCGTAAAACATCATGTAAATGTCAAGAAATATCAGCGCGCAATGAACAACCATGTAATAACGAAGTCAAATCTTTATGGAATAAATTGCGCGTCCTCCCTATTTGCAAACCACCATACAAATGTCAAAAAATGGCAGCGCACAAGTAATCTGTTATTCATTTAAGAATTAAAATCAAGAATATGAAAATTCTCAATTACGGTGTTGGGAAATGTCCAAACACCGTCTTACCGCCTGGAAACAGTGATCACCAATGAGAGATGAGTGCAGAAGACTGGAAAATCCAAAAAGGGCCGCCGGGACAGGAGCTCAGGGAGAAGCTGCTGCTCTGCACCGGGACCTCTGAATAGTGAGCACTGGGATTTGGGCTGACTCTTTTTTATAGAGTCTTGGCCCCGTCTAGAACCACGCCCAGGCATGTTGCAGGGAAAGTCTCTGAAAGGCCCTGGAAAGGGACCACACCCTGCCACACCCTAACTCACTCTGAATGTCTGCAGCAATACATTGCAAATGTACATTATTTATAAGCACCTTAAAAATGAATCTTTTGGATGGAATTCTGCAATGCAAAAGGTTAAACAATAACATATCATCACAATGCATGAATTACATTATCTTGCGAGTGTTGGGTTTTTGCATTCTAGATGCCCGTAGAGCGCGCACTGTCCTGGTGTTGACAGGGCCCCCTGGGTCCCAACCGGCCCTCACAAGGTGGGCCAAAGTCCTCCAATTAGCGATGGGGGGTGCCACACACCCCCTCCAGGTGGTGACAGGCCCCTTCTGGGGCCCGCCATCTCTTAGGGTCCCCCCAGGCCTGCACTGGCCCTTCAAATCAGGGGGGGGGCACAGAACTGGCCCACGAGGGGCCAACAAGGGGCCTGGGGCGCAGGCGAGCCTCCGGTGAGGCTGCCACCCCGGCCGCAGATTGACAGAGAGCCCTCCCGGGCTCAGCATGTTAAGGAGAGGCGTCCTCCTCTTCTTCCTGCCTTTTCTGAGGTTTCCGGCCCGAATCAGGGCCTTCTGGGTCCCCGGGGGTGCTCTACGGAGCGATCCTCACCCCGGGTGCACCAATAGGAGCACGCTTGCTCAGGTCCAGAAAAAAAGGATTTCCTTCGTGCCCCGGGGCACTACGAAGCGCACTCCACTCGCTCTTCAGTGATACAGCTTCCCCGGGCTGCAGCGGTGAACCTGGGTACAGCGAGGCGCTTCTGCCCAGCATCTAGGGCAACATCTTAAGCCCGGGTCGCGGTGGTGATTCTTTGCTACAGTCGGAGACAGCGCTTTCCAAGCGCTCACAGTACCACAGAAGCAGCGCTGTCCACAAAGCTCATTAGACTCATGTTGAGGTACTCTTTTCTCCTCAAGATTGTTGCAGGGGTCAGGGGCCACAGCACCCTGCCACTGGGGGTACAAGAGTCAGAGAATTAGGCTCACAAGGAGAGGGGCCCAGCAACAGGCCAGCACAGGTGGCAAGCCCTTTACATTGACCAAGCAGGTCACAGGTCAGCACAGCAGCAGCAGTCCTTGGCAGTTCCTGGTGAGTCCTTCCAGTCCTTTGTGTCCAGTTCCCAGATGATCCCAAGAGTCTCCCAATTGTGGGGAAAATTCCCCTGTACTTATACCCAGTCTTTACAGGGTTTTAGAAGATGGAGAGAGGAGGTTCCAACCAGTTACAACTGGTTCTGGGAGTGCCCCCTCTCTCCTCCAGCACAGGCTCCAAACATCAGTGGGGGTAAAGGACCCTATTGTGTGGGGCCAGGGCACAGCCTTCACAAATGGAGGTGTGCCAGGCCTCTCCGTTCTCTCAGCCCAGGAAGACTCTTCAGCATGCAGATGCACCTCTGTGACACCTCCACCCTCCCTATGTACAGGCTGTCTGAAAAATATGCACAAAGCCCCAACTGTCACTCTGCACAGACGTGGATTGGAGTCAAGCTGCAAAACACCAGGGTCATAAGCACAGAGAAATGCACACTTTCTAGAAGTGGCATTTCTGTCATAGTAATAAAAAATACACCTACACCAGTAAGCAGCATTTATTATCACCCTGACAACCACACCAAACACGCCTACGCTACCCCTCATAAATCAGACAATACCCCTTACACATAAGGCAGGGCATTTCTAATGCGATCCTATGAGAAGGCAGCACTCACAGCAGTGAGACACCAAGTTAGGCTGTTTGTCACTACCAGGACAGGCCACGCAACCTGGCACATGCCCTGCCTTCTACATACATGGCACCCTACTAATAGGCCTAGCTAGGGCATACCTTAGGGGTAACTTACATGTAGTAAAAGGAGAGTTCTCGGCCTGGCAAGGAAATTTAGATGCCAGGTCCCTGTGGCAGAAAACTGTGCACACTGAGACAGGTTTGAAAGTCTACTTCAGTGGGTGGTGCAAGCAGCGCTGCAGGCCCACTAGTAGTATTTGATTTACAGGCCCTGGGTATAGAGATACCACTGTACAAGGTACTTACAGGTAAACTAAATATGCCAATTAGGTATAAGCCAATCACACCAACTTTAGATGGGAGAGCACCTGCACTTTAGCACTGGTCAGCAGTGATAAAGTGCTCAGAGTCCTAGAGCCAACAGCGACAGGTCAGAAAAAATAGGAGGAAGGAGGCAAAAAGACTGGGGATGACCCTGCATAAGGAAAAAAGTACAGTGTAGCACCAAGAAGAATGATAGGCACTGTGCATGTGGTGTTGGCCTTCTGCACTTCGTGGCACTGTCACTGGTTACGCTCGCAAAGTGCCTTACCACCCATCAGTCCCATGCTTCAGCTTTGATTTGGTAGGCTAGACCCTGATTTTTAAAACAGCGAACAGACACAGATGACAACAGGGAGGTCCAGCATGCACCTCACCATACCCATGAAGAGCCTAGGGAAAGGAGATGCAAAGCCAGTAGTGCCTGTTAAAGTCTATCATTTGCAGGAATTAAGGGCATCAGGGCTATGTTCAACAGATGCCACTTACGTTCACTTTCTCTTGCGGAGGTCCATGGGACATTTGAACAGCAGGAGCATCTCAGTCGTCACTAGGAGCCTGAGATGGTCTGCTGAGGAGCAGACAAAGTGCATTAAAAAAAGAAGCAACAGTGGGAGAGGGACTGGGCAAGCAGCCATGCCAGAGGAGTAGGGACGGGCAAGCAGCGACAAGTAAAGGATAGTGGGGGCGAGCAAGCAGTGTGGTGGGATGGGGTTTCAGAGACAGGCATGCACCAACAGGGGTGGAAGGAACCAACAATGAAGGCAAAGCAAAACATGCTTCTACAAACATGATCAGCTTCTCAGAAATGGAAGGGAAGAGAGACAACAGGAGCAACCTGCTGGGAATTTGCCTCTTGCTTTTATTTCTCATTGGTTTCTGCTCTGTGTTGTAATCTCTACTTAAACAAGCAACACTGTGAAGTCCGACAAACAAAAGTAAACAGGTGCCCTTGAATAACAGCATCTGACATTTCATCTCAGTCTTTGAATGCACTGCAAAAGTGACACAATAACAACAGAATTTGCAGGCCCGTTTAACAGTGGTTGGAGCAATCGAAAACCTGAGCTGCTCATGTTCAGTGCTCTTAAAGAAAGAAAAAAGAGTTCTTGAAGCAGTTGCGATAATGGGACAAGCACAAGCCTACAAGTACTTGGACGGTGTTCTGTGGGACAGAGAAACCCATGAAAAAGAGGGACAAATAGGAAAGATTAACCACTTGCAAGCAATACTTTTATAGGACACTCTAAGAAAGAAAGAAAAAGCAGTGGGTGGGCTGTAGTCTACAAAATATACATAATATATCTTGAAGTGCCAGCCCAAGCACTGTCTAAGCAAAACCTAAAAATTAGGATACTACAATCTACACAGTAACATTGTGTATGAGTGCAGTTGATTCCTGTAACATACCTATTCCGGCTGTGTTGTTACATTTTTCCATTGAGTTGCAAGTGTTGAAGTAAACATTGTTTCACTCTGTTGGAAATTTGCCCTTTCTGCAGGGTCACTCCAGATTTTTGCCCTCTGCTGCTGAACCCGTTCTTTTTTGCCCCTAGGACTCTTTGCACTTTACCCCTGCTAACCAGTGGTAGAGTGCTTTTGCTCTCCTTCATAAACATTGTACAGTTGGAAAGCACCTAATCTACACATTTATTCACTTACATTTCCATTGTATACAGTACTACTTGCACCAAGATCTGGTAAATTAAATAGTACTAGTGGGCTGCAGCACACGTCATGCCACCCACTTGACTAGCATT
This sequence comes from Pleurodeles waltl, assembly GCF_031143425.1. Classification (NCBI taxonomy): domain Eukaryota; kingdom Metazoa; phylum Chordata; class Amphibia; order Caudata; family Salamandridae; genus Pleurodeles; species Pleurodeles waltl. The sequence continues at coordinate 923,045,282 of NC_090446.1, read as the reverse complement.
GTAAAACATGTCTTCAGGACTGCCTTTTTTACATGCCAAGGCAAACGTTTGTCAGGCCTACACTCTCCTTTTTAATACTAATAAGCCACCCCTAATGTAGGCCATAAATGTTCATAGGTCAACAGTTCATGATATTTAAAAAGTAGGACATGTATAGTTAATGCTTTACATGTCCTAGTTGGGAAAAACCTCCAAAGTCATTTTTCACTATGGTGAGGCTGTCACTCTCTTAAACTAACTCTTGTTTAAATGTTTACATTTAATAAGTGCAACATTCTGTTTAGGAGTAGCTAGAAAAAAATGATTGAAGGACTAATTTTAATAGTAATTTAAAATCCAACTTAATGGTCAAGTTGGACACTTTTTGAAAGTTGTTATTTTTCTGCTTAAAGCCAAGGAACAAATTACTTTGCTGCCAGTGTACAGTTGTCACCTAACTCCTGATGACTCCCTTGTGGTGGGATGTGTATAGTTCCCGGACAGTGGTCAAAGAGCCCTGGGATTGTGTATGGAGACTACTCCCTTGACAGGATGGGCTGGGGACTGTGCCTAGCCCCTTCCTGAGCTTCAAAGAAAGTCTACCTTGTTAATGACAGATTAAGTTTGCCACTAGGCCTGCCTCCTCTTTGTCTCTCCAGTCAGGATGGCACTAAACCCAGAGGTGGGAGGAACAAACCAGTACTGGTTTAGAGAGTGGGCAAAGACTAACCGTCCATCCACCCGGTGGCACTTGGCATAAAAGTGAACCCCACAGCACTCTCTTCAGAACACTCCTAGACTTGTGAAGAATAAGACAAGGACTGCCCTGCTGTCTGAAGAACATTAAGGAAGATTTGGCATGGTGGCCTTGAACCCAGGCCCCCAGAAGTGACTTGAGGGAGTGTCCAAGGAGCTACCCTCTCATTGGTGAAAGGCTATTGCCTTTGCCAGGAGTTAAGCAGCACAAGCTTGGTGGGGGAAGCATACTTTAGTGAGTGACCGGTAGACGTGAACAGGCCTTTTTACCTGTGTCACTGAAGTAAGGCCTAAAGGCTCCTTCATGTAAAGGTCCACTGCTATGTTCTTCTATCAATCAATCAAAGTTCTTCTAGAGCACAGCTAATCACCAGTTCAGGTCTCAAGGTGCTTGGGGGTGATTCTGCAGCTCAGTCAAATCGCTGGATGGACGGTTTATTCCAAGAGCCAGGTCATGAGGCCCTTCCTGTATTGAGGCAGAGAGGGAGATTGTCTGAGATGAAGAGAAAGAGAGTTCCAGGTCTTATCGGTGATATAGGAGAAGGATCTTCCTCTGGCTGTGGCCTTGCAGATCTATGGGATGGTGGCCAAGGCCAGGTGCATGGAGCAGAGTTGTCTGGTGGGTGTGTGGTAGGTGAAGTTGTGGTTAAGGTATGCAGGTTAGATGTTGTGATGGGCTTTGTAGGCATGCATGAGGAGCTTGACAGTGATTCTTTTGTTGATTGGGAGCCAGTGTAGATCTCTCAGGTGCCCGGAGATGTGGCTGAGGTGACACCACAGCTGATCTCTGTAGGTTAGGATGTGAATGGTGGGAGCCTGACTCTCTGGGTTCGGTCAGTGAGGAAGGAGAGGATCCATTTCAGGTCTTTTTTGCAGATGCCGGCGTCATGGAGTCTTGCTCAGAGGCTGGTGTGAGAGACAGTGAAGAATGCAGGCGAGAAATCCAGAATGAGAGAGCTGTGGTTTCACCTCAGAGATTGTGGATGCCACCTGTTGCAGCGAGGAGAGCAGGCTGTGGTTGCTTCTGAAGCTGGATTGGGAAGGGTCCAGGATGTGGTTGGTCTTGATGAATTGGGAGAGTTGGGCGTTGATGGTTATTCCGATGACTTTGGCCGGGAAGGGGCGTAGAGAAATGCGTCTGTAGTTTATGAGGTCCATTGGATCTGCAGAGGGTTTCTTCAACAGGGGGTTGATCTCTGCATGTTTCCAGTCTTCAGAGAAGGTGGTGGTCTCGATGGAGCAGTTGATGGTGCGGCAGAGCTCAGGCGATGGTACCACTGGCTCAGTTGAAGATGTGGTGGGGCAGGAGTCCAAGGGGGCTCTTGAGTGGACGGTCTTCATGATCCCTAGGGTGTCATTGGGGGTGACGGTGGTTCAGTTGGTCAGGGTCAGCTGGGGTCCAGAACCTTTGGGTGCAGTTGTTGCGGGTGGGGCTGGTGGGTCCTGTGTTGTGAAGCTATTTTAGATATCAGAGATCTTGAGGTGAAAGAAGGTGGCAAGGTTGTCGCAGAGGGCTGGGGATGGGGGGATGCCCGTGCTCTCAGTGCTGGGATTGGTAAATTCTTTGATCACTGTGAAGACTTCTTTGCTGTTGTGGGCTTTGGCATTGATATGTTATTGGATGGCAATTTTCTTTGTGGCTCTGATAAGGCGATGGTGTGATGTGACGGCGGTTTTGAGGGTTGCGTGGTCTGCCGGGGTCTTGCTGCACCTCCATCTTCTCTTGAGTCCTCTACAGGTGTGTCTGGACTCTTGGAGGGTGGGGAAGAACCAGCTGGCTTTCTTGATGGTCTGTTTGCCAGAGGATTTCCTGAGGAGGGCAGAGTGTTGATGCAGTTGGAGATCCATCGGTGGAGGAGGCATGCAGATGTGTTGACATCCCTGGAGGTCAGTGACGGTGTGTTGTAGAGAGTGGTGGCTAGTTGGTCTTTGGTAACCTAATTCCAGCTTCTGCGTGGATGGTGGAGGACATGGTGGGTGTGTTTGGTGAAGGAGAAGTGGATGCAGTGGTGGTCGGTCTATAGGAGTTCGGAGATGTGGCTATCGGAGATAGTGCTGCTGCTGGAGTAGATGGGGTAGAGTGTGTGTCCTGCTGAGCACATTGAGGAGGTGACCAGGTTTGTTAGTCCAATGCTGGTGAGGTTTTCCATTAGGGATGAGGTGCTGGGGTTACTGAGCTTGTCCAGGTAGAAATTGAGGTCTCCTAGGAGGATGTAGTCTGTAGTGGTGAGGGCGAGATGTGCAATGAAGTTAACTATGGATTTGCTGAAGGGGGGCAGGGTCTGGGGGACCTGTAGATAAGTGTGTTGTGTATGCTGGTATTCGAGGTGGTCTGGAAGTGGAGGTGCTCCATGTAGGGAGCATGGTTGTCGGTGCTGGTTGTGAGGTGGAGGGTGTTTTTGTGTAAGATGGTGATGCCTCCTCCTGGTTGGTTGGTGCAGTCCTTTTGGATGATCTTGTAGCCATCGGGGATGGTGGTGGCGAGGTCCGGTGCAGAGGTAGGATTTAGCCAGGTGTCCTTGAGGAATGCAACGTCGGGGAAGTGAAGTCAAGCAGGTCCAAAATCTCTGATGCATGTTTCTTTAGAGGGCATGTGTTGAACAGGATTCTGCTGAGGTGGTCGTGTTTGTTTCTTGGGTGCCATGTGTTAGGTGGTGCTGGTGCACAGCAGCAGGAGAAGGTGCAGTTGCAGCAGACAAAGGGTCCATGGTGCTGCTTGGTGATGCGTAGTGGCATGTGGTGTTTTGTCTGACTTTGAGGATGTGGAGGAAGCTGGCGCACACTTCAGCACACTTCAAAGAGTGCTCTTTGATTCAGAAAGTGGTCAGTCAGAAGGAAGCATTGGCACATCACAGGAAAGAAATAGGGCTGATAAGAGATTCATAACAAGTTGGAGCCCTCATTCAACTTCTTGATACACATAACATCTGGCTGACATGCAGGTATGAGCCTCTAGTAACTCCCATGCCCTGCACTGTGAAGCTATCAGATTTGGATTTGCTCTTGCCGTGACATATTGCTTTCTGGAAGAAGGGCAGGGCAGAGGAGTGGGCATTTCTAAAGAAAGAAAACCCCAAACACAAACTTAAAAGACTCAGACCATAATTCACATTTAGGCCCTCATTATGACATTGGCAGTAAATCCTGCTTACTGCCACAGTTCCAGCCGTCAACATACAACGGCGGTGGCAAATATGCACTGCCATATTAAGACACACACACATACCAATCCGACAGAATACAGCCACATACACAAATCCGCCAGCCCAAAGTCCAGTGATAAAGTGGCGGTACAACACCCATACCGTTACACAAACAAAACAACACGCACCACATTATGACCCATGAATCACCACGGCGGACATTCAACAGCGGTAAACCATTGGTGGTACACACCGCCACTCTCAGATTGAACACCCACATACAAAACAACACTACATTGGCAAATACGAAAAACACCCACCACACCCACCCACCCACAGCACTATTAAACACGCACCCACAGTACCTGCAACCCTTTACAAAAAACAATTACTGCCAGGAGATTGACACGAACAGCACAGAGACAACTAGACACACACACCACTTATACCCATACATCCCTCACGCACCCCACATCACACACCCCACCACATTACTCAACACACTCTCACCAACGCACACAACACAACACCCATGTTCCCACAAAGGAATCCCCTATTTCACTGATGAGTTAAGGGTCATGGTGGAGGGAATTGTCATGCTAGAGCCACAGCTGTTTGGAGCACAGGTACAGCAAATATCCAGTGCCAGGAAGATGGAGCTATGGTGGAGAATCGTAGACAGGGTGAATGCTGAGGGACGACATCCAAGAACAAGGGACGATATCAGGAAGAGGTGGAACAACCTACGGGGTAAGGTAAGTTCCAAAGCAGCAAGGCATCAGCTCACCATACAGAGGAATGGTGGTGGACCCCCACGTCCTCCCCCACAGCTCATAGCATGGGAGGAGCAAATCTTGGCATTACTGCATCCTGAGGGACTCGATGGAGTATCCAGAGGACTGGACACTGGTAAGTCAACATTTACTACTTATCACGCCACTTACCTGCATGCCATCTCACACCCTCATTTTCATTACTCCACTCCATCCCACACACTGCACATCTACATATGACTAACCACAATGCCAAGCCCTGCATGCCATACCAATGCATAGACTTGCAGCCCTCCCAGCCCTGCATGGACACCCATAACCAAAGCATGCACGGCATAGGGAAACTAACAATCCCACAATAAATCAGCATGCACAAGCAAAAGTTGGCATGGCAACAGCAATGATAGAAGGGAAGCCAGGGATGTACAGTATTTCACAGACATGAAGCATAATGCATTACTTACATCCCCACAGGTGCCCCATCCAATCTCAGCGGAGAGGAGGTGCATTGACAAACCAGTCCCCCAGCAGAAGATGCCCACAGTGATGACAGTAACTTTGGACTTCAGGATCTGAACCAACAACCTGAGCCATCAGGGACCAACTGGACAGTCGATCATCCAAGCCCACACACATTCCACCACAGAGCCTCCCCATCCGTATCCAACACCACAGTACCCACCCATCGTACCCACACCTATGTCTCCAGGAGACGTCAATCAGCAGTGTGCTCACCTGTATAGGGACCCCAGGCCACACCTCATACTCAAGACAATCAGGACCTGGGGTCAGTTGCAGTGGGCACACCATTCAGAGGACAGAGGCACAGGCCAACAGGGACACTGGGAGGACCGCTGTGCGCCAGGGGGAGGACAGGCCCAGGGAATCAACTCTCCAGGAAGCACTCTTTGAGATCTTGGGAGCCTACCAACATTCCCAGGACACGATTGGCAAGATCCTTGACAACGTGCAGGAGAACAAGTGGCTGCAGGTGGGACAGTATCAGAGGATCAGGGAGGACTTGCAGGCCATTAACACCACCTTGTTATCCATAGCAGGGGTGCTGGCAGACATGGGCAACATCATGAGGGAGGCAACAGCACAGCAGCGGGCCCCTACCACTAGCCAGTCCATTGACCAGCCCTCAACCCCATCTGTAGCTAGTGGGCAGAAGGCCCTGTCACAAGACCCAGAGGCCACCAGCACCCCTCCCCCTGCAGAAGGGGAACCACTCCGCAGACATTCCCTGTGAACCAGACACAAGCAAGATACACTTGCCAAGACCACTGTCAGGAAATGAGACTTTCCTGATTTTCCCCCTTGTGTCCAACACCTTCACCTTGTCCACTTTGAACTGCCTTTGCTCCCCTTCCTATGGCCCCTTGGACACTGCTCCTGTGCTACAAACAGACTGGAACAATACCCTGGACCATCCTCCATCATCACCCCATTTCATTGCACTTTTTCCTCAATTTCAAAGCATTGCAATAAACACCCTTGAACGCAACTTGACTACTAGTATTTTATGTGTTGAAAATGTGCATTTATGGAAACAGACACATCTAGTGTAAATTATCTGAACACTGTGAGAGTACAGAAATAATGACCTGTAGCTGCCTGTAGTCAGGACATCACTACACAGTTGTTATATCACCAACATCTGTAAAATGACAAGCCATAGGTGACAGTAAGTTGAGATGCAAAGGAAGTTAATGGCATCATGCCACACAGAATACACCAGTAGTCAGAGGAATGGTCAGTTGCACTGTCTCACCTGTATGTTATTGGAGGTATTGACGGATAACTGATGTTCTGTTGTCCTCATCCTCATCCTCAGCCTCTTCATCCTCACTGTCATCAGGGTCTACTGCTGCCACAGGGGCATCTCCAGTCTCTTCTTCCTGCAGAAAGGGTACATGCCATCAGAGGGCCATGTTCTGCAACATGCAGCATGCCACTACTATCTGGCAGACCTTCATGGCTGAGCAGCACAGGGATCCACCTATCAGATGGAGGCACCTGAACCTGGCCTTCAGGAGGCCGAAGGTCCTCTCGATAATCCTTCTGGTTCTCCCATGTGCCTTATTATAATGTTCCTCTGCCCTGGCATTCCTCACAGGGTTCAGCAGCCACGATAGGTTTAGGTAGCCAGAGTCACCTGCAAGTATTGAGTGATAACATTTAGCCTCACACAATTCTATGGGGATGACACCTAAAGGCATACACTAACATACAGTGGGTGGGGACCAAGGCTCACCTATTAGCCACACCCTGTCCCTCTGTAGTTGGCTCATCACATTTGGGATGCTACTATTACTCAGAACAAAGGCGTCATGCACCGACCAAGGATACTTAGCATTGACGTGGGAGATGTACTGGTCCGACAGGCACACCATTCGCACATTCAGTGAGTGGAAACTCTTACGATTCCTGAACACCTGTTCATTCTGGCGGGGGGACTAACGCAATATGTGTTCCATCAATTGCCCCATTAATATTTGGGATATGTCCCATTACATAGAATCCGGACTTCACTGTGGCCAAAACTTCCACCTGGGGGAAGAAATGTAGCTGCACATGTGTTTTACTAGGGCAGACAAAACTCTTGCCAGCACAATTGAGAACATTGGCTGTGACATTCTTGCTGCCAAGCCCATTGTCACTTGGAAAGAACATGTTGCCAGGAAATGGAGCACTTTCAAAAGAAGGGGATCCCAGTGGGTTGACGGATAACAGATATCAGGTTTGGCTCCAATTGGGCACACAGCTCAGTTATTGTGGCCCTGTCCAATCTGTAGGTGAGTATTATTTGCCTGTCCTCCAGTGTAGCCAAGTCCACAAGGGGTCTGTAAACAGGGGTATGTCTCTACCTCCAATTCACCCGCAGCGGTAGGTATCTAAGGGTCACAAGAGTGAGTAGGCTGTTCCAATTTGAACAATGGAACCACAATTTCAGTGTACATAGTGCATTTATGTGATGGGACAGTGGGAATGGCGAGGTATGTGCTAATCTAGGCTGTGACGCAATTAATTTCTATATGACCATTGTCCTCCCCCGTCCTGTATGTAGGGACAGGTGGTAGTGAGGTAATTCCGCTGACTTTGGGAGTTGTGACTGACGGCGGTCTTGCACCGCCGTGCAATTCCTCATTGGATAATATGGGGATATATGGAGTACAGTTGCCAATGGGGATCTGTGCCGGCAGTGACGGTGTACACCGCCGTGGACTTGAACGCCATGTTCTGTCTGATTCCTCACTTGTTTCCTGTCCTTCAACAGGAGAACACCTACATTGCGTATGCTGCTGTGACCTGTGTCTGGAACATACCATGGTCCTTGTGACCGGGGAAAGGGCCCCTATCTTCACTTCGGAGAAGTTGGAGAGATTAGTGGATGGGGTCCTACCCTAGTATGGACTTCTGTATGGGCCTCCAGACCAACAGGTGACTATACTTTGGGAACAATGCATATGGGAAGAATGCATGGAGATGTGTGTGTAAGCATCATGTCATCGGGGGATGTGTTGTGGTAGTGTACATGGTGTGCGCCAGGCGATGTGTGTGCAAATGGTGATGGAAACGGCATTGGTGAGCCATATGTGTGTCAGTCTGGATTGCATGTGTAATGGTGTTCTCCTGTCTGGATTACCTCTGCAGGTCAGCACCAGTCAAAAGAAGGGATTAATGCGTGCCATCGCCAAGGACGTGCGGACCCTGGGGATCTATGGCAGGTGGAACACCCAATGTCAGAAACAGTGGGAGGACCTCAGACACTGAGCCCGAAAGATTGCAGAGGCCCAGCTGGAGATATCCTCCCAACAAGGAAGGGGTGCCCATCATAACCTGACCCCCCCTGAAGGCCCGCCTATTGGTGGTGGCCTACCCAGAGCTGGAAGGGTGCTTCCCCCAAGCTGTGATTGCTTTGGGGAATCACAGCAGCCACAAGGGGGTGAGTACAGTGGGCGTTATTTAAACATTTGGCAGGTGGCATGATATCCAGGTGGGGGATGTGAGTTAGTGGGTACCCCTAAGGCCAGGCCAGACAATGCAGCGGGAGCCAACTCTAGGGTAATGGGTGTATGACAAATGCAGGTAACTTAGCTTGTTAGCATTCCATGTCAGTCAGGGCTTTGTGGGTCCCAGGAGGGGTGCAGTTGGCGGTGTGTCGCCCTCATCTTGTCATTGCATCAAGCCAAATCACTGGTAGTGCAATGCCTAGTGCTGAAGCCTGATCCCTGTGTGTGACGGTGCTGTGTATGCCAACTGTGGTGCTGGTGCAGTAATTGACCCAGTGTTTCCTTTTTCTCTCTCCCCCTTTTTTCTTCTGTCATCCTGTCCATGTGAATTAGCATCATCAGGCGGAGGAGCAGGGACACTGGCAACAGAGGGAGCTGCATCCCACAGGACCCAGGAGGCAGATTCCACCGACATCGAGGGAACCAGTGGGATGGAGGGCATGGGGACACCATGGCCGATACAGGAGGTGACAACATAGACTCAGATACCTCCTCCGATGGAAGCTCCCTCGTGGTGGCAGATACCTCTGTGACCACCCCAGCTGCAGGTACAGCTGCCACCCCTGTACCAGCACTGCCCTCCCAGTAGCCCCTCAGCAAGTTGCCCGTGCCTGTGCACACAGGAGGGTGGGCATCTACTTTGCCCCAGGCACCTCAGGCCCTTCCCCAGTGAGCCCTGGTGCCCTGAGCGAGGAGGCTATTGACTTCCTGAGATCCATCTCTGTAGGCCAGTCAACCATTGTGAATGCCTTCCAGGGGCTGGCATCCCAGATGCAGCAATGCAATGCATTCCTGGAGGGCATCCACTGTGGATTGGCGGCCCAACAGAGATCAATTCAGGCTCTGGCCTCCTCTCTGATGGCAGCCATTGTCCCTCTTCCTACCGTCCCCCCTCCAACTGCCACCTCCCAGTCCCATTCTCCTCAACTCCAACCCATCCCATGCACACATACAGACACGCATCCACACAAGACAACACCCAAGAGTGGCACAGGCAAACACAGGCACCACACTTCATCCCACAAGCACTCACACAAACACCAGACAGTTGCAGACACAACCACATCTACTGCCTCCACTGTCTCCCCCTCTTCTTCCTCCTCCACCTCCCTCACATTCACGTCCACATTCACACCTGCATGCACTGCATCAACATCCCCCACCTTCATCACCACACCAAGCAGCACACACACCTTACTAGCAGACACCTCCACACAATCCATGCATGCGTCCCCTGTGTCCTCTCCCACCCTGTCTGTCCCCCTCCTAAAGGACACAAACGCAAACACTCACGCACCCAACAGCCATCCACCTCACATCAGCATACTACCCATGCACCTGCACCCAAATCCAGCAGACATACACCTCCTACAACCACTCCCTCAACTTCCACTCCCATCTCTCCTCCCCCACCGTCCCTAAGAAGCTTTTCCTTGCCCAACTTAGCCTCTTCCTCCCCCTCACCTCCATCCAGCCCATAAGGGGAGGGTCCCAATGACCCAGCCCAGCACCTCAGCCAAACAGTTCACGCGTACAGTGGTGGCACCACCTAGTCGTGGTGGCAAGTCAGTGAAGGGTCCCACTCCACCAGCCAAGAAGGTGAAGGATCCCACACCTCCTGCCATGAAGGAGAAGGAGCTTGCACCTCTTGCCTTGAAGGGGAAGAAGCCCTCGACTCTTGCCAGGAAGGCTAAGGAACACACACAACCTGCCATGAAGGGGAAGAAGCCCTCAACCCCTGTCAGGAAGGGTAAGGATCCCACGTCTCATACCATGAAGGGGAAGAAGTACTCGACTCCAGCGGAGGCTGTCAGGGTGACACCTCCACCGCCACCAGTGGTTATGGTTCCCCCACATTCCAGCTAAGGAAGTACATCCCTCACCACCAGCAAAGGCTGCCCAGGAGGCACCTTCACCTGCTACCACAGCTCAGCCCTCGCCACCAGCGGAGGCTGCAAAGGAGGCACTTTCACCTTCCACCACAGTTCAGCCCTCGCCACCAGCAGAGGCTGCCCAGGAGGCACCTTCACCTTCCACCACAGTTCAGCCCTCGCCACCAGCAGAGGCTGCCCAGGAGTCATCTCTATCTGCCACCACAGTTCATCTCTCACCTCCAGACGACACAGTGCAGCCATCACCACCAGCGAAAGCCATGTAGGCCACCCTCCAGGGGCTGCTGTACGAGGGGCCCACTCCAGGAGTAGTGGGCATGGTCCCCACTCCAGAGACTGTGGCCTTGCACTCCCCAGCACTGCCAAATGGGAATGGAGCCCCCTCCAGAACCAGTGGGAAAGTCACCCACCTGAGAGACTATGACCTTGAACTCCCCAGCACTAACAAATGGGCATGGAGCCCCCTCCAGAACCAGTGGGAAAGTCACCCACCTGAGAGACTGTGGCTTTGCACTCCCCAGCACTGACAAATGGGCATGGAGCCCCCTCCAGAACCAGTGAGCTTGTTCCCATATTTGGCTGAGGTGCCCCTCACCCCCATCCTCCTGAGGTGCCTGCCCACTTGCAAACTGATGCCCTTGCATAGTTCTATCCGAATGAAGTCAGGATTCGAGTTGGGCCTTGGACTGTGCCCTGTGGCCATGTGGGCCCTTAGTACATTGGACTGAGCAGTAGCCCTTTGTATACATTTGTACATATCTATTTCACATACAATTGGATTGTTTATTAGCTGTTTATATTAATACATTCTCATTAGTGCATTCTTGTCCTTGCATTATTCTGCCATGTATTGTGTGCCATTGTTTTTCGTATGCAGCTGGTAGTGTGTTTGGTGTGTTTGTGTGTCAGGTGTATGTCGTGCGTGTGTGTGTGTCACTCTCGTTTTCCTCCCTCCCTCCCTTGTGTGCTAGACAGCTGTACTCACCGTTGTCGTCTTCGTCGGCGTTGGTGTTCCAGGTGGAGCATGACTTAGATGAGCATCAGGAAGACATGCAGTTCCGGTTCCATGGCGACATTGTTCTTCCCTGTGTCTCCAATGGTGAGTCCCTTCTCTTCTGAGATGTGTTTCTGCCAGGCTTTTCGATGACATTGGTACCGCCCCAGAAAATGTGGTGGATTGATATGTCAAAATATTATGGGTGGTACTTTGCCTTCCGTCTGGCTGTTAAAGCTACTGCCATGGTGCGTGTTGTTTCCACCCTGGTGGTTGGTGTGGTTGGCTGTCTATGGAAGTTATCACCGCCATGGTCATAATTTGGTGGTAAATACCACCAGCCTGTTGGTGGTATTACCACCACCTTATCACTCACCGCCAGGGTCATAATGAGGGCCTTAGTGTCTGGAAATGGACTATAAGAAGGGGAGCTCGAGGCTCCCAAAATTGTCATCTGCCAAGCAGCGAGATGGGCTGTGCGAGGAGGGGAAGCTCTGCAAGACTTCTGCTTGTAACAAGGGCAGGAGGCTAAAGCATACCAGTTTCCCAGCTGGGTGAGGGGATAGCACTCTGGAACATCAAAGACTACCTTCCCCTGAAGGCTGGAGCACCTGTGCCTGCCTACCTGAGAACACGAGTGAGCCTTGTGAGGAAGAGGAGAGTGTGAGAGGGAATGAGGCCCAGGATGGATCCCTGTAGCGATGTGTGAAAAGACTGCTGCTGCACTGATAGGTCATTGCCTGTGTGCAGGTTCAAGTTAGTGACCCCATATTCTGGAGGGGGACCCCATGAAATTAGCTGTGGTCACCATCATGGCTGTGTTGATCAGGCTGTTGACTGTGTACGTTTTGTAAGTTGGTGACCCCATATGCGTTTGGGGGCTACCATGCAGTAAGCCATGCCTATCAGGCTGTTGCTCTATTTGGTGTTTAAGCTGGAGACCCCGATGCCAGAAGGGCTGCAATGAAGTTAGCCATGCCGAGCGGACTGCTGCTCATGTAAGGTGTGTAAGTCAGTGACGCTGCATGCCAGAGGGGGCTGCAGTGAATTGAACAATGCCAATCTGGCTATCTCCCATGTGTAGTGTGTAAATTGGCAATCCTGTATGCCAGAGTGGAACACTTTGAAGTAGCCAAGCTGATCCAGCCATCTGCAGCATGTACGATGGTGACACTGTAAAATTGAGGGGGGCTATAGAGAATTGAACTGAGCCAATCATGCCATAGCCCATGTGTGGTGTGTAAGCCAGCAATCCCAAATACCAGAGGGGTTCTGCAGTGAAGAGGAACCTGCTGCTCTGCCAATCGGGTCACAGAGCTGTAGCCCGAAAGCAAAGAAGGTGCAGGGATCCTGTAAATTAGAGGGGACCACAAAAAAAGACAGGGATCACAGCCTGGTGACACCATCATCATGAGGAGGGGGGGGGTAGGAGCCCCAAATGAGGATCAGATCCAGAAGCTGTTGAAATTCCCTATCTGTGGGGAAGAACAAAGGAAACTTACCACTGCATCAGAGGAGCACCAAGGGCACCCAGCCACTGCCCCTGCAGAGCAGACTGTGTATTTGATATTTACCAGAGGCAGCTGCTGCAGCCTTCATGCCTTTGAGAAAGATGCTCTCAGAGACTCTGGTCGGACAATCCATACTGGTGTGGGTAAAACTGAGTGGAGGGATGGAAGGCCACGGGAGATCTTGTCTGCCAGCTAGTGCTTCAGCACTGGAAACTTGGATTGGTAGCGCAGAACATAAATGTCACCTAAAGTAAATGGCGAATAACTGCTATTGAGCTTGGAGTGATATTCAGGAGCCTGTGTTTGGAACACTAAAGAGCTGACTTTAGTGGGTTATGTTTATGGTTTGTATATGCCATATTTCACTTTGTGGACGTATTTAAGTGCTACTTTTGTCATAAAATACAGTAGTTGACTGGATAATTACTTATTTCTGCTATTGAACGTACATTGAGGTGTGAGTCTGTGTTCATCCCTCTATATCTACTTTCCCTCCAAGAATCCTTGGGCTGCTCGCCTTGAGCTTCTACTGAGAGTCAAATACTAAATGGGTACTTCGATCATTTGCTCAAGATCCATAGTAGGTTGAGCCTGGGAAAACAGGAGCAAAAGGCCTCTAACCCCACTGTTAGGCTCAATAGCTCCTGCTTGCCTTGTGGCCCTGTGAACTTGTTGTGACATCTGTTAACCTCAATGGCATCACAGGAAGTGATGTGACATGACCGTTAATATTGATTATTTCTCAAACACCACAGATATTTTAAAAACCCAAAATAGATGCAAGATTAAGAAATCAACAAAAAGTTTCAAAAGAAGTTATAAACCCATTTTTGTTGCTACCATATATTAATGAAAGAGCTGCCATGGAATGGTGGGATACAGTCATAACATTCCAGGAGTTTAGCCATGCAATATGCCTAAGCAAAATCTCATAATTGCAGCCACCATTGTCCAAGTATAGTGTCAAATGCCCAGACACAACCACAATATACACAACCTTACCAGTATTTCTCAGGCACAGTCACACATGCCGTAGCTTCAAATGCCCGACATAGTCCAAAATGTCCAGGCCCAGACTCAATCGAACAAATGCAGGCCCAGATGGGAGGCACAGCTTCAAATTCCCAGTCACAATTAAAATCCCCAAAGGCCTAGGCACAGCTCAAATTCCTAGGCACTCTCCTACATGCCCTAAATGTAAATTTAAGCCCTCCAAAGCCCAAATATAGCTTATAATGTAAATCCAACACAGATAGGTGCATTGTGGCTTGAAAGTTATTAAATAAATACCCACAACCCCGTAAAAAATCAAGATGTGCCAAATCATATCAGAGTGCTGTGACCTTAGACATCCTAAGTATTTCAGAAACTACATTCCTTGATAGCTGTTAACAGATTATGCATGGGAGTGAGTTTCTTTGTTCCATATCTCCTTAAAGTTCAGAAAAACGTGAATTGTGGCTGTGTCTAGAAGTGTGTGAAATTCACATCATTTATTTTTTGAAAATTGTATAAAATGCAAATCTTTCATTTAGTGCTGTATTTTAATGCAAAGTGCATCTTCATGTCAATTTTTAACACAAGGGCGCGTTTTGCACAACAACGCAATAAAGACACAATTAGCACAAAAAACAGCCACTTGCGTTGTGGTTGCTCGCATTAGTCCTGTACCCCTCTGCTATAAATTTGTCATTAACGGTGACTTAATTATAGGATGTGCAATAATAGTCTAATTTCGGGAATTCGCATAACAAGCATAATGCAAAATTATGTTTATCATGTTAGCGTAATTTTAAATTCGTCCAGGCCTACCTGTGATCTGTCAATATAAGTGAGATATATAAAAGACAGTTAACAACCAGACACGAGAGAGCAGCATACTTCCTTTTACAAAAGGAACACGATATATACCTGGGACAAATGCAGCTACTATCCAAACAGACAGGGTTAGCTCTGATTTGTATGTGGCTGGGTCCAAACTCAGGACCAGGTGGCATGGTGGGTGAAAAACGATAGACTGGGATGAGGCCCTGAGCGAGTGCCAGTGGCTGAGATTAATTCCAGGGTCAAGACTGATTTGCATAAAGCTGGGTCCGAACTGGGGTGACATGGCAAGCAAAAATACAATGGATTAAACCCAGATCTGTGTTTGGGGGTGATTGTTTGAAAAGTTTCAACACTCAGTTTATCATTTTGTTTAGTGATATTGCCTTGTGCACCCTAAGTGGCTAGGGTATGCCCAGATGTGGGTCCATTACTTGCTGCACCACTTGGTTCAGGCTAGCCTGGCTGATGAAGGGTGATACCCTGAAACCACTCCCTGGATGCTTGAATCGTGTCCAGGGAGGACCTGGCTTGGGAGTTCGGGGTGGACTGCTCCCATAGGAAGCAGCGTCAACAAGCAAAATAATGATGGATTAAACCCAGATCTGTAACTGGGGATGAGTGTTTGAAAAGTTTCAACACTCTCTAACTGGCTTGGGTATGCCCAGATGTTGGACCCTTGCTTGCTGAGCCACTGGATTCCAGCTAGCCTGGCTGATGAAGGGTGATACCCTGAAACTGGTACCAGGATGCCTGCATCCTATCCAGGGAGGACCTGGCTTGGCAGTTCAGGGTGGATTGCTACCATAGAAAGCAGGGTCAAAACTGATTTGCATATATGGATTAAACCCTAATCTGTGACTGGAAAGTTTCAATACTCCATCTATCATTTTATTTTGTAATATTGCTGTGGATCTTTCAAATCACTGCTTGACTTGAAATAGAGCAGGGGAGACAAAGATTTCTTGAAAGTTATGGCCAGTTCCTAGCAAAAGGCCCTAAAGTAACAGAAGAAGAGAAATGATAATGAGATGTGCGCATGAATAACGTTGCAAATATTATTATCATTTTAGTAATCTAATCTATCCTAATATGATTGTATAAAATAGTGAAAACCCATGAAGCATTTTGGTACTCACTGAATATCTTGTGATCAAAAGAGATAATGGTGACTCAGGAATGTGCTGGACAAACTCTGAGGAGATGGAATATAGCAACTCTTGCATGACATTCTAAAGGAAAGGAGGGTTTAGACATTCCTGAGATGTCCAATCTCTAAAAGCCTGGATGGATGGCACCTTAGCTGGTTTATGAGGATGCTATTTCACTTTAAAAGTCCTCCATCTGAGCAGTGAACAGATCAAGATAAAAATAGGTTTAAAATGTTCAGGCATCGTTTTCGTAAAATAGTTTCTATTTAGTTGTTTTTTTATATGATGGTACCAAACACAAAGGAGTGACGAAGCACTTTAAGACATTGGTACATTAACATAGGATCTGCACATATTACAAAGTGTTACAAACTGAGGCCCAGAATTATACTCTGTTTGCCCTGAATTTGCGTCATTTTGTTTTAATGCAAATTCGGCGCAAACGTAAGCTTGCTTAGCACCATTATTTAACGCCTGGGACAGGGCAGGCTTTAGGGGGCCTGTGGGCCTATTTCCATGGCCAGAGACCATGGGAATGGGCCCACAGGTGCCCTTCCCTAGTCACAGGGACACCCCCAACCGCACAACAGGGGCCCCAGAGTATGGTGGGACCCCATCCCAGGTAAGTAAGGTAAGTACCTGTGGGTTTTCAATTTTTTTTAAAGTGCCATAGTTGGGCCTAACTTGGGGCCCCCGGCACATGTGTCCCCTGGGCATGGGCATTGGGTGGTGGGCTTGACACCTGTCTTTACTAAGGCAGGAGTCATGTCCATGGGGGTTGTGCTGTCAAAGGATGATGCTAGTCTGGTTAGAGGCTAGCGTCATCCTTTGAAGCACAACCGCCTGTTCCCCCTGCGCTTCCCCCACCCGGCCAGCGTCCTTTTTCACGATGCTAGCCAGGCCTTACCGCCAGATACCGTCATTCCCTAAATATGATGCTCAGCCGGCGTCTTGGAATGGTGCTATTCAGTGGGAATTTTTTTTAAACAAAACTGCATTAGCACAACTTTGCCTGAAAAAGTATAAATCTGGTCCTGAGTTATTCATTAATGACTCACAAATGTATGCAAAAACAATGTATGAGGGGTATACATGTAAGATAGAATGGGTAGGTGAAGTCCAGTGTTAATCATTTGAGGGAGCATAGCACAGGAAAACATTCTATCAACTTTACTCACATGAGTGATGAGGCTGGCAGCGGAATGTAAGATAACTTTGAGTAGGGTCAGGTGAGATTTTGGCAGAATATGTAGTAATCTAAACTCAAGGCTACTGCTCTCACTTTCCATAAAACATCCCTAATCTTGTAGGTATTAATATGTTTTTATGTTTTTTTAGCATGTCACTGCAACAGCTGACACAAGTTTTGTTGTATTACATCTACTTGGGAGCTTTTTTGTGGATTTGGGTTAAGAGATCAGGAACCAGAATACCTCAATGAAAAGAATGTTCCAAGTGAAAATTATGTGTAGTGGTCCACATACAAAGTAACATTGTCATCTGAACCATTGCCGCCTCTGTCATTGTGGGGTATCTTGTCTGTTCATGATTAAGGGTCTCATTGAAGGTTTGGCGGACAGCCTGCTATTCGCCAAATTTAGAAATGACTGCTGGCCCAGCAGTCATCTCTGTACGTTGACAGGAACAGCAATCACTGTAATTCATTTCAAGGTACAAAAACGTTTGGTAGATGGCTGCAGTCAATTCTGGTAGCAGTTCACCAAACATTTCCAAGTTTTTGCTTTTGAGGAAGGGTGAATGGCCCTCACAGTCTAGAAGATTTCTCCTATGGTATGTGTGTGTGTGTGTGTATGGGGGAAGAAGGTTATCATGTTTTTTGTCACTTCCATGAGGGGCAGAAAAAAGGACATTATAAAGTCCACACTAAGAAGGGTGGGGAGTGTAATATTCTTCCTCTGATGGAGGAAGCTTTCCATTGATGGAGCCAATGGTGGCTTTATTGATGGAAAGCTTAAAATCTGCCCTAAGCTTAAGGTAAGCCCAAGCTTAAGGTCTGGTTTGGCGGACATGGTACTCCATTGCCTTCGGAATGGACTCATCTGTCCTTCAAACTTTAAACCAAGCCTAAGTCATGTCTAAATACGTTTCCAATTACGAGGATCTACTATATGCAAAATATTACAAAAGCTTGAACAACAGATTGAAGTTCATGTTTGGGGATACATGTTTGATGTTTTGGAACAATTTTGGTTGGAATTTAGTATTTTCAGTCATTTCTTTGATGAGAATGCAGAGGTTGAGGGATCTACCTATTGTGAAACTCAGGGAGAGAGCAGAGTTTGCAGTTTTAGAAAAGTGTTTAAGACCTGTAATTTATCTACCCAGTGATTGGGTTGTCTGACACAATATTTAGGAAACAAATGTCATGTGGATGGAACATTACGTCAAAAATATTGAGGACCAAAATATCAATAAGGTAAGTGCAATGAGGCAAGTATAGCGGTACTACTCAACTCCACATCTATTTACCTTTAAGACATGTATATGATCAAGGTACATAGTTGTGGAGTTAAGTATAGTTAAAGTTTGCTTACCTATAGAAACTTACCTTTACAATATATTTGTACTCAATATTCTTGGTACAATATTTTGTCCACATTATATTTTTCTACGACATTCTGTTCCAACACCTGTGATTGCCTTGGAACTGTGTGGCGACAGTAAAAAGCAAGTATGTCTTTTGGGGGTTTCATTTGGGACATTTGTGAGATAAATATTGGGCTAGAGTGTTAAATTCACCAGTACTGACTATCTTGGACACAGTTGTATATCCAATGGAAAAACTGGAGCTCTTTGAAGCCGATAATGTTTTTATTATACGTCAATGGATTTTGACCAAAAATAATGTGGAAATGTGTCAGACGGTGTCATATAGTAGTCCGCCTGCTGCCTAACATGACCACACATATTTCTGCAACGGCTTCCAAATCTACTTACATATCTACAATCAACACAGATAGGGTAAGCCAAGCCAAGGGTAAGTTAAATGGATAATGTCTGCTTGTTGATGTTTTGTTGGAAACAATGAATATCATTTGATCTGCGTACTTGACTGCAGCAAAGCCAATGTGACCTGGGACACAGCCTCAGAAGAGACCTTGAGTTGAATTACACTTGTGAGTGAGCTGCAGTCACCACCCCATGGAGGCAGTAGCATACATGAGCCAACCACGGTGACTTCATAAGGTGTGTAGAGGATGAGAGTTACAAGTGCTCCAGTCCAAAGACTTCCTTACTAACAAATACCACTTATGTAACATACTACACTACATGCTTGGATATCAGACACTTTGGGGGTCATTATGACCCTGGCGGAAGGCGGAGAACCGGCGGTAAGACCGCCAACAGGCTGGCGGTCTTACTTTGTGGAATTATGACCATGGTGGTTACCGCCACGGTCATCCGCCGGTTCTCCGTTCCGCGCGCCGGGCTGGAGACCTGGGTCTCCAGCCCGGCGGCCGTCACTAAACCGCCGGCGGTATTTGGACCCGGCTTACCGCCGTGGATTTCCAGCGGTTTGAACCGCCATGAAATCCATGGCGGTAAGCACTATCAGTGCCAGGGAATTCCTTCCCTGGCACTGATAGGGGTCTCCCCCACCCTGACTCCCTTCCCTACCCCCCCACCACCCCTGCCACCCCCCAAAGGTGGCAGGGCCCCCCTCCCCACCCCGACCCCCAACATCACTTCACCCATACCCACACGACACGCACGCAGGCACCACCTTCATACTTACACGCACACACGCCAACATACATGCCTACATCCACACACACAGTCATACATACACACCCACATTCAAACATACATGCACACATCCATACAGACATACCCACAGACATACATGCACTCATTCCCATACACACAACACCCACGCAGACATACACGCACTCACACACCCCCTCTACATACACACACGCACACCCCCATGCACCCACACAACACACAACACCCCCCTCCCCTCATGGACGATCGACTTACCTGGTCCGACAATCCTCCAGGAGGGGACGGGAGCCATGGGGGCAGCTCCGCCGACACCACACCACCAACAGAACACCACCATGGCGAATCACAGGATGTGATTCGCTGGGCGGTGTTCTGTTGGAGTGGCGGTGGAGCAACCTCCACTTCCCCGCCTCCCGCCAGTATGGCTGTTGGCGGCTCTCCGTCCGTAAAAGGACGGAGAGCTGCCAATGGTCATAATAGGCCGAGCGGCAAACCGCCACCACTGGCGGTCTTCCGCACGTCGGTCCCTCTGCGGTCTTTAAAAAAGACCGCTGAGGTCCAAGTGACCCCCTTTGACACAATATCAAGGTCAAATAAAACTTGAATAGTTATTTCAGCCATCCATCCTTTTTCTCCACAATGCTCAACACCACAACAGACCCCACATCTTTAGAACTTAAATGGTAAACTCAACCTTGTCATAAGATGACCTTCACTAGCATATTATTTGACCTGCTTTGAAAGCACGGTGTGTTAATGCTACTGCCACTTACTGACATACCACTCAGAATGGCATCACACCTTCTCACTATTCACCTATTGCTGAACACAGTACCAATGGGAACTTATCAATCTGCATAACACCCCGTAGATAAATGCATGAAAGATTCACATTCCTATATAGTGCTGTTCCGATTACCCAATTTTCTGCATTTCTAGATTCCCTGTGTCATTTTCTCCAGGCTCAGTTTGCTTCTAGACTATGTTGCACAGGGGGGCATCTAATGTATTCTCCTGTCCATAGTCAGGGTGTGTATTTCATGCTCATCTGGCTAAGGGAAGACTGATGGTAATTTGCACTGATGATATGGTTAGAGGTACATGCTTTGTTAACTGTGCCACTCGAATTAAGAGAATGCTGACTCTCAAAGTAAAAGTAGTTGAGTACTCTTTAACTGGGGTCAGTTGACAGGAAGTAGGGCTTGAGGTCCTGCTTACAGCTTTGTATGGCTCAGGCATAGGGAAGCTGTTCTTCATACCAGCTTATTCAACGTTCCTGTGAAGGAAGGAAAGGCTGTAGGCCATCAAGGAGTGCTAGCACTGTTTGTACTGACACTGAGGCCCTCATTATGAAAATGGCAGTAATCACCGCTCCAGCGGCGGTGGCGGTAACTAACGCCAACAGGCTGGTGGTCTGGACCGCCAAATAATGAAGCACATGAGAAACAGCCAGCGTGAAATCCACACACTGCCAGCATCGGAGTGCCTACAAAGACGGAAAAGGCCGTCCACAGGCTGACAGAAAGGCTCCACCTGCCCAACAAATAATGAAGCACAAGAGCGCCGTCAGTTCTGGGGCAGAAACTTGCGTGGCGGAAATGAACCAAATAAAAGGAAACACTCACTCTAGGCACAAACAACATGCCGAAGTATGCATGGAGGGAGAGTTGCAAATAATGCCAGTCCTTCTCCTTGCAATATACCTCCACGACCGTGACTGCCACCGAAGACGACAATGGTAAGTAACGCAGCCTACTAAACAAGGGAAGAAAGGGCACAGTTACACACCCACCCACCCCACCCACTCTGCAACGCACTCCCAACCCCTCACACCATCACAAGCCATACACACCAGAACACGAGGTACTTACCCGACACAAGGCCAATAAAACCTGCCCAAAGTACACACATGTGCACACCACACACCCACAATGAAACAATGAACCACGTCTCCATATTGAGCCAACAGCAACACTGAGCACACAAACTTTAATCCAACATTAAAATGTAATGTCCAAATAAGGCCATTGGCCATTCCATGTGAAACAGGCTGAAGGGCCCAAATGACCAGAACTTGACTCCCACATGTGCACATGGTACTCCACCGTAAAGGGACATCAATGGGGCAGCCAGGCACCTCAGGGAACAGTGGCAGGGGGTGGCGGGTGGGGACTTACATATAGGGGGGAGGCTTGGGCTTATGTTTTGGGAGGTGGAGGGGGTTTGGGTTTGCTCCTGGAAGGTGGGGCAGTGGGCTTGAACAGGGGTGGCAGATGAAGCTGGGGCAGCACGGGGCTTCATCCTCTCTGGGGAAGGGGCACGGGAATGGGAAGGGCAGACTGGGGTGGATTTAGACGAGGAAGGAGTGGACAGAGCAAAGAGACGGGGTGGGCCAGTGGGTTCAAACAGATCAACATGGGACAGGAAAGGTTTTTAGGAGCAGTTGGGGTGGACATGGAGGAAGGTGTGGGAGTGGAGGTAGAGGGAGTGCTTGTAACTGGTGTAGGTGTCCTGGAGGTGGATGTAGATGCCTGCACAGTATGCTGAGATGTGGTGGATGTGTGTTGAGTGGGTGTCTGGGAACGTTTGATTGTCTTGTGAGGGGGGGACACAGTGGAACAAGCCAGGCTGTCAGTGTAGATGGATGTTGTCGGAGTGTCTGCAGGTCTGGTATTTGTGCTGCATGTGTCAGTCAATTGCGTTGTGGTGAGTGCAGGTGTGGTGTCTGGGGTGAATGACTGGATGTCTGATGTTATGGTGACTGCAAGAATGAGGCCAGCAGCAGTGACTGCTGGTGCAGTGCCTGTGGGTGTGCATGTTGAGATGACAGACAGGGAGGCAGGAGAGGTGGACACACTGGGAGAAGTGGATGTTGTGTGTGCCTTTGTATGTTGGCTGTGTGTATGCCTGTGGTGGGTAGTGTGGTTCTTGTGTTTCTCTGTGTGCTTCTTATATGTTGAGGTGTGTGCATGGATGTCTGAACATGTGCTTGGGATGGGTGAAGGGAGTGGGGTGCTGAAAGGAGTAGAGGTAGTTGGAGGGGGGGACGGAAAAACCAGGGACACTGGCTGCAGTCAAAGAGGAGGCCAGAGCCTGAAAAGATCTCTGTAGGCCAGACATGGCACTGTGAATGCCTTCCAGGTATACATTGCATTGTTGCATCTGGGATGCTAGCCCCTGGATGGCATTCACAATGGTTGTCTACCCTACAGAGATGGTCCTCAGGAGGTCAATGGACTCCTCTGTGAGGGCAGCAGGGCTGACTGGGGCAGGGGATGAGGTGCCTGGGGCGAAGTAGACGCCCACCATTCTGGGTGAGCAGGCACAGGTAAATGGATGGGTAGCAACTGGGAGGGCGGTGATGGTATGGGGTGGCAGAAAATGACACAGAATGGGTGGGCCCACTAGGGTCCGCCACCACCAGGGAGCTCCCATCGGAGGAGGTATCAGGGTCACTACCCCAGTGGTAGTTGCCTCCCCCATGGTACTCCCCTCGCCCTCCCTTCACCCTCCAACCCACTGGTCCCCTTGGCGTCCGTCGACTCTGCCTACTTGGACCCATGGGCCGCTGCTCCCTCTCCAGATGATGCTGATGTACACAGACAACACAAGAGTACAGGGGTGGGGAGACAAAACATGAGAGAAATCTGTAAATACCTGAATTGATGTACATACTTGATGCACACACACTTCCACCAGCTTACACACCTACACGCAGCACCTACAACAATAGTCATGACTTTGCCCCTGACTAGTGGCTACTCCCCCAGCATACAACTCATTTCTCACATGGACCTGATGAACTGTTAGACCTTCCCCTAATCATTGCCGTGCCCATTGGGGGCAGGACTGCTCATAGACACCTGTCAGAGTGCTGGGCTCTAGACAGCATACATACTACAGCACCCAAACACATCCATCAAAGAGGTATGAAACGGTGTTAGTACTCACCCCCTTGTGGCTGCTGTGCTGCCTTCAAGCGCCCATCCAAATCTGGATATGCTACTGCCAGAATGCAGCACATTATGGGGGGGTCAGGGTCCGACGGGCACCCCTTCCTCGTTGGGAGGCCTTCCCCAGCTGGGCCTCGCAGGTCTTCCTGGCCCAGCACCGCAGGTCCTCTCACCGCTGCCTGCAGTGGGTGCTACACCGTTTGAAGACACCCGGGGTCCACACCTCCTTGGTGATGGCCTGCCAGAGTCCCTTCTTCTGATGGGCGCTGACCTGTATGGGACACACAGGAAAGAAAAACAGACGTCAGGATATGGCCATTTGATACAGCTGACTATACTTCCCCTATGGGATGGACACTTCACAGGATTGCTTCACCACCTCACTCACAGTACTTGCTACACAATCTACATCTGTGAAGTTACAAACCAACCACACATGCATACAGGCATCCACCACCATCACACACATCCATACAAGGCAACCGCCAACTCACATGCGCCTCTGGTTGCCCATATAACTTGGCATACAGAGGTAGGACCCCATCCACCAGTTCTTCCAGCTCCTCCTTGGTGAAGGTCGGGCCCTTTCCCCTGTGACTCGTGCCATTGGAGTAACCGGAGACAGGACACAGCAGCACACTCAGTGGAGTACTTGCAAGCAAAGGATCCAGGAGTCAAGTGAAATTGGGGTGACGACATGGCGTACACTCCGCAGCAGTGTGCACTGTCACCGCCGGCGGCGATCATGATATCCCCAGGTTCCCCATTGACAGCCATGTAAACCAATGAATGGGTGCACAGCATGACAACAACCACCAGCCGAATTAGGTCACTTCCACTCCTACATATCTGGATGGCAGGAGGCTGCCATTTTGCTAGCACCACGTACATATTTCCTGCCCAGGGCCCCAATTCAGGGCCTATATATCCCAGCCCCTACTAGCCTGCCCACATGAGTGTCTGTTCCTCACATCAGTCCAGAGGTATCACTGCATACTGGTCCCTAAAGTTGTACATCATTAACACTTTTGTGTGTAACATACGTATTGTACAGCAGTTATTCTTACACAGCATGTTTTGCATGTGAATGTGTGTTCCTCATATCTGTTCTTTCCTCCCCATAAGTACAGACCCATGTGGCGAGGGAGGGCCCCATCTGTGTACAGACCTCTTGTTGATTTGGAGACCATGGTGGAAGGTCACATCATTGTCACCTACAGACTCAATCGTACAACAATCCATGACCTATGTGCTTTACTGGATCCTGTATTGAGACCGGGTAACCAGAATCAGCATGCCATCCCTACTGAAGTGCAAGTGTTCTCTGTACTCCATTTCTTTGCTATGGGCTCATTTCAGGTGACAGTGGGCATGGGTGCAGGGTTCTCACAGCCAATGTTTAGCCTCGTCCTGTCAAAATTCCTGGATGCATTTGTACAACAACTGCAGACATATGTCAAGTTTGCTCAAAGAGCTGAACTCCCTGCCATCAATTTGACTTTTATGCCTTTGCTAATATTCCCCATGTGATAGGTGCCATCAATGGCACCCACATAGCTCTCATCCCCACAAGAGTGAATGAACAGGTGTACAGGAACAGGAAGAACTTCCACTCAATGAGAATACAATTGGTGTGTACTGCTGACCAGTACATTTCACATGTAAATGCCATGTTTACAGGATCAGTTCAAGATTCCTTTGTCCTGAGGAACAGCAGTGCCCCACACTTGATGCAACAACTACAAGGGGACAGAGGGTGGCTCATAGGTGAGTGTGTATGACACTGGATCAGTACATAGCTGACAGCCAGGCTGTATGCAAGTAAAGGCAGTTTGTTACAGTCCTGTTCCAACCACTTTTGCAGGTGATTTTGACTACCCCAACATGAAATGGCTCCTGACACCTGTGAGAAATCCCAGGACAGATGCAGAGATGAATTATAATGAGACCCATGTACATACTAGGAGGGTGATTGAGCGCACTATAGGTCTCCTGAAGGCTAGATTTTGTTGCCTCCATCTCTCTGGGGGATCCCTGTGCTATGGCTTTGAGAAGGTGTGTAGAATAGTGGTGGCCTGCTGCAGGCTGCACAACGTGGCTGTGAGAAGAGCTATCCCCCTACTAGAGGAGGAAGGTGCTGTACATCCAGACCTGCTTCCTCTGAGAGGGAATGAGAGTGATGGTGAGGATGAAGAGGGGGAAGACGTTCAGTCTAGGAACCAGCTGATCCAACTATACTTCCAGTGACTATGAGGTATTGTTCAATGATGATGTTGTCTGCACTGCATAATATTTGTCTGACTCATTTGTTTGGGGATGTGGGGTCTGTAGTCATTGACACTGTTACCTGAAGAATAGGTGGCATGTGCCATGGAAACAAACCTGGTGTACATTTTGGTTAACTCCAGACGATGTTGTGCATGGGGTACCATTCCTGCAATAAAGGTCTGATTATGAAATTGACTGGCAAATGCATTCACATTTACAATGGAGTGTACATAATGACAGGGGACATACGAATTGGTGTAGATGTGTTTTATTTGGTGTCATAAATGCATTGGTGCACTGTACAGTGATAGGGAGTGGGCTAATGGTGGATGTCCATACTAGGTATATGGGGTCAGCGATTGGTGGCAGTGGATATCGGTCAATATGTCTCTTGCAAGTTGTTGGCGGGTGAGGATGGTAGCACAGTGGCACACTTGGGAGACAGTTCAGGTCAAAGTCACTTCTTTGTGGGGGGCCTTGGTCTTGGAAGGTGCTCCTGTGCCATATCTGGGACTGAGGGACCTTTTGACGGTCTGGTGCTGGGCTGCAGGGGTAGGAGTGCCCTCTGCCAGTGCCACCAGTCCAGTTGCTGCTTCTGATGTAGAGGGCTGGTCTGTGTCCTGGGCAGCGGTAAGGGCTTCCAGGTTTGTGGGGGTCTCAGGCTGGTTTGGGTAGTCATGCTGCATCACCCGTGCAATAGTGGCCATGGTGACATTGAGTTCTTTCCACTGCTCCATGGTCTCTTGATGTTGGGCTATATGCAGCCTTTGACTCTTCCAGGGTGGCCACGATCTGGCCCATCCTGTCTTATGTATGGTGGCATGCTCCCAGGACCTCAGAGATCACCTCCTGGGCTGCAGCATCCATCCTTTGGCCTCCCCCCTGGGCCACTGATGCCCTCCCACTGGGCCTAGCCCCCTGTGCCTGTGTCGCCTGCACAGGTCTGGCAGTCCCACTTGCACTGGGGCCATCATCATCCTGCCTGTTAGTAGGTGGAGACTCTGGCCTCTGTACTTGTGGTCCGCCAGTCTGTGGCCTGGAGGCAATGGTGTGGGGTCGTTTGACCAGGGCTGATGTTGGTGGCTGTGTGGTAAGGGTGTCAGTGGTATCCTGGGTGGGTCTGCTGGAGAGTGACAGTCCAGGACTGTGTGACGGGCCAGGGTAATCCTCACTGTCCATATTTCCCTCTCCAGGGTCCTGAGTGGGGCCTCTGTCTCCATGTGGGGCGCTGGCACTCCTTGGCCTTTCCGTCAGGGTGGCATGGGTGGTGGTGCCTGTGGGGGGGAATGGACATGTATGTTACATGTACCAATTCGAATGAAGATGCACACCTCTGCCCTATTTTGTGCTGTGTATTCCACTGTCAGACCATGCATGGACCTATTGTGGGATTGTCCTTACATTTTGCATGAGATGTGAAGGTGCATTGTGGGTGCTGTAGTGCCATTGTGATTCCTTGCAGGGGTAGGTGGCTGTGCACAAGGGGTGGGATGTGGGCCTGATGGTGGGTTTGTGGGCATGCATGGTGACTGGATGTAGTGATTGTGGCCTGGATGGGGAAGTGGTCCTGCTGGTAATTGGAGGGGTAGTGGATATGAAGTACTTGTAGATGACTTACCCGAGTCCAGTCCTCCAGTCAGTCCAGTGAGGCCCTCAGGGTGCAGGATGGTCAGTACCTTTTCCTCCAAGTCGGTGTATGCGGGGGGTGTAGGTGAGGGTCCTCCCCCAGACTTCTGGACTGCAATGTTGTGCCTTAATGCCATAGACCTCACCTTCCCGCGCAGGTCATTCCATCTCTTGCGGATGTCATCCCTTGTGCTTTGATGGTTTCCCACTGCGTTGACCTTGTTTACTATAGTCTGCCATAACTCCATCTTCTTGCCGATGGGTGTGTGCTGGACCTGTGCCCCGAAGATTTTTGGCTTGACCTTCAGTATTTCATCTACCATTGTTCTAAGCTCCCTATCTGTGAAGCAGGTGTGCTTAGGGGGTGCCATGGTCTGTGTTGTGGGTGGTGTGTTGTAAGAATATTGGTGAGGGGACTTTTGTGTAGTTGGGTGTGTGACTTCTGTGATGCTGCATTCAGTGTCTGCATGTTGTCATTCTCAGTTGTACTATTGGTGATGCACAGGATTGTGGGGTGCGTATGTGAGTGTTTTATAGTGTTGTGGATGTGTGGATCTCAAACTTGTCAATGTGTGCATTTCTTGCAGTTTGGTCCACTTGCTGGCCATGGCGGTCCGTAACTCCAATAGTCGTTCGACATCCACTATCAGCTACGGTGATTTGTGCATCATTATTTGTAGGGCGGGGGATTTGTCTGCTTGGCGGTGGCGGGATGGGGTGTGCAGCCTTTCCGCCATCAAAGGCCCTGGCGGTGGCTGAAGGTAGCAGAGTTTTTGGAGATTTCTGTTTTTTGCATCATTAACCATCTAACCTGCTTATTTACCTAAGAATAAGCCACAGTTTAATGCGAAATGTATACCCAACTGTAATACTTTCCACTGGGTAATTAGCTACTGCTACCTCATTAGGTAAATGTATAGTTCATATTCTATATTATAGCTGCATCAATGACACCAAGATAATGTCGCTAGTGACCTTGTGTGTCTGTAATTTTGACAATGTGATAGTTCCTCAAGTGTCTACTTACAGAAATCTGTGACAACATGAATCCTGCCGTGGAGAAGATGACGAGACTACAAGAAGATTTATCTTCATAAAACAAGGACACTTCCTCTTAATTATATGTAGTAAGTGCTTCTTTGTTTGGTGGAGGTATGTTCATATTCTTCTGCATCTGGGACCATGGGGGAGCCTGAATACCCCTGCAGTCCCTGCTGGCTCCCCACCTCCTGCAGGAGCCGGCTTTGCTTCTGCACCCTGGGAGCTACAAAAAATGCAACTCCTTGTGTATGGGAGCAAGTCTACATCCAGTGAGCCGGAGCAGTTTTCATGCTCCTGCCTGCTGGGAGCGGACTTACAGTTTGCTCTCACATGGCGTGAGCTGTCATAGCCTCCTGTCAAGCAGAAGCAAACTGCTATCTCCTGAGGGTAATCACCTCAGAGGAGATGGAGCCGGCCCTGGGGGTGGTGGTCCCCAGGGCCATTAATGACTCTAGGAGGGGGGTGCCCAGCCCCTTTCTTTAGTTTGCATGGGCTAGCCCCAGGGAAGTGGTGGTCCACAGAGATGAATATGGCCGGGGAGGAGGGCTATGCTCCCACTTTTGTTTTATTACAGGTCCCAGGGAGATGGTTGTCCCCGAGGGCCGGGACATCCATGTGGCCTACTTCCAAATAATTTAAATAAGCCCCAGGGAGGTGTTGGTCCCTGGGGCCCGGGAGGTTCACACAGCCCCCTCCAAAGAATTTAAATCAGCCTCTGAGGTTGGTGCTCCCTTGCGCTCCAAAGAGCCACAGGAGGGGGGGTCTGCGAGGCCCCCTTCATAATAAAAATGAAGCCTCAGAGAGGTGGGGGTCCTCGGGGCTCAAAATAGTCCATAGAGGGAATTCAGTGAGGATCCCCCTCCATTATATTAAAAAATCCCTAGGGAGCTGGTGGTCCACGGGGCTCAAAAGAGCCTTAGGAGGGCACATCAGGTGCCCCCTAATTTTCCCATGCCCTCAGGACATGACCCACCTGGAAGCTAAACTGTAAACAAGCATGTGAGACCATGTTTTTTTTTACAAAAAAAGGGTTTGGGTTGGATTTGCAGAACCTCCAAAAATGTTGACATTTTGACAAATGACAAATTTTGAGGAAAAGTTGGCACATTCTACAAACAGATTCCCATTTGAAAAGTGCAGTGCAGGACTCGCCTTCTATTACATTTCGAAGAGGTAGGTCAATACGTGATGATTTAAGTCACAATATGATAATGAGGTCTGACAGCACCAATCAGATTGGGGTCCCCATACAGGGTTTTTACTGTTGCCAACGTTGTAAAGCTTGTAGATATAGTGTTAACTGTATGGAGGTCACGTGGGGTGATGGGCACAACAAACATCGAATTACAGGATTTTTCAATTGCAATGCTGAATATTGTGTGTACTGTTTAAGATGTCCTTGTGATAGTATATATGTGGGCACTACTATCCACAAAGCAAAAAAAAGAGTCCTTGAACATATGAGAGCCATCCGTAATAATGGTTGCAATTACCCGGTAGCGAGGCACTTTCAAGAGGTACATCAAGGCAATGATAAATTATTGAGCTATCTGGTATGTGATCATGTTAAAAGCAGTATAAGAGGTGGCAAAAGACAAAAAACTTTACGGATTTTGGAATCTAAATACATTATCAGGTTCATGACACTCTCGCCTGGAGGGTTAAACTCCAGCGAGGAAATGTGTGGTCATCTAGGCTAATTATTATTTTTCTGGGTAAAAGATGACAGTTATGTAACATATTTTCTTTAGGTTTAGATATTTTTGTATGTATTTGCTTTTGTTGGTATTAGTAGTGATTTTTACACCTGTAGGGTTTTTGTTAAATCAATTTTGGGGTTATGAAGTATGAGCACTGGATGTATAAAACACGGCACTTAAGCTATAACTATCTGAAAAATATGATATTTATTTGGTATATGCATTTTAATAACATTATGTTGAACATTTTGAGGACATCAATAAAAAAATAATGTAATGTTATATAGGCTAAACAAATATTAAGAGAAGGAATATCAATATAATGTGTAAGTTACATTATGTATAAAAGACCAGCCTAATATGGCCGCCATGCTACTCAAGGTATTCTATGTATGTGCTGTGTTTGTCCGTCTTTAGTTTTGTTGGTTGTAGGTATTTGTGTGCTAATTTGCAAAGCTCCCCCATCTGTGAACAAGGCTACGGCTGAAACGCGTTGGGAGGAATTTCATTGTGAAGAGTAAAAAGCTTTAATTATACTGGAAGTGTCCTGACCTTTCTTGTTATCACAAGAATTTCTTTGCATATATATATATATATATATATATATATATATATATATATATATACACACATATATATATATATATATATATATATAAATGCCACTCACAAAGTACTAGACTTCTAGTATTCATATACTAATTGCTAGGGAACAACAGGGTGTTAGCATTGTTGATTATTGTTTAGTTCTACAGGAGTAAATTAGACTTATCACATAGATTACAAAGCAGAAGGAAGTTGCCACTGTGTGGTTATTTTTCAGTTGTCCTTTCCATTGAAAAGGTATTTTTGATTTGCCTATAATTTAGGCCCCCATCATTGGACCGGTATCAAAATTGCTGCTCCCTTAGCATAGTCAAATAAGGTCTGGCATATTAAATTTCATGCAGTTAAGAAGGGCATAAAAAAGATTTGTTTTCCCATTTTAGTACCCCATGAGAAATGCTGCTCACAAGTAACATATACAGCCACAACCACTGAATGGATTTACACTAGACTAGACATGAAAGTAGAATTTTATTCAGAAAGGCAATTTTGTTGGTTTGGTGTATGTATGGTAGGGGACTTTTTGAAAAAGGTGCTGAATGAAAGGATTAACACGTTTGTATATTTTGTCAGTTGAAAAGTAATTTGTACATTTCCTTATAATGTTAGCAATGTTTGAGGAATGTACATGAAATTTGTCACTCTTAGGGACATATTTACAATAAAGTGGTGCATCGGTCCCAGTGCTCTGCTTTTCTTGCATCGGCCCTGCCCCCCCTAACGACACTATGGTTGCACCGTATTTACAATATGGCGCACCATGGCGGTAGTTAGGGCACTATTGTTTAGCTTTGCTGTACTAGCATAAACATTTTTGACTCTAGTTCAGCAAAGCACAGGGAGGCCCATTGATTAAAATGGGTGTGTTGTTTTAATGCCTGCTCTGAGCAGGCATTAACAATGATAAAAAAGTGGTGCAGTGAAATCCTCTAAATTTCAGTGTGACATTTTTTCAGGCCTCCCTCCGTCAGAAGCCCACTTACATATATTATGCCAGGTGCATGCATAATGTGGCTCAATGGTTTAGAAAGTCGTGCAATGCTTGCATTGCGCCACTTTGTAAATACGACACAGGAGAAAGGCTCATTAATACCACTTTAGCGCAAAAAGAATGATGCTAGGGTGGCACAAGGTGGAGCTAGGGGCTTGTAAATATGCCCCTTAGAATGTTAAGCTTACTCTTCTTAAGTTCAAAATTGAGCAAATTCGCCAAGTGGGATCTAGTTAAACAAGCATTTGCAATTCAATAGGTCTTGCAGAGAGAGTTAGAGCTATTGCCATTGTAAATGGCTACTTGGACTTTCCTTGCCACATAATTTCAGATTATAAAGGTGTGGCAACATACTAATGTATGGTAGGTCTGAAAGAGGCAGAGTGCTTGTACTGTTAGGACAATATAACATTGTGGGTGTGCAAAGATCATGGTGCTCCTGTTACTGGAGTTACGGTAGTCTTCCTGTGAACACGCTGGCAGCCTCCGATTCTGGGTGGGCTTCCTATGATAATTATGCTTCCCTGGAAATGCTACAGGGTAAAGAGAAAAAAATAATAAGTGCAAAGCCTGTGAACAATTACCCGGCCCAGCAGGACAAATTATTTTATGTGGCTACCTTATTTTTAGGTATTTGGTAAAACAGAGCAATACATGAAGGACTCTCGATGTAGGGGGTAGCCTGTACGCGCTCTCTTTATCTGGCCAGGACTGGGTGCAGCTGGAGGGGTGCCCCTGCAGGCTGGTAACATCAGAGCACATGCATGCCCCGGGCACTGGCTGGCACAGACTGTTAAATTCCTTATCAGCCCCCATCAAGTGGAATGCACCAAGGAGGGATCACTGCCTGAAACGAACTGGCTCCAGAACATGCATTTGTAACAAAGGTGTGAAAAGATGAGGACATTCCTGTTACTGGAGTTGCAGTAGTGTTCCTGCAAACATACCGGCCACGCCTCCTACTCTGGATGGGAGTGACCGGAATGTGGAGAGACTCTGGGGAACGAAATGTTAATTTAAAAAAACTGAAGAATTTCAGCTCTCCTGCCGCCATGGAGCGCAAAGGGGAGAGACCACAGAAAGAATGTGACCTAACTGGTGCTCATGCAAAGCTCTCCAGTATCCGCCGATGGAGTTTGCTCTGTATAAAACTTCAAAGTGCCATGGAGCGCAAAGGGGACAGACAAAGTAAACAAGTAATTAAATAAACAAGCAGGCCTCTGCTTCCCTTCTATCACAGGGACCGCATGCAGACACACTTGCCGATGAAGGGCAAATGTGCTCAAAATAACAGCCTTGTTTACAGCTAAGCTGAGAAGCTTCGCTGAACACAAGCAGGAAACTAAGACAAATAAAGTCCCCTAAAGAAGAGGTAAACAGGGCAAAATGTAATTATACTGTAGCTGGTCCATGCTCCAGGGGTGGTTTCTCCTCTAAAATTCCTGTACATCAACATTACAAAAATATTAAATAGACCATTTGTTTGGAGATACAATTGCATCTCTAAACAAATAAATGTATTTAACTCTGGGCTGTCTGTCCCTCGTTGCCTGCCCCACCTCGCTTTGAGATAGGAGATGGAAGGCAGGCAGTGACTCAACTTTTCTGCACTGTGTTGCACGGCGCAGGGCTTTGCTTTCTAAAGCCCTTAATTTCCATTGTGGTCTATGGCAGTGATGCTTTTATGGTCATGGTTTCAGGCATTGGAGTCTTCATCCCTGCGTGAGGGCAGGCATCCATCATTCACAGGCATAGATCCCACTCTTTCCCATTCATCACATAGTAGGAGTGAATGCAAGCATGTCTGGTTTAGTACTGTGTCCTCGGTAATGGTAAGTGTTATAATGCTAATCTTGGGATATTTGTATTGTGCTGAAACCCCTTGTCACCTTAACTTTACCCACTTTGACACCCCAGGCTCTGGCTGCAGATCACCGGCCCCTTCAGACGTAGAGATGCTGCATTTGTTCCTCATTTAAATTGTTCCAAAAGACGAGCAGGGTTCTGATTTCCCTTTCAAAGTTTATCCACATATCCAAGCCAAGCTCAAAGTGAGATATATGTGGTTACAGGAAATGCAGCTATCTGCTGTATGGGTTAAAAGTGGCCCTATCTTCATACCCTAAATATTAGTGCCAAAAGCATGGAGTGATTTGCGAACAATGAACGTTAGAAACAGTAAGGTAATGTAAAACAGTGATTTTGTTCCTCTCTTTTTCCTCATTTCACTTAATGTTGAATTCGCCATGAGAGTTTCATCATGCTCTGTTTCTGCATTTCTTTTTGTGCATTTTTATTACTCTTGCAAGGTGCATACTTTGACTTGTGCCTGGTATTTATGAGGGGGCCTTGATTGAGAGCGCTGGTGCTGAGGCTAAAGGCATAGCAAAGTGCCTGTCATTGTGTTGGCGCCTTTGCAGAGCACACAGAACAATGTTCATATATTCCACCTACAATTGAAATTCAGTGTAAATGTGTACAAAGCTTGTGCAAAGAGGTCTAACTATTTAGAAGGCAAAAGCATAGGAAATTACTTGCTCAAATGTGTATGAGTGTAGTATATGTTTGAGATGGTAAAAGGAGGGAGAAGTGAGGCGACAGTGAAAAGAGTTTGCTGAAGAGGAAAGAGAGGAGGCTGAAAATGTGCAGATGGATGAGCTGTGAAAAGAAAATGGGCATACATATCTAACACAAAGCACACATAGCCGAAGGCCATACACCTTCCACAGGCCTCAATAATATTTAATTCATAATTCTCAATTTCAGAATTGAAACATTTCCAGTGTTAATTATTTATAAGAAATCATTGTTGTTAATCATTTATTTTAAACAGATAACAACCATCGACAATGCCAATACGATTAGTTTTAGGTATATGTCAGTTGTTGTGCTATTTTTTTGATGCAATAACATCTCTGAGAGAAACCAAAATACAGGTCGGATGGCACACAAATGTATTTTACGTGTCCCTTTTAGAGAGCCCCCCACTTTTTTCCTCCCAATTAAAGACCTGTCTGCAGATATTTCTGTATGACTGATTGTAGCCAGCAGCTGTGGGTGCTTCCCGATGCCTGTTTAGAACATTTTCTTCCAAAGTTGATGCTGCATGCAGTGCAAGATCCTTGCCTGAAGTTGTTACGCTGTACAATTTGCAAATTCAAATAACTGTTGAATTTATTATTGCAGTAAGATATGGGGCAGTTTTTAATTTGTTTAATATTTCAAGCTATACATTTGCACTGCTTTATAAACCTTGCTTTCTCACGAAATAAATTAATTTGCTTTAAAATGCACCATTTGTCTATTTTTTTCAGTTTTTACTTGGTAGGAGGACCCAACCTGGACCTCACATTTGTCCACTAGGCTTGCTCGCTACATAAAAGTCATACCCAACTTTTACGCCCTACCACTTTTATATGTCACCAGCCACCACTCCCGTGCTTCCAAAGAGAAAAAGGAGGGGCAAAAAGGTGTAACTGACAACTAGAAAGGAAGGGTTTTTCAATGACACTGAAACGAGCAAATAAAATGGCTTTAAGCCACAGAAATATACAAGATGCCGTACGCTTACATTCAACCTAAAAATGAAAATTGAGCAATGACGTGGGCAGCACAGGTCATGTCATACCACTTTTTATTGTGGTGGGAGGGTAACATGAAGGGAGGGGATATGGGTACCAGTGCTGGCCATGTCATAGTACTTTTTTTGTTTATTGTGGGTTGGGGGCTGGTGGTTACAAGGAAGAAGGGGGTGGAGGGAGAGGGAGGGAAACAAGTAGGAGGGGCAACAAATAACAGACAGCGGGTGGGAGGGAGCGGACGAGCAACAACAAGGACAGCAGAAGAAGCTAGCAGTAACAAGGAGAGCGGTGGGGAGAGCAACAACACGTACAGCGGGAAAGGCAAAGAACTGCAGGGGCAGATAAAACAGAGGGGAAAAGAAACATGGACAGAGGGGCTTGGGGACCCGAAAGGACACAAATGATGAGTACACAAAGGAGACTGCAGGGAAAGAGATGTTCTCTACCCGAGTGTTTAGACAAAAACAAAAAAGAGTCGGATTATGGGAACAGTGGAAGGAAACAAGTTCTTGAGCCATGCTTATTGGGAATGGACCACCACAAGAAACAGAAGTGAATGCCAAATGTGGCAACTGATAAAAAGCAAACAAATGAGAGTAACAATTCAACAAACCAATGTTAAGCAATGGATGGCTTCTAAATCCCTTAAATAAAGAAAATGTATTTTAAGCAACAGCACATGTGTTGTCTCAGATGAGACCTAAAAAGCAGGTAGGATATAATGTTGGAAGCAATAGAGAAGGGTGTTAACATTTTTTTAAAAACTGGAGAACAGATTTGAAGTAATGGATTAAAGATTGAAGGTGGAGAAGGAGGCAACCAGTCAGGGTGGTGGAAGATTAATGAAATTAGAGACTATAGAAAAGGAAGAAAGATTGCAGAGGTCAAAGGGCAGTAAGCTTGTGGGAATACTGAAATGGCCAGGAAGCTAGAATAGAGGCAGTGAGAGGGCCAGAAACTGGACTAATTAAAGCTACATGCATAAAAGTACATGAGAAAGGGGGAAGTGATCTAGAAAAAAGATGAAAGGTAGGGTCATCCTGATTACAGAAGTGAGTGGAGTACTGGAAGCATGAAATAGGGGAGGAGAATGGAAAATAAGTAAATGTAAGGTTAGAAGAAGACATACAGCGTATACGAATGAAAGAACGGAAGAGAGGTTGGAAGCCTTTAAGAAAGGAAGGAAGGAAAAAGAAGCACAAAGGATGGAAGAGATGAGAAGAAAGCTTTCTAGGCTGAGATAAAGAAGGAGAAAGTACAGGATGCTTTTAAAAAGTAGGAATGAGTACAGGAGGCTGGAAGAAAGGCAGAGAGAAGACAGGAGGTGGAAAAAGACAGAGAGAGAAAAGTAAGACGAGCAAAGGAGGGCTGAAGAAAAGATCAAAGAGGACTGAAGGTTTAAAGAAAGGAAAATAGTGAAGGGCGCTGGAAGAAAATAGATAAAGCATGACAGGTTAGAAGAAAAGAGAAAACTCACTATTTCTGGGGAATTGGAGAAGAGAATGCAGGATATTAAAAGAAAGGTGAAAATGGCAAGAGACTAAAATAAGCAAGGAGGAGAGAAGGAAAAAAGGAGAGAGGTCTGAAAAGGAGAAGACAGGGCAGAAGGCATTTAGAGAGGACGCAGGATTCTAGGGAACAAAGAAGTCAAGAAGAGCAGGCTGAAAAAAGGGGAAAGTGGATCAAAGGCTGGATGACTGAAGGTGTCATGGCCTGAGGCCAAATGAAAATGCAAGAGTCAGCAGATTTTCCAATGCCTAGAGGACATGACAAGAGGGCACAATTATGAAGCTGATAAGGAGACTGTTCTGGAGATAGAAAGAAGGGAGGGTTGTGAGCTTGCAGAAAGGAGGGACCAAGGGGTGCAAGAAATGCTTGGGGACTGTGTAAGATGTTAGAGGAATTTTGAAAGTAATCCAGTGACCAATGGTTGCGGTTTGCCCTTTTGTCTCTGGTCAGAAATGGACGCCATGTCAGGCAGTGGCGTTCCTGACTTTCCTCACTGGCACCCCCAAGCTGTGGGGGGCATGGCGGAGGAGGAGCCACTGCCTGCACCCCTGACTGTGCATTAAATTAATGTTATTAGCAATATTGGGAATATAATAAAACTAACTGGATCAGATAGCTTAAGTGGATCAGATAGCTAAAAATAAAAACAACTGTAAAAGAAAAGAGACAGCCTTGTCATAACATTAATGATGTCATCACGGATGACATGCGGCTGCCATCTTAAATGAGGCAATGTACATTAAAACTTGTAACTGTAGTGATTTTCTCTGTGGAGCGCTTAAGGAAATTAGTGTAAACATAGTTAGTTGTGTTCATGATTGTCTTTGTACAGGGACAGCAGACGGTGGAAACAGGTGCCCTCAGAAAACAGCCTCTAACATTTCACCTTGGTCTTTGAATGCATAGCACATGTAACAAGATAAGAACATGAATTGCAGCCCTGTTTACAGAAATGGACTGGAGCAACTGAAAACATCCAGTGTTCTGGTCAAATGATTTTAGACTAAGAAAAAAGTAGTCCCTAAGCATGTGCTATAGTGGCGCAAGTGGAAGAGTACAAGTGATAGGGCCATGCTCCAGGGGAGTGTACAAATGAGGAAAGGGTGGGACAAAGAGGAAGGATTGAGCACTAGCAAGCAATGATTTTTTAAGGGCATTGAAACAAACAAATGAAAAAGCAGAGAGCCCACAAAAAAGTATATTGAAGTATATACAAATGCTCGACCTAAAAAGGGAGTGGGGGACAAGTGTTAATTTGTTAATAATTTTGTCAGTGTATGATAAATTTGAACAAATTTGAAAAAAGCTTGAAAGCATTCATTTTTTATTGGCATATGATGTTTTGTGGCAATCCATCAAGGGGAACAAAAAAAGGGGAGCCAGTAACATTTTCTTTTGCACATAACTTTGGCTCTGTTTGATTAATCTGCATCACAAGTGGCAGACAATTAGCAAGCTACATCCAGTTACATCCAGTGCAGGCATAATAGGATTCATGCTGATCCAATAAAAGGAAGTAAAAGTGGTGGAGGGACATGTTTTCATTTACTAATTACTTGAGCACCGTTTGATGGTTTTGGATAACATTTTGCAGACTTAGAATGTTTCTACTACTCTTGGTTTCTCTGTTTCATACAGGTTCATGAAGTGGGGGCAGATTTAAATAGGGCAGTCAAAGAAATGTTGATTTACTAATATATTTGACACTGTTTGGTGAGTCTAGACAAACATTGGCAAATGTTGAGGATGGTCAGACTTCTGTTGGCTTTCTCAAGACTTGATCAGCTCATCAATGATAAATGTGGGTAATAAAAAAATAATTTACTGGTGTTGATCAATGTGCATGAAATTGAACAATTTGAAAAGTAAGCCCAGTGCAAGGGCATGCTGGTCCTGCAACCAACTCCTTCTGTGAACTGCTGATGTGAGATGGCCAAGGAGCTGGTCGAAGGCCTGGCACAGTACAGAATGTGCACATGGCAGTTGAATTCAGTGCATCATAAAAATCCATGACATTCTCTGAATAAAAGTTATTTATGGTTCAACAAACACATAACTAAAAAGGCCCGAACACTGACCAGTGATGGTGTGGAATGCACAATTTAGATCATAACTCAGACCCTCTGCCTTGATCGGTATACCTCCTGTTGGCATGTGAAAAAAGGATGAATATGGGAATTATGTGCTGTATATATTTTAAAAACAAATCCCTTAGAGTCAGAGTGACACAAACATGATGCAAAAAAAGAAAAGAGAACTCTGGGTAGTTCCCAAGCTTAGGTGGAGAGGAGTTCCAGTAAGGAGCACCCTGCAACACCAGCAACATATCTTCAGAACAAAGATATTTCAGGACAAATTGAAAAGAAAGATGTATTTGTCAATTAAAAATAGTGAGGTCTCCTTTTATTTTGAACCTTAAACTTTTGAAGTACAAAATAAATAAAAGCAGGGAAAATGACCACAGGTACACCTGGACAAGAACCCTCAACTTTCAGTATGAGGGTCTGTGACCTTTACCATTGTGCCACAGGCAACTAGTTACTGTTATTTTTTTTAGAAGTCATTGCATGGGGAAACCTTTGTAATGACTCTCTCTTTCTCTCTCTTTCTCTTCCATCCCATTATGGGATGAAAGAGAGAGAGAGAGTGACAGGACCATGGGAAGAGCTTCACGGCTCTCACAGTCCTAGCCGGCTCCCTGTGTCTTGTGTGATCCGGCATTGCTTCCACAAGCAGGGAGCTGCTTTGAATAGCAGTTCCTTGCTTGTGGAAGCAAATGTTTCCATCTGACTTCTCTGCACACTTTTTGTGTGCAGGGAAGACTGATAAAAACTATGGTTTCTGGCAGCAAGAGCTGTTTGACAGCTCTTGTTGTCAGAAAGCAGATTTTGTTTGGTTTTGCTCTTGGGAGCTGTCAACTCCCAACAAGCGAAAGCAAATAGCTATGTCCTGGGGTGGGCACAGTGGGACATAGCAGGACATGGCCTCTACAATGCATTTTTATCCCGCAAACATTTTACCACGTAAATGCTTTAACTTCAGATGCCATTACCAAGAACTGTTAGCCTATCTAAGGTAAGTATTTGTCAGGTAAGTTTAAGGTGTATATATTTACATTCCATATATATATATATATATATATATATATATATATATATATATATATATATATATATATATATATATATATGTGTGTGTGTCATATTTTGGTAGACACTCCTAACCCCCCCCGTTTTTAATTACCCTTATAACCCAATACCCCAACCCGACCCTAAACCTTAAAAACACCCTTACCACCCAATATTCTACCCACCCCAAACCTCAGAAATGCCCTTACCCACCCCTAAATCCTAAAAACACCGCCAAACACCCTTATCACCCTATTCCCCTACCCATCCCTAAACCTAAAAACTTGAATACCAACATAGTTTAACAGCTTTAAGCATGATGTATGGTATTGAAATTACAGAGTCTCATGCTGAATATAAATGTATATATGTATATATATATATATATATATATTTACACACACACACATTTATATCCAGATAGAGGAAATTGTCTATTGCTTTCTCCCATGCTGTGTCCCTACTCTGACACTATTGTGCGGTGTCAAGCTTTTAATTTTGCCACATACCATGCCACACACTTCACTAGGCAAGAAAGGTAAACACCCACGTCAATAGTCAGATAACTCATGGTCACGTTAATCACACAAGCAAAACGCTGAATGGATGAACATATTGAGAACAAAGAGGACTTGATGAAAGAATTGGAAAACGTATCTAATCAGGATGAAGTGAAACAGCTATTGGGTAAAATGGAAGAATGAATTTCAAAACAAGAGGAGGAGATATAAACACATAAGACACACACATTCAATGGAGATAAATTGGACTATGAGCATGGTAGAATCAACACTTTTGCATGTAAATATGATACTCTGAGGATCAAAGAAAAGATGAATATTGGAGTGGAAATGGCTGCCATGTACAGCAATACAGATGTGAGCTCTGATCCTGGTTCGTCAGCAGGTAAGGCACCATCTAATAAACTGGATTTTCGAGGGTAGATGCGACTCATGCAAAAGGCTATGCCGCAACCGGAGCAAAAGTAGAGGGCGAGGTCGTGGAGGTCCATGGACTAGCCCCATAAATACCAACAAAATTGTGAACTTTTCAGAGAGCACATTAGCAATGAACCAAGAAAGAATTCTCAATCTAGGGCTTAGTTTTGTCCAGCCATTGACTGGGATTGTGCCAAAGCACAAATTGAAATGTATACTTTTTTGCGGATACTACATCTCATTAAATATTATTCAGTGAAAACCCTTTCATCAAAACCTGCAAAAGAACAACACAATTTTATATATTCCGGATTTAAGTTAAGTGATACCTCTGATCTTGCAGCTATTCGTTATCTAGCAGATGAGAACATAGCGAACAATCAGGTCACCCAGTCAAG
The DNA here is from genome assembly GCF_031143425.1 of Pleurodeles waltl. Taxonomy (NCBI): domain Eukaryota; kingdom Metazoa; phylum Chordata; class Amphibia; order Caudata; family Salamandridae; genus Pleurodeles; species Pleurodeles waltl. The sequence continues at coordinate 923,003,757 of NC_090446.1, read as the reverse complement.
TGAGTATGTAGACATGGCAAAGATGGAAATGATGGGTTTCACTACTGATTTGTCTGCAGCTAACTCTTTGAAATTACCAAGTAAATTTAATCCAGAGTTACCAAGTGGAAATATGATCGACACTTTCCATGAACTAGTAGTGGGAGACATTGGTAAATTACGCATGAAACCAAATATAAAGAATAGAAGATCTAGAAATTTTACTCCCAACGAAGGATCTTAATGAACTCAAAGAGAATAAATCAATCATTATCAAGCCATCAGATAAAGGCAGTAACATTGTTATTATGGATGTTGTAGAACACATAAAGGAAGCCCATCGCCAACTAACAAATGATGGGCACTATGAAAGATTGCAAATGAATCCGATTGCAAATTACCAAAAGACCTACCATGAGATGTTAGATAAATGGTTGAAAAACCAACTTATAGAATCTGAAGGATATCAATATCTAAAAATCAACTCTCCAAGAAATCCGTACATTTACTTTCTACCTAAAATTCATAAAAACAAATGCCTCCTCCTGTGAGACCTATTGTGAGTATGATCAACTCCCTTTTGGAAAACACTTTGAGATATTTGGATCTCTTTTTATGTCCTTATGTAACTGAGCTACCATCTTATCTATGTCATACCACAGATTTTCTATCTAAAACCGATAATATTCCTTGGAAAAGCAACTATTTCATGGTTACTATGGATGTATCCGCTTTATATACATCATTAAGCATAATTATGGCATGGAAGCATGTAGGTACTTTTTAAAAACACGGCCTATAGAATTTCTTCAACGTACTGAGATGCTTATGTCAATGCTGTCATTCTGTCTTACACACAATGTTTTTCTATTCAACAATGAATATTACCTCCCAAAGCAAGGTACAGCGAAGGGGGCATCCTTTGCTCTCACCTACGCAAATCTCTACATGGGATGGTGGGAAAAAGAAGTAGCATGGTCGGATGCCCTCGGTGCCCACATGGAAATGGTAGTATTGTAGGTGCGAGACAATGATTATCTTTTCCTTATATGGGATGGCCAGGAAAATGCTTTACAGGAATATGTCAACATACTTAACAACAACGATTTGAATATCCAATTTGAAACAACATGGAGTAGGAACAAAATTGAGTTTCTGGACGTCCTACTTGAGGTAAAGAATGAAAAATTAGAAACCCCTGTGTATCGCAATCCCATTGCATGCAACTCTATACTACATGGTAATAGTGGGCACCCGAAAGTGCTAAAATTGAGTATACCATCTAGCCAATTCCTGCGGGCTCGTAGGATATGCTTCAGTGACATTACATTTGAACAGGAAATTATGGCTATGTCACAAAGATTTTTGAAGAGGGGATATCCATATAAAATTCTCATTGATGCGCAGAATAGAGTCAAATGTAAGACAAGAGGGGAACTGCTCTTTAAGGATCAGTATACAAATGAGAACACAGCAATAAGTAGATCCTCTCCTAGACTCTTCTTAGAATATAATCATCAACATCTAGCACTTAAGAATATTTTGCAACGTAACTGGCATGTTTTACAACAAGATCAACATATTAAAGGGAAAATTGGCCAACATCCACAAATTACATATCGGAAGACTTGCTTGCTAGGAGATCATCTAACTAACAGTTTATTTGTTAAAAATGAGAACAAAAATAATACATTGTGGTTGACTAAAAAGAGCATGGGATTTTGGAAATATGGTCGCTATAAAGCCTGCAAATATGCTGTAAAAATACAGAGTTTCCAAACATTTGTAGGAAGAAAATGCCTGATTAGAGATAGAATTACATGTGAAACTGAATATGTGACTTATGTATCTGAATGTGGCTGCCAGAAAAAATATGTAGGTAGCACCATTCACAACCTAAAAATCAGGTTTTTGCAACATCTTAGAGCCATTCAAAACCAAGACAGATCCTATCCTCTGGCTAAACATTTCTGGGACACCCATGGAGGATATTGTAGTACTTTAACCTTCTATGGGATTAGATTGATTGAAATAGGTCCTGGGTTGGGTGATAGGACATTAGAATTAAGACGGATAGAATCAAAGATGATTTTATTGCTTGGTTCAGAGAATCCTTGGGGAGACAATCTTGATGTCGAATTGTATGTGCATTTATGAAAGAGGATGTGGGTAGTAGATTCCAATAGAACATTGAGGGGAAAGAAATAGGACTTATAAGATGTGTGCACTCACACTCCTTTCATATATAGACCTGATACATTGGTTATACTTTCCAGGATACATCAAGGTTGTTATTTACATCAATATATCACCAAAATTTTTTAGATGTTGAAAGTAGAAATCATGATTGCTGAGACGGGATATGATTTTCTATTATAGATGTTTTAAATTTTGTTTCACCTTCTTTCACATGGCACTTTATGGTCTGGTTTCTGAATTTAGATGTAATTTTTCTATTAGGCTACGTAGAGCTCATTGGTGCAGACAATTGGATGTGGTCTATCATAATCCATTCATATTTGGGAGGTCACTATGATATGTCATTATAAGCCATATTGCAATTTACGTATGAGATCACTTCCATTGAAGCAAATGCACAATGTCACTTTAAAAAATATTCTACATATATCAAATCATTGAGACAGGCATATTATCTTTATAGTTTATTGATGCAGACAATTGGATGTGGTCCTTTATAATCTATTTACATTGAGGAGGCAAATATGATATGTATTATCAGCAATATTGCAAATTATGCATGAAATTAGCTTTGCTGAAGGAAAGACACACTGTCACTTTAAAAATCTACTATACATATCAAAATATTGAGATAGGTATACCATCTGAGGATAGAATTCCAGAGGCCATGTAATTGATTGGTCAGTATACCTTCATTTTTTTCTGGATAAGATTATGGACTTGTCACTTTATTTCAATATGTTGTGGTATTTAAATATACATGTAGGAAACAAAGAAATAAAGAAAAAATGATGATTTCATATTTATGCATGTACTTGAAATGATAGATCAGAGATTGAAGACATTTTACATATAACCTATAACATGACTATAAGGTCTTTATGTATTATTCATTTATGTATTCATTTTACATCATGACTTATTTGATAATAGTAATGTGTACAATATATTTGATGTATTTATTATTATATGACTATTGGGGATTATGAGTAAATATGATATAGGATGACTATCAATGAGACATTATATATGTTATAAGATGGCAGCTGCATTGATCTGCACCATGTAGCAGTAGGAATAGATGAGGGACTATTGTGATATTTGAGGAGGTTTTGATCATGGAGGGAGTATCCAGTAAAAGGCATCAGCTGAAACGTGTTGACATTCCAGTTTTGTTTGGGAGCAGCACTGTATTCACACATTATTTGGAAAAAACAGATGAACATCGATGAATGGAAAGACTGTCTTCTTTACGTGGTGGCAGCTGCGATATCATATTATGGTGCAGCCTTATGATGAGTGAAATCTCATTATTTTGGAAGATATATGTGTCATATGTTGGTGGACACCCCTAAACACCCCCATTTTTAATTACCCTTATAACCCAATACCCCTACCCAACTCTAAACCTTAAAAATACCCTCACCACCCAATACGTCTACCCACCCCAAACCTCAAAATTGCCCTTACCCCCCTAAATTCTAAAAACACCCTTACCACTCTATTCCCCTACCCATCCCTAAACCTAAAAACTTGAATCCCAACATACTTTAACAGCTTTAAGCATGGTGTATGGTATTGAAATTACAGAGTCTCATGTTGAATATAAATGTGTATATATATATATATATATATATATATATATATATATATATATATATATACACACACACATTTATATCTAGATAGAGGCCAATGTCTATTGCTCACTCCCATGCTGTGTCCCTACTCCGACACTATTGTGCAGTGTCCAGCTATTAATTTGGACATATATCATGGCAGGCACTTCACTATGCAACAAAGTTAAACACTAATGTCAATAGTCAGATAACATGAGGTGTATAAATGTGTATTATATATATATATATATATATATATATATATATATATATATACATATATATATACATTTATATTACAGTTTTAGATTTAGGGATGGGTAGGGGAACAGGGTGGTAAGGGTGTTTTTAGGATTTTGGGTGGGTAACTGTATTGGGTGGTAAGGGTGTTTTCAGGGTTCAGCGGATGGTAAGGGTATTTTCCATATATATTTATATGTATATATATATATATATATATATATATATATATATATATATATATATGTGTATATGTACATAGAAATATATATATTCAAGTTTTTAGATTTAGGGATCTAGATCTATATATGTTTATATGTATGTATACATTCACACAAACAAACATTTATAATTATTTTAAATGCATGGTAAAGGCACACATAGTAAAGAGATATATGTGGTAAAATCTTGCTTTGTAAAAAATGCATTGCAACTGTATTCCGATTTAAAAACTTTGTGGTAAAGACTGTTTCCCGAACAAGAGGTGGAGATGACTTTCTCAGCAATAATGATTTCCTATTTCTTCACAAAAAAATCATTTTGCACCCCGTGATCTGTCTGTTTCCCCAATTAAAAAAAAACAAAAAAATACACAATCACCAGGAAGACCTATTGTGCACAGATTTAGAGCTGCCCTAGAACTGGTAAGGAAAGAAGAGAGATTATGGTTTACATTATTGGTGTCAGTGGTGGCAGTGGGTGAAGGTTGTTTGCTTTGTTTCATGTTTTGGGAGTATTGAAAATGGCCCTTTCCGCAGGGTCCTCTACAGGTGTTTTGCCATCTTCCCCTCCTTTTTTGCTGGATTTGTTTTTGTTGGCTTGAGGAATCTGCACTTTACCACTGCTAACCGGTGCTCACGTTTCTCTGCTCTTGCCTTAAAACATGATTAGATTGGCCTATACCCAACTGGCATATTTAAATTACCTATAAGTCCCTAGTAAAGTGATCTACATGTGCCAAGGGCTGTAAATTAAATGTTACTAGTGGGCATGCACCTCTGATAGTGCCATGTTGGAAAGTGGGCTACTGGTAAGGGCAGGTAAGTACCTATATTTAGCAATAGGCCACTAACCTCCACTTAGGTCCAGTTAGGTCTCAATAAATTAAACCCAGCTCAACCTTTGGTAGATTGGCAACGAACAACAAAACAGAGGTAAAACGCAAAACACAGTAAAAATCGAACACCAATTTATAACCATAGATTATATTTTTATCTTTAAAATGACATCAAAATGATTAAGATCAGATAAGGGTAACCAGAGATATGAATTTGTAAAGTATTAATGTCTTCTAACACATAGAAGCAACGAGCGCTCAGAAGATGACACTGGAAACAGGACTTTGCCATAGTTCAGGCCACCCACGAACTAACACTGTCACACTTACTTTCAGTGTTTCTTAATTCAGGAAAGTGGTCCACAGCACCAGCCAAGGGTTCAGAGGCTCTGGTTTGCTCTTGGGGTCTGGGACTACAACTCCCACAATGCACCTCTTCAACATATGGAGTTGCTCCAAATGTTTCCAAACTTCTGGATCTTCTTCCAGAGGCCCGTTTTGGGTCATTGAAGTGTCCACTACTTGATCCAAGGTTCCAGAAGCTCAGAGTTGCTCCTTGGAATTTTGGACTACAGGTCCCAGAATGCACCTGGTCAGAATCCTCAAATGGCCAGTGAATGCTGGTTAGCTAGGCTCTGCTTTCAGGTCTTGATGCAGAGGACTCTGGGCAGCTCTTTTGTACCTGTAGCAAATAGGGAGTCCCTTCTTGAAGTAGTAGAAGACAGGCAAAGTCCTTTTAGTGGTGAAGACAAGGGTGCAGCTGGTGCAGTCCTTCAGAGTGCAGTGTCCAGGTGCAGGTCAGGGGTCCAGCAGGGCTGTCCTTCTTCTCCTTTGTCTAGTTCCTTGTAGGGATCTGGTAGGGATCTGAGATGTGGGTATATCTCTGCCATGTTTATCCTTTCTCCTGGGTGAAAAACAGGGGGGCCCTGGTTCTCCAGTCAGATGCAGGGTCCTTCCCTTGTGATGACCACTTCCTGGAAAGTGTGGCCAAAATCAATCCCAGGGAGCAACATTCCTCAAAAACCCATCAAGGCTGAAACTGATGTTTGGAGGTTACATCTGGTGTGGCTACAAATCCTAAACACACCCCTCTCCTGCCCTATCCTAATCTAATCAATAGGACAGCTAATTGTCTGGGGTTGCAGGATGTGAGGGGGGTGCTGGGTTTCTCCAAATGTCATTCCCTGTTTTTGAAGACCAGTTTAGCAGATTTGTTATACCAATTAATTTGATACCAAACTTGAGGTATTTCACACTTAAGGGGACTTTGTTAATTAAAATAAAGTCTCCCCATTTTAGCCCATGGAGGCCATTCACTACAGTGAGGGGAAACAAATGTATCTGTTTTACCTCACCAGGGCTTATAAAACTATACTTTATAAGGCTCCTGCTTATAGTTACATGGCACCCACCCCTAGGGGCACATTGAGCATACCTTAGGGGTGACTTATATGTAAATATAAGGCAGTTTAAGACTTTGGAAGTACTTTTAATTACAAAGTTGAATTTGCATCTAACGTCAATTTGAAAGCAGCCAGCAAGGCAGGCCTGTCTTTAAAATGACCCTGGGCACCTTAGCAGTGTACCTATGGGTGCACTACCTATGCTGGGGTCCCTAAACCTACATGCCCTAGAATATACTAGGGACTTATAGGTATGTTGACATAGCCAATTATAATTAGCCTAATTTGCATACTTATTTTATACAGAGCACAGGCCATGGGACTAGTTAGCAGTAATCAGGGCACCATCAGAGTCAGGAAAACACCAGCAAAAAGTGAAAAATGGGGGTAATTTTTTTTAATACATACGTCACCCCAAAGGTAGGTCCTAGACAAGCCCAAGGTTCAGTTCTTTAAAAGGTTTGATAAGCAAGAAACTTCCATCGCCACATTTTGGGACCACTGCATCGCCTTCAGAAGTGCCACTGCATGATGCTTCCCAGGCGCCAGCTCCTAACATCCCTTGTCAATGCTAGCCTCAACAACAATGCTACAGCTCTGCATTGCAGCCTTAGTGCCCATCAGAACCCACTCATCACCTCAGCAGTGCAACACATCCCAACGCCGACCTTCGCATCACAAGCCCCATTGATGGGATCCTCAACAATGATGCAACAGGACCTTGCACCACAGACTCACCACATCTCAGAACAAACGTATCACATTGGCTGCACAACATATCTTTGTTTTGGATCCAGGCACTGCTCCGCAATCAGGGTTTATGGTACTTTGGTTCAGCAGGCCTAACTGGGTTCCTATAGCCGGCCTGAGCTCCTTCACAGTCTGCCTGAACTTTTGACTTTGTCCTGGTCTGGTGTGACCAGATATCTCTGGTTGGGGAGTCTTGCTTCTAAGCATTCTTTTATAGTTTATTCTTTAAAATTGATAACTCAAGTTCTATTTATTTGATTTTTGTTGCTTTGGTCAAATAATTTTATCTGGTCTTTGTTCTATATCAGATCCTTTTCATGTGGTGTTTTCACTGTTTTACTGTTTGAAGTGTAGTGGCTACAATATAGAAAGAGGCTGCCATCTGACTGATACTAATCTGTTGTCAGAGCTCCTCACCTGACCATGACAACTTGTCACTGCTGTCCCGCATTTTCATCCCACCGGTCTGTGCCCCGCTGCCCCCTCAGCTTGAATTTTGAGGAGGCAGGACCCTAGTGCCAGTACCCTATCATTGACTGCTACTCTCTAATAGGTCTGCCTTCACCTTTGGAGGGAATCACTTAACATACTTTAGCTCAGAAAGTAAACAAGGCTTCTATTTACAACCATCCTGTCTCTTCTACTGGATGCAGTTTATGAACTTTGTTATAGCACTGGAATTCATATTATCTGTCCTCCATCCATAAATAAGGGCTGACATTCCTGGCATCCAGTGATCTATATCTTGTCACCTCTGAGCCTGCTCTCCCAAGAGATCCGGAGATAAACTTCTGTTCCTCAACCAGAGAACATTTCTGCCTACTCTCCACTATTATTTTTATCTGACCTATTGAGGTACTCCTACATTTTTGAGTCTTTGAGTCCACTCCTTCTCCACTCTGCCACTATTCCATGGGCTTCCCCACTCCCCCACAGTCATTCCTACCACAATCCACTACATTACTACAGTGTCCACCTAGCAGATAAAAGTTGGACCAACTGCCACAAGCTTATTTACCCATCCAACCTTTCCAAAGCCTCTGAAAATATTTCAAAAACAACACACTTGCACAATTCCCTAACACCCTCTTCATTGATCAGTAACATAGTGCTTGGTATGGGAGGCTCAAAACTGATATAATTTTCTTTACCCACTACGTCTTTTATTGGAATACCTTCTTCCACAGCTCCCTCAATGTGACATTGTCCTCGAGAATTGCACACTGCAGCCAGCTTAAAGTCTCCCCTTCAGCCCGCTTCACAGGATCAATTACCGTCTCTGTATACAACAATGGCAAGTTCATGATTCAAGCTAAAGATAACTTTCTCTCTCTATTTGACCATATATTTCCAATCCTGCTCATCCCTCCTAACTCTCCAACAAACTCGCCAATGGGCTACACCTCCACTCCTAACGGCTCACCAATGGATGCCATCCCCACATACATGGCCCAATCCACTTAAACACATCAATGCCGATCCCCAAGGAGGTAGAGGATTCCCCTCTGGCTCACATGCCTTCTTTCTCCTCCTGAGCCTCCTCTACCTTCTAGTCCGAACCCCAGCCTCAATACTTCAGCCCTTCCATCAGCCAGTACTCATGCGCCACCAGTTACTTTCAAGAGAATGCCCCACCAGCTAGGATAAATACCCCCTCTTGCAGCTCTTATTATCAGCAATTAGACTTCCTAACACACATATTGCCCTCCCCACCATCCAGTGACTTCAAAGAGACTGCCCCTCCAGCTAGGATAAATACCCCTCTGGCAGCACTTATTATCAGCAATCAAACTTCGTAGCTCACATATTGACCTCCCCACTTTACAATCTTCCTCCTCATTCACCTGACCTACCATTCCCTGCTCCCTCTCCTACTGTTAATGCTTCCCATTCCCCTTACTCCTCTCCCCCTCCTTCTTCAGTCCTGTGCAGACACTCAACCTGATGCTCTCATATTCCGACCTTAACCTCTCCTCTCCCCTTTTCCCCAATTTGGAAAAAGTATAAAGTCTCCACATTTATCCTCCTGGACAATCTCCCACATCATTGGCACATCTAGATCCCTTACACTTCCAAAATCACATTCTGCTACCACACTCCCCTATCTTCACTTTCAAACTCTCAGAACCTCTGCGCCCATCTCTTCCCTTCACACCCGTCCGACATATAAGCCTCTGTCCCTCTACGGATTTCACCCATCCCAAACCCTAACGCTACAAAAAATGTCTATTTCTCTCAATGAATCCCATGAGAATTTTATTCTCACCACAGCAGCATCCACACTCACTTCCAAGCAACACAACTTGAACTTGCACTCTCCCCCTCAAATTCCAATACTCCCCTTACCACCTTCTCTCACACCCCTCCCCACTCTGCCTTCCTAAAAGACCCCCTCTTAAAACTAGCCTCCTCTTCCCCCCATTCATAACACTCCCTACAGAGGTTTTCACTTCCTTGGATGCAAACTAGGCCTCCTCAACTCGACAATCCCCCAGCTTGAAGCCACTGTTTCCTTCTTAAGCTCTACAATGTCCACTGTTCTATAAATTATATTTCCCATAACAGGAACACAATACCCCAGACAATCAATCCCTAGTAATCCCCTTCTCTCATGTCCCAAAAGAGCTTTGCACATTCTCTCCCAAACTGACATTTTTTATTTGCTTTTGAGCTATAATTCCCCCACCTTCACCACTTCCTCGTCTCTTGACAACATAAAACAATGCTCTATACCCACCATCTCACAGGCTCGAACCAAACGCCAACTACCTAAAATCCAGGCACCGTTGTATAGGAACATCATTCCTATCAGCACCAAATGCCCTGACATCCCTTACTCCAAAACTGTCATCTCAGAGCGGCACTGTATGCTTCACAACTGCAGATCTGCAACAAAACACAAGCTGGAAATCTCAGACACCATCACTAACTACAACCTTGATCTTTTAATCCTCACTGAAACCTGGTTCAGTGACACTTCTCTCACGATCATCGATATCCTGGTCTCCACTAACTATTCCATGTTCAGGAATGATAGGCTAGGTAGAGTTGGGGAAGGTGCTGCTGCTATCTTAAGAAACTCTCTTCAATGCCAGGCACGACCCTGTAGCTCTTTTGTTCATTTGACTGCCTTACTTTGTAACTTTATGTGCAGCACAACTCTCCTATCCAGATCAATGCCTTTTGTCACCCACAAAGTGACAATGCGGTATTTACTGAAGAGTTAATTGACTTTGCAATGGACCTATCTTCTCAAAGTGATAGACTGATCTTCCTAGGAGACTTTAACCTTCACTGGGGTGCATCAGCTTTGTTACCAAATTTCTCTCTGTTTTTGACCTTATCAAAACCACCATCAATTCCCCCTCATCTTTATCCATCAAATTTGTCAACCCACCCAAGAAAGCAGAAGAATCCATACAAATCTTTGATGATCTCTACATTCACACTCTTCCTTACTGGACAAAATTTGTTAACCTCTTTCTCAGCCAAGGATCCTTTCCTGATGCCCTCAAAGCTGGTCAGGGGACCCCCACCAGTAAAGAAACCCTTTGATGATGTGAACGACCTAAACAACTTCTTCCCTATCACCAACCTCCCTTTCCTCGCCAAAATCATGGAAAGATGTGTAGGAGAGCAACTCACCAATCACATAAATCAGAACAACTTTCTAGATGATTTTCCATCTGACTTCCATCAAGAATGCAGCACTGAAACAGAACTGCTACAGAAAATTGACGATGCCGTTCGAGTACTAGGCTCTGGTAGCTCCTGCCTCCTAATCCTTCCAGACCTCCCAGCAGCCTTTGATACTGTAAACCATCACACACTCCTTAACACTCTAAAACATAAAATTGGAATTGAAGGATTAATTCTGAAATGGTTTGAATCTTGCCTCACAGGGAGATCTCAGTTCATTAAAATCAAAAACTGTCTCTCATCTCTAAAGGCAGTAAATTAAGGTGTCCCTCAAGGCTCTATCCTTGCTCCTACTCCATTTAATCTTTGCATTGATCCACTTGGGGCCCTATTAAAAGAAGCTGGGTTCCTCTATCACCTCTATGCTAATGACAGCCAACTCTGCCTTAAAGTTTCCTCTGCTCATGACATCTCACTTCTCTCCATCACCCTCAACTCTGTCCAAGAATGGATGATGTCTCATCACCTAAAACTGAATCCCTCTAAAACAGAATTCCTTCTTATCTCTTCCTCTAATGCCCCATTTCCTGTTCAATAATGGATGGATAATTGAAACATTCCTAAGAGTAAATCTACCATTGTGGACAGTGCTAAATCACTAGGAGGGTCATTCTGACCCCGGAGGACGATGTTAAAATGGCGGAAAGTGCTGCCAACAGGCTGGCGGAACTTTTCTCCATATTAAGACACTGGCAGTTTGGCTAAAGCCAAACCGCCAATGTACCACACCGACCGCCACTGTGGTCTCCAGCCCGGCAGCCATCACTTGCCCGCCTGCAAGATCATGACCTTGCCTACCGCCATGGTTTTCGTGGCTTCCTTACCGCATGAAAACCATGCGGTAGGCACTATCAGTGACAGGGAATTCCTTCCCTGTCACTGATAGGGGTCTTCCCTGCCCCCTCCCAGATTGCCCCCTCATCCCCAGACTCCCCCACTACATACATGCATCTTCATGCACACACGAACACAAGCATACACACACTCATACCCACATTCATCCAGCATGCATACATCCATTCACACACACATCCACACACACTGACATACATACAAGCACACATTCATTTACACAACACAATATACATGCACCCACACATCCATCCATGCACACACATACAAAAAGCATCACACACCCGCATACATGCATGCACAGACATACACATACGCACCCACACACACACACACACACACAAAACACCCCACCCCCTCCCCTGTCGGAACACCCGACTTACCTGATGTCAGGGGGTCCTCCAGCAGGAGACGGGATGGGGCGCTGCTGCCAGCAGCAGCCTCCGCCAGCCTAACACCGCCAGGCCGTATAATGGGTCATGATACAGTCTGCGGTGGTCTACTGGTGTGGCGCTGCTGCTGGCATCAGCGCCACCTTACCGCCATCCGCCAGCATGGCCACAGCCAGATTTCCGCCATCCTTCTGGTGTAAATCCTGCTGTGGTCATAATCCGGCTGACGGCTGGTAGCCGTGGCAACGGTCTTTTGGCAGCCGTCACCACTGCAGTAGACGTTTTTTACCGCCAATATCATAATGAGGGCCTAGGTGTCTTCATGGACAAAAGCCTTAACCTCGAATCTCAAATCTGCATCATGGCCAAGAATGCACTCTTCCAACTGTGCTTTCTCTGGGGGATTCGATGTCACATTCCTGAACAGGATCTGAAAACTACTGTTCAATGGTTAGTTCTCTCCAGATCGTATTATTGCCATTCTCTTCTTGCAGGCATACTCAAGACACACCTTTCTCCTTTAAAATCTATCCTACACTCGGCCGCACGATTCGTCTACAATGCCAAAAAAATGACCACATCACACCTATCCTGCTAACTCTTCTCTGACTTCCTATAGAAGCCAGGATTATATTCAAGACTGCTCGTGTCACCCACAAAGCCATTCACACTTCCACCCCTCGCTACCTAGCCAACAAACTCAAAATATGATGTAGCTCTAGACCTTCACAAAATGATTTAAATCTGCTGCTCGAACCTCCAGCCTTCAAATGGGAAACATTCATGGTGCAATCCTTCTCAGGCAACACAACTATTATCTGGAATATGCTACCTTGAAACCTTCATACACCCACCTCTTTTCAGATCTTGAAAAAGAACCTTAAAACTCTTCTCTTCCAAAGACATTTTTCTCAATAGTACTCCTTTTAATTGCTCCCTCTCTATATAGTTTGCCCCTGTATGTTGTGTGACACCTTTGAGAGATTTAATGACCTTTAGCTACAACTGTTTAAATATATAACTGTACATTTTCCCTATTCGATTAATTCTTCACTTTAATTTGATTTGATGTTATCATTTGTAAAATACGTAACTATCAACATGAGCAATTGTAATATCTATGTATACTGTTCTATTGTAAAGTGCACTGACACCTCTGGGTAATGTCTGTGCTACATAAAAATGCATACATAAATAAATTAATACTTTACTCATTGCCTTCAAGCTAAGCCTGATAGCTCTGTGCCAAGCTACCAGAGTGTGAGCACAGGTTATTGTGGGGTTTGCTTGTACCTTACCCTGCCAAAATCTGTGGTTGTTGATTGACCAGGGATCACACCCCAGTCAACTAACAACCTAGTTTCACACAGGGAGGAATGTTGAATATAAGCAGGTAGGGCTTTAGGTGTTTGGGCTGCAGGGAATCAGTGCTATGGGCTGAGTATTGTGGTAGTGCTCACTATGTCATCTGGGATATATTTGGCGATCCTGACCAGAGGCAGGACCAGTGGTCATACATTAAAGCAACGTTGTTAGATTTCTGTGCTTTATGTGTTGCTGGAGTCCCGCTAGCCCAACACACAACAGTTTCTACAAAAATATTAGGTAAAATCTGGGTGTTCCACCTGTGTGTAACCTGATTTCGGGGACAAATGCAATTTTCCTTAGTGATATGCTACACAACCAAGTCCATATTGAGGCATTTTTATTTATCATTTATGTTAACAGCCCTTGCAACCTTCTTTACTGTTCTCTCAATTTCACAGCTCCTCCCATGTATTTTTGTCTTCCACCAAACTGTAGGTATTTTTCAAATTAACAGCACTTCCGCCACGTGCACTTGCCCACAAACGCAAATTAATGATGCATTCTGTACATTATCATATGATTATGGGGGTCATTCCGACCCTGGCGGTCCATGACCGCCAGGGCGGATGGCAGCGGAAGCACCGCCAACAGGCTGGCGGTGCTTCCTGGGCGATTCTGACCGCGGCGGTAAAGCCGCGGTCAGAAAAGGGGAACCGGCGGTTTCCCGCCGGTTTCCTGCCGGTTTCCCGCCGGTTTCCCGCTGGCCCAGGGAATCCGCCATGGCGGCGCTGCTTGCAGCGCCGCCTTGGGGATTCCGACCCCCTTCCCGCCATCTGAACAGGATGCGGGAACGGGTGTCGTGGGGCCACTGGGGGCCCCTGCACTGCCCATGCCACTGGGATGGGCAGTGCAGGGCCCCCCTAACAGGGCCCCATAAAGATTTTCAGTGTCTGCTTTGCAGACACTGAAAATCGCGACGGGTGCCACTGCACCCGTCGCACCCCTTCAACTCCGCCGGCTCCATTCGGAGCCGGCATCATTGTTGAAGGGGCTTTCCCGCTGGGCCGGCCGGCAGTCTTCTGGCGGTCGCCCGCCGGCCCAGCGGGAAAGCCGGAATGGCCGCCGCGGTCTTTCGGCGGGAACTGCTTGGCGGGCGGCGACCGCCAACTGCCGCGGTCAGAATGACCGCCTATATCTTTAAGTCTTGTGAAGCAGTGAGCCAGACATTCCCTTGCAATTTACTCCTAAAAAAGATATTTCCAGACACACTGTATTTTCGTACGTGTCAGACTCAACACTTGCAGACATTAACATTTATGGATGTCTCTTTCCTTATGCAAGAACTGGAAATCTTATGTCTTATATGTTATAAGATGTATAACCAATACTTCCCTCAGATTTAATTTCTTCAAGCTGACTATAGAATTAGTTTGAATTACCCTGCAATACCAATTAACATTGAGTATTGTTCTAATACTTCTTCATTAACGGGTTCGGACTGTGACAGTAAATAGGCCCGGGCTGCCTAATTAAAGAGGCCCCTTAGTAAAATAGATCAATGAAAAAGTGGAGCATGTTTGCAAATCAGGGCAGTTCTGAACTCGTAAATACACGCTGTATAAGTGTTTTGCAAGGGATGAAAAACTGCACCAGTAAAAACCAGTCCAGCAGACTACAAAACAGGTCCACAACCAGCCAACACAAAGATTGGCAAAGCCAATAGTCTTGCCTATGCAAGAGCCATTGCCTTTGCCAAGCTGTTCAGTATGGCTAAAAGCTAATAGAATAAAGGAGAGTGGCATGGAGTGGAGTGACGTAAAGTAGATTGTCATGGAGTAGAGTGGAGTGTTATGAGGGTGATGTAGAAAGTCATGGAGTGGCGTGGTGTGGTGCAGAGTAGAGTTGAGTAGCATGAAAATGGTGTGAAGTGCAGTGTCATGGCGGTGTGTAAAGTGTAGTGCCATAGAGTGTTGTGGAGTAGTAGGGTGTAGTACAGTAGAAGGACTTAAAGTGGAGTAGAGTTTCACAGAGTTGAGTGGTGTAGAGTGAAGATGGTGTCAGAGTGGAGTGAAGTGTCATAGAGTAGAGTGTCATAGAGGGTCATGGAAAGGTGAAGAGCAGATTGGAGTGGCATAGAGGGTCTTGTGTAGAGTGAAGTAGAGTGTTATAGAGTGGAGTGGCATAGATTTGAATATATTGTTTTATAGTGGAGTAGTGTAGTAGAGCGGAATAGCACAGAGTGAAATACAGAAAGTTGAGTGACATAGAGTGGTTTGGCATAGAGTGTCATCGAGTGGCGTGGCATAGAATGGAGGAGTGGAGTGGAGAAGAGTGGAGTAGTGTGTCATAGAATAGACTGGAGTAAAGTGGCATAGAGAGAGTTGCATAGAGTGTTGTAGAGTGTAAGAGTGATTGAGAGTGTCATGGAGTGGAGTAGAGTGTTGTAGAGTGGATTAGCATAGAGTGAAAAAGAGTGTCATAGTTTAATGGAGTAGAGCTTCATAGAGTGGACTTTCGTGAAGTAGAGTGCCATAGAGTGGAGTGTCATAGAAAGCAATAGAGTGACCTAGAGCGAAGTGGCATAAAGTACAGAGGTGCAGAGTAGATAGGTATAGAGTGCAGTGGCATAGAGTGCATTGGTTTTGAGTAAAGGTGTGTAGAGTGCATTGGCGTAGAGTGCAGTGACGTAGAGTGGTGTAGATTAGGTTGCACTGACATAGAGTGCATTTTTGTAGACTTGAGTGGTGCAGGGGATGTGATGCAGAGTGGAAAAGAGTGCAGTGGCATAGAGTGTAGTGGCATACAGTAGATTGCTTCAGAGTATAGGGAAGTAATGCAGGGTAGAGTGGAGTGATGCAGGATAGAGGACAGAGGTTTAGAGTAGAGTGGCATAGAGCACAGTGGCATGGAGTTCAGTAGTTCAAAGTAGATTAGAGTGGCGTAGAGTACAGTGATGCAGAGTAGAGTGGCATAGAGTACAGTAGAGTGGTGTGCAGTTGAGTGGTACAGAGCAGAGTGCAGTGGCACAGAGTGCAGTGCCAAAGAGCGCAGTGGTGCAGAGTAGAGTATCATAGTTTAGTGGTGGAGAGTCCACTATTGCACAGTAGAGCGATGTAGAATGTAGTGGTGTAGAGTGCATTGGCTTAGGGTGTATTGGTGCAGAATGCAGGGGTATAGAGTAGAGTGTTGCAGAATAGAGTGCTATAGATAACAGTGGTGGACAGCACAATATTGCAGAGCATAATAAAGTGTCGTAGAGCGCAGTGAAATAAAATGCAATGTTGGAGAGTGGTGTAGCATGCAGTGGCTTAGAGTGCAGTTGTGCCAAGTATTGGGTATATAGTGCAGTGCCATAGACTGAATTGGTTTTGAGTAAGATGGTGTACAGTAATTTTGTGTAGAGTGAGTGGTTTAGAGAACAGCAGTGTAGAGCACAGCAGTGTAGGGTAGAGTGATGCAGAGTAGAGTATAGTGGTGTAGAGTGACAATGGGCAGATTGCAGTGGCATAGCATAGATTGCAGTGACACAAAGTGGAGTGGCATAGAGTGCATTGGCACACAGTGCAGTGGCGTAGAAAAGATTGTTTCAGAGTAGAGTGAAGTGGGGTAGAGTGTATTAGTGCAGGATGGAGTGGAGTGGTGCTTGGTAGAGTGTGGTTGGAATAGAGCTGTTGAATAGAGTGCACTGCCATAGCACTCTTCACCACTGTGCTCCACACCACTCCTAGACTGGAGTGGTGTGGAGCACAGTGGTGAAGAGTGCAGGGGTGCACAGTAGAGTAGAGTGCATTAGCAAAGAGTAGAATGGTGCAGATTAAAGTGGATAGGCTTATAGTGATGTGGCATAGAGTGCAGTGTTATAGAGTGCAGCGGTGCACAGTACATTAGAGTGTCAGTGAGTGGATTGGCCGAGGATGCAGTGTTGCTGAGTAGAGTGGAATGGTGTAGAGTGGAGTGTGCAGCATAGAGTGCAGTGGCATAGAGTGGAGTGATGCCGAATAGGGTGTCGTAGAGTGTAGTGACATAGAGCATATTGGTATAAAGTGGTAAAGAGTTTAGGAGTGCAGAGGAGAGGATAGTGGCATAAAGTGGTGTAGAGTTTAGTGGCAGAGCGTGCAGTGTTTTTGAGTAGATGTTGAGTGCAGTGATGTATAGTAGAGTGGCATAGAGTGCAGTGGTATAGACTACAGTGGCATAGAATAGAGGGCTGTAGAGTAGAGTTGAGTTTAGGGACATAAAGTGCAGTTTTGCAGAGTAGATTGGTGTAGAGTGCATTGGTTTTGATTAAAGTGGTGTAGAGTGCATTGGCATAGAGTAAAGTGGTTAGCACAGAGTTCAGCAGCACAGAGTAAAGTGGCGTGGTGTAATGTAGATTGCAGTGGCGTGGACTGGAGTGCAGTGGCGCAGGGTAGATTGTTTCAGAGTAGTGTGAAGTGGTTTAGAGTGGTGCTGTGCATGGTAGAGTGAAGTGGTGCAGGGTTGAGTGCAATTTCTGAATAAGCCGGTTGACATTTCCACCTCTCCTCATGTTTTTCAGATGAGACAGAGGAGTTGCATACTGGTTTATTCTGATGTTGGCTTGTATGTCTTGACTTAATATCAGGGCCTGGTAAATGGTTCATTCGCTGTGAGTCATACTGTTGAGATCTGATGACCTCCTTAAGACTCACCATTACCCCTCTTTGTGACTATTCATTGGTTCATTATCTGTCAGCGATCTGCATATTTTTCTAATTGAGATATGGATATTTCCCAGACAGAAACAAAAACACAAGGAATAATGGAACCCTACCCCATTCTCTTCCACCAGGAGTATTTAACATGTACTTACCCAGCATTTGTTTTGTCTCGTGTCAGATGAGACATAAAGTGCTAGATGCTGCTCCTGAGGGGTTGGACTGGCAGTGTTTCTTCTTCTGGATCTGTCCTTCATGCATGGCATTGTAGGCTGAGGATGGTGTTCACGTTCTGTCAGAGTCATCAGATCCTCGGGGTCTGTGCACGTTCCCAACACTTCCACCACAAGACAGCTCCAATACTCTGATTAGAATTGTCACAGAGTCTAAGAGAGTCCAAGTGGGGAAAAGGGGATTAGGAAGGGAACAGCTGGGAAGGAGACCTGTAGGAAGCAAAAAGGTTAAAACACACAATATCAAAATTATATCATATTAATCAGTACTAGACTATGGCTCTAAGCACTATCATTCTGAAAAGATGGACAACCTAAGCATAGACTTAAATAACTAGGCTTCAAGATGACTGGATACCTGTGAGGGAATCAAGAAAGCTTAAATGCAACTTTCAAATTCAAGCATTGTCTTTTTCATGAGGATCAGGAAATAATCTGAATGATTTCTAAACCATCATATAAATCATGTTTGAGAAACTTATTATGTATATACAACATTATATCTAGAACTCTAGCATTCTAAAATTGCCGGAACATGAATTGCGCACATTGCAGATTTTCACAAAGCCTGTAAATACCGTGGAATGATTGTGCACCATGAATAACAGAAATTAGACTCGAGAAATAAATCACGCGTCTTGCCAAATCGAAAGCCACCAAGTAAATGCCATGAAATGGTAGCGCATAATGAACACCATGATTTTAAACACAAGAAATTAATTGCGCGTAATTCAGATTCGAGCACCCCCAGTTAAATGCCAAAAAATGGTAACGCTCGCTGAATGGCATGAATTCAACACGAGTAATGAATCGCGCATTCTGCCGATTCGAATGTCAGCCAATAAATGTCATGAAATGATAACACACAATGAATATCATGAATTAGACACAAGAAAAGGAATCGTGCGACTTGCCGATTCGAATGTCACCATATGAATGTCTGGAAATGGTAGCGTACAATGAATAACATGAATTACACATAAGAGATGAATCGTGCGTCTTGCCGATTCAATGCCACCATGTAACTGCCAAGAAATGGTAGCGCACAATGAATATCAAGGGTTAAAGCACGAGAAATGAATTGCGCGTCTTGTCGATTAGAATGCCACCATGTAACTGCCAAGAAATGGTAGCGCAAAATTAATATCAAAGTTAAACACGATTAATGAATCGCGCGTCTTGCCGATTCGAATATCAACATGTAAATGCCAGAAAAACCAAGAGCACATTCACACGCACAATGTAAAATCGCTCAACATGAAAAATTAGGCCCAAGAACTTGAATGCCTTCGAAAACAGGATTGGGGGCCCAGCCCGACCTCCGTCTTACCGCCCTGATCAAGGATCACCAAAGTAATGAAGGGCAAAGGCCTGGAAGATCAAAGTAGGCCTCTGGAACAGGAGCTCAGGAAGTTGCTGCTGCTCTGCACCGGGACCTCTGAATAGTGAGCACGTGGAGCTGGGCTGGCTCCCTTTTATAGAGTCTTAGCCCAGCCCACCAAACACACCCAGGCATGCTGCAGGGAAAGCTTCTAGAAAGCCCTGGAAGGGGACCACACCCTGACACTGTCTGAAAGCCTTCAGCAGTACATTACATGTGAACAGTATTTATATGCATGCTGAACATAAGTCTTCAGCATTAAACTCTGCAATGCAAAAGGTTAAACAACATCATATCAGCACAATGCATAAATTATGTTAGCTTGAAATTGTTGGATTTTTGCATTCTACTCGCCCGTAGAGCTCGCACTGCCCTGATGTTGACAGTACTCCCCTCTCCCAGACGCTCTCTAGGGCCTGGTTTGTCTGGATTGAGAAGATGAAAATGCCTCACAAATACTGGAGCATGGATATCAGATGCAGAAACCCATGAGTTACTTTCAGGGCCATAACCTTTCCATGAGATTAAGTACTATAGGTTACCCCCTCTCAGTTTAGAATCCAACACTTTCTTGACTTCGTATTCTACTTCCCCCTGTACTAGAACTGGATGAGGGCGGACCTTCTGGACTGCCTTCTTCAATAGGGAAGTGTGGAACACTGGATGAATCCGTAATGATCTTGGCAATTGTAATTTACAGGTCACAGGATTGATTTGCTGAAGGACAGTGTAAGGACCTATGAATTTGGGGTTGAACGTGTGTTTCTTCTTGAAGTCTAGATGTTTTGTGGAAAGCCACAATTTATCACCTGGTTGATACTGCGGTCCCTCACAATGTTTCTTGTCATAATGCTTTTTGTATTTTTGTTTGGCCTTTTCTAAATGCTGTTGAATCAATTTCTGGTTTGATGCAGATGTTGAATGGTTTCTGACACAGCTGTAGTAAGAGAACTTTCTTGAGGGATTGTGATGGGCAAGGTGTCAGGATGATAGCCAAACAAGCCAAAAAAAGGTGTAACGCCAGTAGAAGTGTGGAATGAGTTATTGCCGGCTAACTCAGCTAACCAGAGAATTGATGTCTAAGAATGAAGTGCTTTTTCAGCGTAACCACGTAGGTATTGCTTCAAAGTCTGATTTAGTCTCTCCGTTTGACCATCTGTTTGAGGATGGTGGCTAGTAGATAGTGTAGATGTCAGTTGGAGTGTTTTACACCATGTCTTCCAGACATTGGAGGCAAATTGCAACCCCCGATCGGAGAGGATAATTTTCGGCAGTCCACGATAATGAACCACTCTATTCAGTAAAATAGTTGCCAGTTCACTGGAGGTGGGCAATTTCTTACAGGCAATGAAATGTCCATATTTCGTGAGACTATCTACTACCACCAGGATTACTGAATGTTGTTGAACCACTGGTAGACCTGTAATGAAGTCTAAAGAAATGTGCTCCCAAGGACGACTTGAAGTTGGGAGTCGATGCAACAACTCTTTCGGTTTTGAATAATTTGTTTTAGTGCGAGCACAGACTTTGCAGTTGTTTACCATTGCTTTTACATCTTTTGTTAGGGTAGGCCACCAAAAATAGCGTTGGATTAATTCAAGAGTTTTAGAAGTACCTGGATGACCTGCCATAGGTATAACATGCAACCAATGAAACACTATCTTGCGAAGTTTGGTAGTGGGCACGAACAAACGAGCGTCATGAAAAGGTAATCCTTGCTTGATTGACCTTTTGGGATCTGCTTGGACCCATGTCTGCTATTTCTCAACAGTGAAAGAATTGCGGATGTCTTCAAAGAAATCTTCAGTTTTTATGATACCTAGGACTTTGTCTGGAGCAATGATAGCTCTGGAGGTTTGAACTGCAGGCAACGTGGTAGACTCTTGGCGGGACAAGGCGTCAGCTTTGCGATTGTCTTTACCAGGCCAGAAAGTTACCACTAAATCAAATTCGGCAAAAAACAGCATCCAGCGTAATTGCCCAGTAGTCAAAAGTCTGGCGGAACTCATGAACTGAAGATTGCGATGATCAGTATATTCTGTGGCAGTGTATTTGGCACCCAACAAATTATGTCTCCATTCTTTAAAGGTGTCACGAACCACCAGAAGCTCTTTTTCAGCAATAATATAGTTCTGTTCAGCTTCGTTCAACTTCCGAGACATGTAAGCTACAGGATGAAGTTGACCAGTGTCTTTGTTTCGTTGCGACAAGACTGCTCCTATTACCACATCTGAAGCATCAGCTTCCACTATGAAGGGTCGATCCGCATCAGGATGAGTCAAGACTGGGGCAGTGGAGAAAGCTTCCTTCAAAGTTGAAAAGGCTTGGTCAGCTTCTGGGGACCATACACATTTTTCCTTCTTTCTTCATGGTTTAGTGATTGGAGCCACTGTCTGGGAGAAATGATTTATGAACCTCCGGTAAAAATTTGCAAACCCCAGGAAACGAACATCACAAACAGTCTTAGGGGTGGGCCAATCAGATACGGTCTTTACTTTATTTTCTGCCATCACCATACCTTAAGGGGTAAGGATAACCCCTAAAAACTCAACTGTGCTAACATGAAACTCACAGTTGGTTAGTTTGCAATATAAATGGTGCTTTCTTTCGAAGGGCTGCAAGAATTTTCTTGACATGTTGGACATGTTCATTTTCATTGTCTGAGTAGATCAAAATGTCATTGATGTAGACTATGGCAAATATGTTGAGGCACTCTCTAAGAAGGTCATTCAAGAAAAAATGAAATGCTGCTGGAGGATTACACAAACCAAAAGGCATGACGGTGTATTCAAAGAGCCCATATCTTGTCTTGAACGCTGTTTTCCATTCATCGGCCTCTTTCATTCTGACCAAATGATAAGCACCTTGAAGATCAAGCTTCGTGTAGATTTTTGCTTACTTTACTTGTTCCAGCGAGACCGGAATTAGGGGCAAAGGATATTTATTCTTGATGGTGAAGTTCGAAGTTCTCCATTCGCCTTCGGAACAAAAAACAAAGGGGAAGCTGCAGGAGTCTTAGAAGGGCGAATGAAACCATTCTCCAACAATTGAACTAGATACTTTCGTAAATGTTGATTTCCATGTTCTGACAGGGCATATACATGACAGTTGGGAAGTATCGCACCTGGATCTAGATCAATTTGACAGTCATATGATCTATGAGGAGGTAAGTTCTCTGCTTCTTTCTCATCTAATACATCTTCATAAGATGAATACTGTTTGGGCAATTTAACTTCTTTCTTTCTCTGCGGCATTGGCTATGTAAGAGTTGCAAACTTTAAAGACTTAAAACTTTTGGAGGCATTGTTCTTTACATAGCGCAGAGGAGAACACAACCTTTCGTTCTGTCCAATTAATCTCTGGATTGTGATGAGTTAACCATGGTAAGCCAAGGATAATTCCATACTGGGGAGCATGGATCACGTCAAGGATGAGTTTCTCTTTATGTTTCTTTCTTTGATTCTTATCTTCACAAATCACCGACCAGGGGAAAGTCTGAAGAGTTACCAGACCTCCAGTCAAGAGTTTTCCATCGACTGCCTGGATGATTTCTGGGGTCTTTTTTTCAATACATGGGATCCCCCATGCACGAACCAATTGGGCGTCAACAAAGTTCCCAGTAGCCCCATAATCGACTAGAGCCTTCTTGAAATAGGTCTTTTTTTTTACCTGAACTTTTATACCCAGTTTGAGATGTCTAGATTGTGAAGGGTCCACGGTGACACCCAAGAGCAACCCTTCTCTGCATCTTGGGTGCTTTAGTTTTCTGACTCGACTTGTGCATTGGCTGCAACCTTCTGAACCTGACCTTGTTTGCTCTTTGGTTTGATTGGACATTCTTTGGCAAAATGACCCTTGTGCCCACAATAGAGACATTGTCCATTCTTTCGACGTAGGTCCTTTTCGTCTTTGGTCAAAGGCCTCCTGAGGGTTCCAATTTCCATCGGTTCCGGGGTTCTTTCTTTTGGAGTTCTTGAGTCTCTATTATCGTGAACACGCCAGGAATATTTTTCAGTCTTTTTGCGTGTTCCTTTTCATTCTGCTAAACGATGATCCAGCCTCAAGACAAAGTTTATCAACTCTTAACAGTCTGTAGGCTGCGGGTCTATTTGAGCTAGAATATCTTTTAGCTCCTCTTTGAGTCCCTTGTAGAACAAGGCCGCTTGTTTTTCTTCAGGCCAGGATGTCTCGGTGACCAGCCGATTAAAGTTGGCTAAATATGACACTAAGGCCCTCATTCCAACTCTGGCGGTCTCTGACCGCCAGGGCGGAGGGCAGTGGAAGCACCGCCAACAGGCTGGCGGTGCTTCCAGGGCTATTATGACCGCAGCGGTAAAGCTGCGGTCAGAAAAGGGGAACCAACGGTTTTCCCCTGGCCCAGGGAATCCTCCATGGCGGCGCTGCTTGCAGTGCCGCCATGGGGATTCCGACCCCCTTCCCGCCAGCCTGTTTCTGGCGGTTTTCACCGCCAGAACCAGGATGGCGGGAACGGGTGTCGTGGGGCCCCTGGATTCCCCTACACTGCCCATGCCACTGGCATGGGCAGTGCAGGGGCCACCTCAGGGCCCCATACAGATTTTCACTGTCTGCTTTGCAGACAGTGAAAATCGCGACGGGTGCCACTGCACCCGTCGCACCCCTGCAACTCCGCCGGCTCCATTCGGAACCGGCTTCCTCGTTGCAGGGGCTTTCCCGCTGGGCCGGCGGGCGGCCTTTTGGCGGTTGCCCGCCAGCCCAGCGGGAAAGCCAGAATGGCATCCGCGGTCTCCTGACCGCGGAGCGGCCATTCGGCGGTAACCACATGGCGGGCGGCGACCGCCGCCCGCCGCGGTCAGAATGACCGCCTAAGTCCTGATTCCCTTGTCGTAAGACTAATAATTCACGATCTGCTGACAATGTTACAGTTCTATGATCAAAAACTCGTTCAAACTTGCGAACAAAATTTCGCCAGTTGTACAGCAGGGGACTGTCTTTACGCACAAGAGGAATAGCCCAGGTAGCTGCATCTCCAGTCAGATATGATAACAAGAAAGCTACTTTGGACTCGGCATCAGGGAAAGTATGTGGTCTGCAGGTGAAGTGTAATTTCACTTGAACCAGGAAAGATTGCGCTTTCAAGGGGTCACCTGAAAAACGTTCTGTGGGAGCTAAAGGAATGGCTGAAGGAACATTGAGGGAAATGTTTGTAGGATTACCTCCAGAAGTCTGAGAAGAAGGACCTGGCCAAGACACACCTGTGGGAATTTGTTCCTTCTTCTTTACCTTATCCTGTAACTGACTCACTCTCTTAGCTAGGCTAGTTGCCAAATCTTTTGATGATACCATCTCTGCTTGGAGCTGAGTAATAGCCTTGACTAGCTTGTCCAGTGTGGCCATGTTGAGAACATACACAAACCAGGAGGATAATAATTTGTGGGCTCACTATTCTGTCAGAGTCACCAGATCCTCGGGGTCTGTGATGCTATTAATTGTGTTTGACCAATGACTTTGTGTTTCACCACTGCGCATATTAGTTGCTCAACGTTCACCAGTAGCACATTATGGGGGTTATTCCAACTTTGGAGGAGGTGGTAATCCGTCCCAAATGTGACGGATTTACCACCAGCCGTATTACGAGTGCCATAGGATATAATGGACTCGTAATACGGCTGGTGGTATATCCGTCACTTTACCGTTACTTTTGGGACGGATTACCACTTCCTCCAAAGTTGGAATAACCCCCTATATGTTTTGTTCAGTTTAGCTGCCTATTGGCTTTAACATGATATTAGACATTACATTCTGTATTCAGCTTAGCTTCCTATTGGCTTTGACATGATATTAGACATTACATTCTGTATTCAGCTTAGCTGCCTATTGGCTTTGACATGACATTAGACATTACGTTTGATATTTAGGTTAGCTGCCAATTGCCTTTAACATGGAGTTAGACATTGCAGTTGAGAATCCATTACTGTCTGTATTCAGCTTAGCTGCCTATTGGCTTTGACAAGATATTAGACATTACATTCTGTATTCAGCTTAGCTTCCTATTGGCTTTGACATGATGTTAGACATTACATTCTGTATTCAGCTTAGATGCCTATTGGCTTTGACATGACATTAGACATTACATTTGATATTTAGGTTAGCTGCCAATTGCCTTTAACATGGAGTTAGACATTGCAGTAGAGAATCCAAGCTGTATTTTTCCAAGCTGTGTTTTTCCACAAGATGAACCAAGCTATTTTCTTCACACCAGACTAGACCTGATAAGAGAGAGTACATTTGGTGTTTTTTCCTTTCTGCTCAGGCTTGGGAAGAGGAGAAGTCTAGGAGATCTGGCCAGTCTCCAAAGGCTTGCGTAGTTTTCCCGAGTCTGAGAGGAGGGGGCATGCTTTTGTAAGGCTGGCTCTGGGCTACAGTGATTTAGATTCAAATCTGCTTGACTTCAGGCTGGAACTAGGCGCCAGTTGCCAGTCTCCCGTTTGGGTAGATAATCTCTTTCTCGCAGTTGACCAGAGTCATCAACTTGCAGACCCCAGGAAGATGAAGCTGAGTATGTAGGCCCTGCCGCCTTACTCAAACGGTGATGAATTAGATTTTTATGCTTTGCATTGAATATATTATCTATATGCTGTATACATTGCAACTGAGAAGTACTGTGATATATTTTGTTTTCTTGCTGCGACTACTTTTGTGCTTGAAATCTATTATTTCGTCTCTCAAGAACTTGTGGGTGGGGAAGAATTAACAACAATAAAGGTCTTCTTTGAACTCAGAAGTTCATTCCAGAGAGGTTCTATAAGCTCCGATAGGAGATAAGTAGGAAGGCAGAACAGGGTCTGTGCACGTTCCCAACACTTCCACCACAAGACAGCTCCAATACGCTGATTAGAATTGTCACAGAGTCTAATAGAGTCCAAGTGGAGAAAAGGGGATTAGGAAGGGAACAGCTGGGAAGGAGACCTGTAGGAAGCAAAAAGGTTAAAACACACAATATCAAAATTATATCATATTAATCAGTACTAGACTATAACTCTAAGCATTGTCATTCTGAAAACATGGACAACCTAAGCATAGACTTAAATAACTAGGCTTCAAGATGACTGGATACCTGTGAGGGAATCAAGAAAGCTTAAATGCAACGTTCAAATGTAAGTATTGTCTTTTTCATGAGGATCAGGAAATAATCTGAATGATTTCTAAACCATCATATGAATCGTGTTTGGGAAACTTATTATGTACATACAACATTATGTCTAGAACTCTGGCATTTTTGTCTTCTCAAAATTGCCGGAACATAAATTGCGCACATTGCAGATTTTCACAAAGGCTGTAAATACCGTGGAATGATTGTGCACCATGAATAACAGAAATTAGACTCGAGAAATAAATCACGCATCTTGCCAACTCGAAAGCCACCAAGTAAATGCCATGAAGTGGTAGCGCATAATGAACACCGTGATTTTAAACACAAGAAATGAATCGCGCGTAATGCCGATTCGAGAACCCCCAGGTAAATGCCATAAAATGGTAACACTCGCTGAATGGCATGAATTCAACATGAGTAAGGAATCGCGCATACTGCCTATTCGAATGTCAGCCAATAAATGTAATGAAATGATAACACACAATGAATATCATGAATTAGACACAAGAAAAGGAATCGTGCGACTTGCCGATTCGAATGTCACCATATGAATGTCAGGAAATGGTAGCGTACAATGAATAACATGAATTACACATGAGAGATGAATCGCGTGTCTTGCCAATTCGAATGCCACCATGTAACTACCAAGAAATGGTAGCACACAATGAATATCAAAGTTAAACACGAGGAATGAATTGCACGTCTTGCCGACTCGAATATGAACATGTAAATGCCAGAAAAGCCAAGAGCACATTCACACGCACAAGGTAAAATCTCTCAACATGAAAAATTAGGCCCAAGAACTTAAAAGCCTTCAAAAACGGGATTGGGGTCCCAGTCCGACCTCCGTCTTACCGCCCTGATCAAGGATCACCAAAGTAATGAAGGGCAAAGGCCTGGAAGATCAAAGTAGGCCTCCGGAACAGGAGCTCAGGAAGTTGCTGCTACTCTACACCGGGACCTCTGAATAGTGAGCATGTGGAGCTGGGCTGGCTCCCTTTTATAGAGTCTTAGCCCAGCCCACCAAACACACCCAGGCATGCTGCAGGGAATGCTTCTAGAAGGCCCTGGAAGGGGACCACACCCTGACACAGTCTGAAAGCCTGCAGCAGTACATTACATGTGAACAGTATTTATATGCATGCTGAAAATAAGTCTTCAGGATTAAACTCTGCAATGCAAAATCATATCCGCACGATGCATAAATTATGTTAGCTTGAAATTGTTAGGTTTTTGCATTCTAGTCGCCCGTAGATTGCACACTGCCCTGATGTTGACATGTTATTCACGTTCTTCTGCCTGCAGGGCTTGCAGGAGGGCATATGGATGGCTGCTCTGTTTTGGTGATTCAAATTGGAGGGACCTCATTCTCCGGGGCCCAGGATTCATTCTAGCATTGTTTGCGTGTCTCTATGACTGCCTATCAGGCAGGGAGGCATGCTGCTACTTGCGACCTGGGGAGCGCTTTCTGGGCAGCGCTTCTGGGTCTTTCCTGGCATCCTGTGGGACAGGTCTGATGGTGCACAGGCGTGTTGGGAGTTTGGAGCACATGCCTGTACTGGGGAGCATTTTTGGCCTGTTCAGTGATTTCCAGATGCCTGTTTTAGCTGGCACCCAGAGGTAAGTAACGCCTAGATGTTGTATTGTTGCACTGTTTTCACTGCATTTTGCTCCTTTCCTGTGGTTATGCTCCTGATGCTGGGGTGAGGAGTTGTACCTTATGGCTACATTCTGCTGTATTATAGGCAGCCACTGCCAGAGGCACAATCATGTGAAATATTCTGCATCTCCTTCTTCCTCCTATTCTTCAGCATCTTCTCATTCCCCTCCTAGAGCAAAGCGATGAAGAGAGAATGAGGACTCTAATCTCAGGAGGCTGATTCAGGAGACTGTTGGTGATGGGAAGCTCTGGTAGCCCTAAGAATTTCCTCCCTGGCCAATCTTCACAGTCAGCAGGCTCAGATGAGGAGGGCCTGGTACTGATGAGCAGAAGGGCAAATACATCACCTGTGACAAGTTGCCAGATGTGATGAGGCATGTTAAGGATAATATGAGTTTTCCACATGAGGAAGTGTCTGATACCTCCTCTGGTTTCCTATTACACCAGTTCCGGAGTATGGCGCTGATTGATGTCCAAGTGCCCGCCTATACTCATGAGGTCCTGAAGCGTGAATGGAGGGATCATGACAAGATCATGCTGCTGCGTTTTATGGCCAAGTCATACCCCTTTCAGGATATGCAGAAGGACTTGTTAGACTATATGCCAATAGATCACTTTGTGGCCAATCTGCTGGGGCGGATATCCCTGGTGGAGGATGCCATCATTAAGGCTGCAATTCGGGCAGGGATCTGTGGGACATATGTTGCTTCGTCCCTGATTACAAACATCAAGTCTCTGTGTAGATCCCTCAAATACTCTTCAGGTTTCTCTGATGTTCTGGAGCATACTGAGAAGCAAGTGGAGTATCTGTCTGATATCTCCTTTGATTTGGTTCAGGCTTCTGTGCTATCAGGTGGTGCTTGTGTGGCTGATCACCGGAATTTGGCCCTGAAAGGCCAAAGGACTGATTCAGAGCATAAGTATTCTGCCTCCTGGCTGCCTTTTCAATGGAATTCGTTGTTTGGGCCAGAGTTGGAGGCTAAGCTGTATAAAACTGCTTAAGGAGAAAAAGCATTCCTCCTCCTTGAAGTTGCCTTCTATAGATGAGCAATCGCTGAATCTTAAGTCCCCATTTCACCAGCCTTCTCGACCTCAGTTTACCCGGGCCCAGCGGAGTTTTTCATCAGGACTAGATTGGGAGAGAAAAGCAAAGTCCCCCCACTCAAAAGCCTCGCCCCTGATTATATGTCAGAGCTCAGATCTATGGTTGGCAGATGGCTCCATCACTTCATTCTGGCCTGGAAAGAATTTACTTCAGATGCCTGGGTGTTGGATGCATTGAAGACAGGTTATCTGATCAAGTTCAGGAAAGTTTCTCCCACTTTGAGTGTCCATCTGACTCCTTGGCCCTCCCAGATGGAGAAGTGTGTGGCCTTATCCCAGGGCATTTCCTCTCCTCTGCAAAAGAGGGCCATTCAAGTGGTTCCTCCATTGGAGCAGGGCAGAGAGGTTCAGGCTGGTTTTAGATTTAAAGGCTCTGTACAAGTTTGTCCTCCACCTTCCCTTCAAAATGGAGACTTTACACAAGGTAAATCCGCTGGTAGTCGAGGGGAATTGGATGTGCACCTTGGATCTGCAGAACACGTATTACCATGTGCCAATCCATCCTCACTTCCAGCAGTTCCTGCAGTTCTGCATTGAGGGGGTCCAGTACCAGTTTCTGGTGCTGCCATTAGCCTTTCAGTCAGCACCAAGGGTCTTCACCAAGGTAGTGTCTCCAATGGTTGCTTCCCTCCATCTCTAGGGCATCTAACTGTACACCTATCTAGATGATTGGATCCTCCATGCTATATCAGAGGAGTAGCTCTCAGGGATCCAGCATTTCTTCTCAACCTGGCAAAGTGCCAGTTGGGGGCGTCTCAGGACTTGCCTTTTACTAGGGCCTGTACTCAGATCAACCTCAACAGAGTCTTCCTTCTTTCTCCCTGGGCCTTGGTGTTACAGTCAATGGTGGAGGAGGCAATGGCCAGTGCCTCTCTGCCAATTCGCCATTGGTTGCGGCTGTTGGGACACATGGCAGTGGCAGTGTTCGTATTCACGGTTCCTTGGGCATGCTTTCATCTTTAACCTCTATGGATTAATCTGCTATTCTGTTGGGATTCACAATCCATGGACTGGGCCCAGCGGGTTCCAGTGCTTCCTGCTGTCCTCCTGGATATGTACTGGTGGACAGTGCTGAACTGTCTGTTGAGTGGGATGCCTTTGCAGCCAGATCCTCCACTGGTTCTCACTAGGGATGCCAGTGCCTTTGGCTGGGGTGCGACTCTGGGGGTTTGGTCCCTGCAGGCTCGTTGGTCTCTTCAGGAGGGGAGGCGTTCTTCCAATTGGAGGGAACTCATGGCAGTATACAGGGCGATCATGGGGTTTAGTCATGTTCTGGTGGGTCACAACTTAGTGGTTCATTCCAACAACCAGGTGACTGCTGCTTATCTAAACCATTGAGGGAAATCCGATCCAGGTTTCTGAATGCAGTATCTCTGCCTCTGTTTCAATGGAGGGAGAGTCATAATCAGTCTCTGGTGGCAGGTCACGCCAAGGGGGTGGATATTATAGTGGTGGATAGCCTCAGTTGGCATTTTCCTTCCTCTCAGGAGCTGTTTACAAGTGTGCAAGAGGTTTGGTGTGCCTTTCCTGGACCTATTTGCGTCCTGACTCAATGTACAAGTTCCCAGGTTTTGCGTCTGCACCCAGCAGGAAGGGTTTAGGGGAGCCGATCCCCTGTCATGCCCTTGACCTTGATGTCTGTTGTACACCTTTCCCCAGATTGCTCTGTTTTCCCAGTTTATGGCCCGCCTGCTGAGGGGGTCCAGTGTGGTGGTTGTGCCATTTTGGCCACAACTCTCTTGGTTCCACAGTATCAAGCTGATGGCAGTTCAGGGTCCTTAGATAATGTCTTGCTCCACCTCTCCTCTGTGGTCTCTTTTATCCCTGGCCCTTCAGAGGCTTCATCTCTTGGTATATAAATTGAGAGGTGGGAGTTGCAGTACTAGGGGATCCCTAGGCATTTAATAATGGCTATCCAACAGTTCCGTTGGCCTTCCACTTTGGAGTCCTATAAGAGGCGTTGGGGTGATTTCTGGCACTGGTGTGGTTCTTTTCAGTTTTACCCGCTGGTTTGTATCTTGACTGATGTGTTGCAGTTCTTGAGGGAAGGTTTTGAAAACAGGTTGGCAGTATCTACTGTGAGGGTTCAGTAGGCTTTTATCAAGGCTTTTAACTCCCCATTGGGAAAACTGGCGAATGTTGATGATCTAGTGGCATGGTTGTTGCTTGGCTTTTCTCCTCACCCTAGGTTCAGCCTTTGTTTCTTTTTTGGGATTTGCATTTGGTGTTGAAGGCTCTGATGTCAGCTCCTTTTAAACCTTTTTCACTTGTGGATATTAAGTTTGTCACCTTTAAGATTGTGTTTCTCGTTGCCATCACTTCGTTCAGGTGGCTGTGATGGCTAGGAAGCCCTTTTTCTGCCAATGGGATGGTGCTGCGGTTGGATTCCGTTCTTTGCACCAAAGGTGACTTCACAGTTTCATAAATCCCAGAAGGTTGTGTTGTCTGACTTGGGGGCAGGTTCTGGCTCTTCTGAGGAGGTAGCTTGTCCTTAATGGATGTAAAGTAGGCCTTTTAGATCTATCTGGAACAAACACAGGCCCTCATCATTACATTGGGTGTAAATACTGAATACCCCCATGGTGACTGCCGCCAACATACCGCTGTGGAGGCGAACATCAGTCTGCCAGATTATGACACATACACACAAAACCAACAGAAACAAGCCCCAACCACAAATCCTCCAGACCCACTGAACACAATATGCTGTCAGAACTACCACCCATACCGTTACGCCACCAAATCTCCATTGCCAGGAAGATGGAGCTATGGCGGAGAATCGTGGACAGGGTGAGAGCCATGGGGCAACATCCATGCACAAGGGACAACATTCGGAAGAGATGGAATGACCTACGGAGGGAAGGTGCATTCCATTGCAGCAAGGTACCAGCTCACTATCAGGAGGACTGGCAGTGGACCCCTATCTCCTCCCCCACAGCTCACAGCATGTTTTGAAGGCTCTGATGTCAGCTCCTTTTAAACCTTTGGCATTTGTGGATATTAAGTTTGTCACCTTTTAGATTGTGTTTCTCGTTGCCATCACTTCGGTCAGGGGGCTGTGATGGCTCGGAAGACCTTTTTGTCTTTTTCTGCCAATGGGATGGTGCTGCGGTTGGATTCCTCCTTTGTACCAAAGGTGACTTCACAGTTTCATAAGTCGCAGGAGGTTGTGTTGTCTGCCATGGGTGCAGATTCTGGCTCTTCTGAAGAGGTAGCTTGATTCTTAATGGATGTAAAGTGGGCCTTTTAGATCTATCTGGAACAGGCACAGGCCCTCAGTATTACATTGGTGGTAAATACAGAATACCGCCATGGTGACTGCCGCCAACATATCGATGTGGAGGCAAACATCAATCTGCCAGATTATGACACATAAACACAAAACCAACAGAAACCAACCACAACCACAAATCCGCCACACCCACTGAACACAATAAGCTGTCAGAACTACTATCCATACCGTTACGCCACCCAAAAAACGCCCTCCAAATAATGATCCACAAATCACCACAGCGGACACTCAACGGCGGTAAACCATTGGTGGTGTACACTGCTGCAGCAGAAATGGCCACCCTAAAACAAAACAAGACAAAATTGGCCAGAACAAAATGACCCACACCTGACACAAATACACCCACCCACCACCAGCACTATAAAACACATCCCCACAACACCCACATACCTTTGCAAACATGAAAAAACTGTGACACCTTGCCACTCCAATCCCAGAGAGAACTGCACCCACATACCACAACTACCCATTCATCCATCAGGCACCACACACCACACACCCCACCACATCACTGAACACCCTCTACACAACACACACCACACAGCATCCATGTCCCCACAAAGGAACCCCTGTTTCACTGATGAGGAGTTGCGGGTCATGGTTGAGGAAGTGGTCATGGTAGAGCCACAGCTGTTTGGAGCACAGGTACAGCATATCTCTATTGTCAGGAAGATGGAGCTATGGCAGAGAATTGTGGACAGGGTGAACGCCATGGGACAACATCCATGCACAAGGGACAACATTCGTAAGAGATGGAATGACCTACGGGGAAGGTGCATTCCATTGCAGCAAGGCACCAGCTCACTATCAGGAGGACTGGCAGTGGACCCCTACCTCCTCCCCAACAGCTCACAGCATGGGGGGAGCAAGTCTTGGCAATACTGCATCCTGAGGGACTCACTGGAGTATCCAGAGGACTGCACACTGGTGAGTCACCATTTACAACCTATCACACCCCATACCTGCATGCCATCTCAGCCCCTCACCCTGACTCCCTTCACCCCACTCCATCTCACACAGTGCACAACCCCAATTACCACACCTAAATGGCAACCCTTTATGCCATACCCACTGCAAGCACATCCTTTCCAGCTCTGCATGCACACCCACCACCAATGCATGCACAGCATGTAGAACTACCAATCCCACAATCGATCACTGCACATTACCAAAGGTGGAAGGACAACACCATTATCAGTTGGAAAGCAAGGAATGCAGAATATGTCACAGACAAGTATCCTAGCACATTACTTACATCCCCACAGGTGCCCTAGCGAATGTCAGCGGCAAGGAGGTGCTATAACTACCCATTCCCCAACCAGAAGATGCCCCCAGTGATGACAGCAACTCAGGTGGTCTGGATCTGGATGAACTCCCTGGCCCATCAGGGACCACTGGTCAGTTGGATGCACCATCCCCAGCCAATCAGGACCCACAGGACCCACAGGCCACCAGCACCCCTCCTCCTGCAGAAGGCGAACCACCCCTCAAATATTCCCTACGACCCAGACAGACACCAGAGACAGTTGCCAAGACCAAGACCACCGCCAGGAAATGAGCCCCTCCAGGATGTCCCCCTTGTATTACACTGGGTCACCATGTCCCCTTTGAACTGACATTGCTCCTCTTTCCATGGCTCCTTGGACACTGGACCTGTGCTACAAACAGACTGGCCCACTACACTGGACTTTTCCCAACCATCAACCCACCCTATTGCACTTTCCATTGTCAACTCAGTTTATTAATAAACACCCTTGGACACAACTTGAGTAATAGTGCTTTATCTGAAGGAAATGTTCAATGTATTGAACAGTATTGAACTGCATGATCCTGTGCAAATATCCTGTAATGTGTTCATCCATCCTACATATGCGCCTCAGCAGTCTGTACACATCACAGCATTACACTGTTATAACCACACCAACATCTGCAATAAGGGAAGGCATAGGTGACAGTCAGTTGGGATAGAAAGGTAGTGGCTGGCATTATACTTCACCCAAACAGCACAACACTTAAATGGAGAAATGTATAGTTCAGCAGTCTTACCTGAGTGTCATTGGAAGTACTGCTGTATGATGTGTGTCCTGTTGTCAAAATCCTCCTCCTCTTCCCCCTCCTCACTGCCCTCAGTGTCCAGTGCTGCCACAGGTGCACTGTCATTGCCCTACTCCTGCAGATATATCACATGGCATATGAGAGCCAAATTGTGCAGCATGCAGCAAACAACAACAATATTGCAGACCTTCTCAGAGGAGTAGCATAGGGATCCACCTGTCAGATAGAGGCACCTGAATCTGGCCTTCAGGAGACCGAAGGTCCGTTCAACAATCCAATATCACAAAATAAAATGATGGGCGGAATGCTGAAACCTTTCAAAACACTCACCCCCAGTCACAGGTCTAGTTTTAATCATTGTTATTTTACTCGCCGTGTCACCCCAGTTTGGACCCAGCTACATGCAAATCAGTGTTAACCCTGCTCCCAATGGGAGCAGTCCTGCCCGATCTGCCAAGCCAAGTCCTCCCTTGACAGGAGTCAAGCATCCTGGGACCGGTTTCAGCAATCCTCCTTGTATGCCCATGGGCATCATTGTGCCTATTTCGAGTCCCTTTTCTTGGATACCTAACAGGGATCAAGAGTCAGTGCACATTTTGGTAGCCGGAGTCACCTGGAAGAAGTGAAGGACACACGTTAGCCTTGCACAACGGCATGGGGTATGACTCATGTAGACATACACTGACAAACATTGGATGGGGACTCAGGCTACCTATAAGTCACACTCTGTGCCTCTGTGGTCATGCCATCAGCTGTGAGACACTGCTATTCCTCAGGACAAAGGCATCATGCACATACCCAGGATACTTGGCAGTGAAGTAGGAGATGTACTGGTCAGCAAGGCACACAATCTGGATATTGAGTGAGTGGAAACTCTTCCTGTTCCTGTACACCTGTTCATTGGCTCTGTGGGCGACTAAGGCAATATGGGTGCCATCAGTGGCCCCAATCACATGTGGTATGTGTCCCATTGCATAGAATCCAGCCTTCAGAGTGGGTTAATCATCTACCTGGGGGAATGCGGTGTAGCTGCACATGTGTTTGAGAGAGGCTGCCAAAACCTTTGCAAGCACAAAAGAGAACATTGGCTGTGACATTCCTGCAGCCAAGCCCACTGTCACCTGGAAAGAGCCAGTTTCTAGGAAATGGAGCACTGATAGTACCTGCACAAGAGGGGGTATTACTGTGGTGCAACGGATAGCAGGTAGCAGATCAGACTCCAATTGTGCACACAGCTCTGTGATTGTGGCCCTCTCCAGACGATAGGTAAGTATGATGTGCCTGTCCTCCATTGTAGCCAAGTCCACAAGGGGTCTGTACCCGGGTGCTTGCCTCCTTCTCCGATTCCGCTGCAGAGGCTGATACCTAAGTGTCCCAAAAGTAAGAAGGGAATGACAACAGGACCTATGGACACACTATATCAGAGTACACAGAGCATGTATGTATGTTGGACACTAGAGCTGTCTAGGCGCGCACAGTCAACACCAATGACGTACGTTTGAATCAATACATGTGTACTACCAGTAGGAAATGGCAACTGCCTGTCCTGTATGCAGGGACAGGTGGAAGTGACCTCACTCCGCCAGCGTTATGCGTCATAGCGGAAGGCGGTCTTCAATGCCGTGCAATTCCTCATTGGCTAACATGGGGCTCTATGGAGTACAGGAACCAATGATGAACAACGTCGGTGATGATGGTGGTCACTGCCGCCGACAGGACCTCCATTTTCTTCCTACTACTTCTCTTGTTTCCTGACTTTCCACTGGACTACATCTCCACTGCGTGTGCTGCTGTGACCTGCATCTGGAACCTGCCATGGCACATGTTACAGGGGAAAGGGCCCCAGCCTTCATGTCAGACGAGTTGGAGAGGCTCATGTATGGTGTCCTAACCCTGTATGGGCAGTTGTATGGGCCTCCAGACCAACAGGTGGGTTCATCATGGGTACTTTGCATACAAGATGGCTGCAGGTGGATGTATGTGTGTGCTGGCAGTGTGTCATTTGGGGGGTTTGGATGTAAGCAATGTGAATGAAGAGGCATGGGTAATGTGTGTGCTTGATGAGGGGCAAATGCTGTATGTAGACCATATGTGTGACAGGCTGGGTTTTCGGGTTCATGGTGTCTCTCTGTCTGTGTCTCCTTTGCAGGTCAGCGCTTATCAGAAGAAGGGGTTGTGGCGTGCCATCGGCAAATCATGCAGACCCTGGGGGTATGTAGCCGGCAAAGCACCCACTGCAGGAAAAGGTGGGAGGACGTGAGACGCTGGGCCCTAAAGACCACAGAGGCCCAGCTGGGGATGGCCTCCCAATGAGGGAGGGGTGCCCGTTGGAGCCTGACCTCCCTAATGGCCCGCATACTGGCGGTGGCCAATCCAGATTCGGAAGGGTGCTTGAGGGCAGCACAGCAGCCACAAGGCAGTAAGCACACTGTTTCTCACATTCATCATTTGTTGCCT
Source organism: Pleurodeles waltl (assembly GCF_031143425.1). Classification (NCBI taxonomy): domain Eukaryota; kingdom Metazoa; phylum Chordata; class Amphibia; order Caudata; family Salamandridae; genus Pleurodeles; species Pleurodeles waltl. Next base: position 922,966,269 of record NC_090446.1, on the reverse strand, counting down.
AGCATGGGATTTGAGTGTAGGATTATAGTTAGTGGATGCCCCAATATGGCAGTTTAGACATTGCTGCATGGCCCCGCTAAGGTAAGTTGGGTGGTGTGCATATTTTAAATTGTTAGATAGCTGGCTTTCCATGGCAGACAGGGCTTAGTTGGTCCTAGTAGGTGTGCAGATGGTAGTGTTTGGCTCCTACCTGCTGTAGTACCTAGCCAATAGTATGCCCATGTGGTCCTTACTGCCCATTCTTACTCCCAGTGAGTGATAGTGATGTGTATGCCATTTGTGCTGTTGGTGCTGTGATTGACCATGTGCTCCCTTTCTTTCTCCCCCCTCTCCTTTTGTCATCCTGTCCATGTGTGCATTACCATCATCTGGTGAAGGACCAGGAGAACCGGTAAGTGAGGGAGCTGCAGCCCATGGGACCAAGGAGGCAGAGTCCACCAACGCCTAGGGGACCAGTGGTACGGAGGGCGAGAGGAGCACCACGGGGGGACAGGAGCAGATACTACTTACTCTTATTCCTCCTCGGATGGGAGCTCCCTGGTGGTGGCAGACCCCATCCGGGACCAGCCCAACTACTTCATCTCCAGCCACCCTCATACCAGCACCACCTTCCCAGTAGCCCCCCACCCAGTTGCCCATTCCAGTTCACCCAAGATGATAGGTGTCTTTTTCGCCCCAGGCACCTCAGGTCCTGCCCCAGGCAACCCTGCTACCATCAGTGAGGATGCTATTGACCTCCTGAGATCCATCTCTATAGGGCAGTCAGCCATAGTGAATGCCATACATGGGCTGGCATCCCAGATGCAGCAATACAATGCCTTCCTGGAGGGCATGCACGGTGGCTTGGCAGACCTACAGAGATCCTTTCAGGCTCTGGCCTCCTCTCTGACAGCAGCCAGTGTCCCTGTTTCTTCTGTACCTCCTCTAAATACCTCTTCCCAGTCCCAGTCTCCTCTCCCCCAACCCATCCACGCACACATTCTGACAAGCATGCACCCAAAACAACAGACAAGACTCACGCAGACAAACACAGGCAGCCCACTTCAGTCCACAAGCACACACACAGCCAACATACAATTGCAGACACAACAACAGCCACTGCTGCCACTGTCTCCCCCTCCTCATCCTCCCTCACAGTCCCATTAGCACTCACACTTGCATGAACAGCATCAACAGTCCCAGATCCTGCCATCTGCACAGCCTTGCCCACAGTCACCACAACAGCAGACCCACAGATTTGCACCTCACACACCACATGCACAGTCACCACCACTACAATCACCTCCTCATGCAGCACCCCCACCTCACTTGCAGAAACCACCCCAAAATCCTTCCACACATCCTGTTTGACCTCCCCACCCTGTCTGCCCCCCTCCAAAGACACACAAATGCTACCACTCAGACCCCCAACAGCCATCCACCTCACACACGCACACTATCCATGTATGTGCACCCAAGTCCAGGATACCACCTCCTCCTACAACCACTCCTTCTACCTCCACTCCCATACCTCCTCCCACAACCCACCCCATTGGTCCTATGAAGCTTTTCCTTTCCCGCCTTGACCTCTTCTCTCCCCCTCCCCATCCTGCCTGTAAGATTAAAGTCCCACCCCCCTAGCCCAGTACCTCCAGCACCAAATTGAGCCCTGTTCTCCCCCCTAAGACTTGGGGCCTCATTATGGACACGGCGGTGAAAACCGCTGTGTTCATGCTGGTGGTCTTCTCTGTGACCGCCAGCGACCCTGGAACCCGGCCGGCCATAAAATGTACATTCCTCTGGGCCGGCGGGCGGAAACATTGTTTCCGCCCGCCAGCCCAGAGGAATGCCTGGCTGGACAGTGACGGCGGCTCCACATGGAGCAGCCGCCAATGCCTCTTTGCGGCGTGTGCAGCTGCACCCGTTGCGCAGATCACTGCCCGTAAATCGGGCAGTGACCTGCGTGATGGGGCACTGCACAGGGGCCCCTGCACTGCCCATGCCAAGTGCATGGACAGTGCAGGGGCCCCCAGGGGTGCCCCAGTACACCCCTTCCACCACCCTTCCCTTGGCAGGATTCCCCGCCAGGGAAAGGCTGGAGGCTAAGGGATCATTATCCGAGGGGCAGCACCGCTGCCCTGTCGGATAATAATTCTGACCACTGCCAGGCTGCCAGACAGAGGCAGCCTGCCGGTGAGTGAGGGCCGCCTATAGGGGCCCTCCATGGGTTCTTTAGGTGGCAGTGTGGGCCGTCATGCCGGCTGGTGAGATTTCCCACCACCACCAGCATAGCGGCCCACACCTCCATGTTCATAATGACTGCCTTCATCTGCAACTAAGGGGCCCAAGAGTGGCACTCAAGCCCCCCGCCCCAAGCCCACTCCTCTGCCTTTAAACAGAAGGGTAAAGACCCGCCCCTCCAAAACCCAAGCCCAAGCCCAAGGACCCCCTCCTAAAAGGAAGCCCCCCCTGCCACCCCCACCCCCCCTGTCTCCTGAGGTTCCTACCTATTTCTGAAATGATGACCCTGCCCAGTTTAGTTCCATTGTTGTCAGGAGTCAAGTTGGGCCCTTAGACGTTGCCGTGTGGTCATATGTGGACTTTGGACTGGCCAATGACCTACTTATACATATGTACTCTATCATATTTAAGCTTTACCCTTGCTCTCAAACATCATTACAGTGGTTGGACCAGTGGTATGTGTCCTAGTTTTCTTTGCTCCTGGGTTATGTTGCTGTCAGTTTACACCTAAGATTGTTCTTGGTGTGTGGTGTGTGGTGTGTGTGTATGGTATGTGCTGTGCGTGTGTGTCACTCTCCCCTCCCTCCCTTGTGTGCTAGGTGGCTGTACTCCCCGTCATTGTCTTCATCGGCGTTGGTGCTCCTGGACGGCCATGGCATGGTATAGCATCGGGAAGACTTCCAGTTCTGGTTCCATGGCGGCTGCTGACTCCTCCGTGTCCCTGGAGGTGAGTGTCTCCTTTTATAAGATCTGTTTCCGCCAGGCTTTTGGTGGCATTGCTACCACTCCAGAAATCCTGACAGTATGCTATGTCATAATATGGTGGACGGTTCCTCGTCTTCTGCCTGCCTGGATATTGCTACCACCGTTTTCAGTGGTCGTACCGCACTAGAGGTTTGGGTGGTACATTGGCTGTCTATGGGCGGGGTCCCCGCCATGGTCATAATTTGGCGCTCATTACTGCCGGCCTGGCATAGAGTGCTTTGGTGTAGAGTGGAGTGGTACAGAGTAGAGTACATTGGTGCAGAGTACAGTGGTATAGAGTGTTGTAGTTTAGAGTGGCACAGAGTGGAATGGCATAGTGTGGAGTAGTTCAGAGTTGAGTGGCATAGACTGGAGTGGTGTAGAATGGAGTGGTGAAGAGTGCAGTGGTGCACAGTATAATAGAGTGGGGTAGCATGTATTGGTACAGAGTGAAGTGATTCAGAGTACAGATGAGATACATAGAGTGAAGTGGTGTAGAGTGGAGTGGTGCATAATAGAGAGCTGTGACACAGTGTGGGGTTGTGTAGAGTGGAGTGGTGAAGTGTGGAGTGGTGCAGAGTAGAGTGCAGTAGTGTGGAGTGGTACAGAGTAAAGTGCAGTAGTGTGGAGTGGTGCAGAGTGAAGTGGACTGGGGTAAAGTGCAGTATGCACTTCAATTCTTCAATTAAAATGACCACTACATTTGCACAGAAATACAATTTTACTGATAAACGTATACAGTGCACAAACGATTATGTGCCGAAATGTCATCACCTAGCGTATTAATTTCTTTTGATTGTATTAAAATATGTGTTTCGATCACTTTAGAGTTACCAGCATTACCCCCAATAACCAGCATGATTGTCACACAAATTCTCTCACGTTGAAGTCAGAGAAAGAAAAGTAAACACCAAGCTCCATTGGAAGATAGAGACTTTTGACCTCTGTCTTTAAATTCACAGCAAATGTGACAAGATAAGGCCAAGATTCAAAGGCCTGTTTACAGAAAGGAAGCACTTGGAAGGAACAGTAAATAAGGTATGGTTCAGGAAAGGAATGAACTCAAGCTGAACAGCCTAAAGCAAAAAAGCCAGCAAATAGAATGCAAATAGAAAGGAAGAAAATGTGAGTTACAAACCACAAAGCAAGTGGTTAGCAATGAAGGGAATGCATTCCCAGGGAAGCTTTCCAAATGTTCCCGATTACCATTAACAAACCAGACAGGTGGGCTTTGACTTAATAACGGCCCACACATTGACATTTCAGACCAACCCATCAAGCATTGCCTGATTTCCCTATGGGCCAGTTCAATCCTGTTCATTAATCAGTATTGACTCTTTGTCCTTTCCAGAGCATTGCACATCAGTTTTATTACCTCTGTACTGATGTTGACCCTGCAACATTGGAGGAGCCAAAACACTATTGACAAATCTGCCTATCACAACTTAAAATGTGTTGCTTGGTATAGGAGTACTGGGACCTTTTCTACATGTATCTTGCACCTTTTGCACTGTTTTTCATTGTATTCTATTGGTCAGTACAACTTGCATTCACCGCTGACATCACTGAGCACTTTTTTTTTCTTCTGCATTACCAGATGAAACTGATGTTTTACAAACATAAACAATTAATCTTAAAATGAAGGTTTGCTATGATCATCTGTGTCGTTTCTTTCTAAATGAAAATAACCTTAACGGTGTTTTATGGTTTATCAGATATCCCATTGTTAATGATACAAATGAACCACAAATATATCTAAAGAAAACTTCATCGAAGCACTGTGGATTTTGATATGCCCACATTTCATAGAGATCTACAGGGCAGCTGCTATGGTATTTAAAGCTGATGATCTTGAACCACATGCTAAGACCTGTAGAGCTGCCTGAGCACTGGTGTCTCATCTTTTCCCAATTCCAACTTCACCATTATTCTGACTATGGCCCTCATTACAACCTTGGCGATCGGAGTTAAAGTGGCGGTAATACCGCCAACAGGCCGGCGGTAAAAAAATTGAATCATGACCACGGCAGAAACCGCCAACACATACAGCCACTTTAACACTCCGACCGCCATGGCGGTAGCAGCAAACACCGCAGCAGTAACCGCCAACAGACAGGCGGAAGTCAATGTAACGCCCACCCCATTACAACCCGCCCATCTGCCAGATTTTCTGGGGCGGTACCAACACCATCAAAAGCACAGCGGAAACAGCACACAGAAAGGGAAACCACTCACCTCTCGACACTCAATGAAGAACCAGGACGCCATGGAGCGCGAGCTGCTGGTCCTGCCCATGCTGGTCTACCTTCTCATCTACCAGGAGTACAAACAGCGGTGGCGACGACCACGGTGATTACTGCACCTAGCACACAGGGGAGGAGGAAGGAAAACGATAGTGACACACACGCAACACCAACACCCCCATCCTATCCACAACACCATACACACAAACACATCCATCAACATTACATTTACACCCTGTAACCCTCTGGAAGAATGCAAGGACAAAAGGAATTGAGTCAAATTAGTGATATACTGTATTATAAATAGTCAGATATACGTTATAATTTGAAAAACAGTATTTACAAAAATATACAATATGTACATAAGGCGGTACATTGTCCACTCAAAATGTCCGTGGGCCACTGGGCCAAAACTCATAGGCCAAGCCCACACTTGACTCCTGCCTCAATACGGAGAGAACACTGCAGGGGCATCAGTTCGAAAACACACAGGTACGTCAGGAGGAGGGGGAAGTGGGGTGCGCCTCAGCCAGAAGGTGGAATATCGCCACTGCTCCTGGAGGGGACTCCATGCCCACAGCGATGTCCCTGGGAGTGCAAGACCACAGTCTCTCAAGTCTCTCAAGTGGGTGGGTTGCCCACTGCTTGGTCCTGGGGAATGAAAAGCCACAGTCTCTCAAGTCTCTCAAGTGGGTGGTTTGCCCACTGCTTGGTCCTAGGGAGTGCAAAGAGACAGCCTCTCAAGTCTATCAAGTGGGTGGTTTGCCCATTGCTTGGTCCTGGGAAAGTGCAAAGCCACAGTCTCAGAAGTCTCTCAAGTGGGCGGGTTGCCCACTGCTTGGTCCTGGGGAGTGCAAAGCCACAGTCTCTCAAGTCTCTCAAGTGGGTGGTTTGCCCACTGCTTGGTCCTGGGGAGTGCAAAGAGACAACATCTCAAGTCTATCAAGTGGGTGGTTTGCCCATTGCTCGGTCCTGGGGAGTGCAAAGCCACAGTCTCAAAAGTCTCTCAAGTGGGTGGGTTGCCCACTGCTTGGTCCTGGGGAGTGCAAAGCCACAGTCTCTCAATTCTCTCAAGTGGGTGGGTTGCCCACTGCTGGGTCCTGGGAAGTGCAAAGCCACAGACTCCCAAGTATCTCAAGTGGGTGGGTTGCCCACTGTTTGGTCCTGGGGAGTGCAAAGCCACAGTCTCTCTAGTGGATGCCTTCTTCCACTGGTTCTGGAGGGGGCCTTGTGCCCAGTGTGCTTCATCCTGGAAATGATAGGGTGAGTGGATGCATATCTCCACTGGTTCTGGAGGAGGCATTGTGCCCAGTGTGCTTCATCCTGCCAAAGATCGGGTGAGTGGATGTATATCTCCACTGGTTCTGGAGGGGGCTTCGTGTCCAGTGTGCTTCATCCTGCCAAGGATAGGGTGAGTGGATGTATATCTCCACTGGTTCTGGAGGGGGCTTTGCGCCCAGTGTCCTTCATCCTGAAAAGGGTAGGGTGAGTGGATGGCTTCTTCCACTGGTTCTGGAGGGGGCTTTGTGCCCAGTGGGCTTCATCCTGCCAAGGATAGGGTGAGCGGATGCATATCTCCACTGGTTCTGGAGAGGGATTTGTGCCCAGTGTGCTTTATCCTGCCAAGGATAGGGTAAGTGGATGCATATCTCCACGGGTTCTGGAGGGGGCTTTGTGCCCAGTGTGCTTCATCCTGCCAAGGATAGGGTGAGTGGATGGCTTCTTCCATTGGTTCTGCAGGGGGCTTTGTGCCCAGTGTGCTTCATCCTGCCAAGGATAGGGTGAGTGGATGCATATCTCCACAGGTTCTGGAGGGGGCTTTGTGCCCAGTGTGCTTCATCCTGCCAAGGATAGGGTGAGTGGATGGCTTCTTCCATTGGTTCAGCAGGGGGCTTTGTGGCCAGTGTGCTTCATCCTACCAAGGATAGGGTGAGTGGATGCATATCTCCACTGGTTCTGGAGGGGGATTTGTGCCCAGTGTGCTTCATCCTGCCAAGGATAGGGTGAGTGGATGGCTTCTTCCACTGGTTCTGGAGGGGCCTTTGTGCTCAGTGTGCTTCATCCTGCCAAGGATAGGGTGACTGGATGGATATCTCTTCTGGTTCTGGAGGGGGCGTTGTGCCCAGTGTGTTTCATTCTGCCAAGGATAGGGTGAGTGGATGCATATCTCCACTGGTTCTGGAGGGGGCTTTGTGCCCAGTGTGCTTCATCCTGCCAAGGATAGAGTGAGTGGATGGCTTCTTCCACTGGTTCTGGAGGGGGCTTTCTGCCTAGTGTGCTTCATCCTGCCAAGGATAGGGTGAGTGGATGCTTATCTGCACTGGTTCTGGAGGGGGGTTTGTGCTCAGTGATGCAACACTTGGGGTGTGTCAGTTCACAGTCCCTAACCTGGGTGTCTGAGGCACGAGATTTGCAGGGACCAGGATGCATGATAGTCCATGGTGGCAGGTCTAGAGTCCATCCGGTGGTAGTGCGGGTGCTGGTAGGGGTGCTGCCACTGGTGGAGGGAGGCTCCAGCCCCTCTCCTGCAGCCTCGGACGGCTGCCCACTGGGGCTGCTGCTGTTGGTAGTGGTGCTACTGTCAGCGGTGCAGGTGGCGGTGCTTGTGGCAGTGTCTGCGGTGGTGTTAGCGGCGGTGAAGATGGCGGTGCTGGCCGCGGTGCAGATGCTGCCAGTGGGGAGGGGAGGCTCCAGCCATTCTCCTGCAGCCTCGGACAGCTGCACACTGGGGCTGCTGCTGCTGACAGTAGTGGTGCTTGCGGCAGTGCAGGTGGCGGTGCAGGTGGCAGTGCTTGCAGCGGTGCTAGCGGCAGTGCTTGCAGCGGGGCTGCTGCCGGTGCAGGCCATGGTACAGGTGGCAGTGCTGGCGGTTGTGCTGGTATCCACCAGGCCTTCACCTGCAGCCTCGGACATCAGAAGTGCCTTGCCTGGTGTTTTGTGCCCCTTCCTCAACTTGGCAGATGGTGTGACTTTGGGTCTGGCAGCTGGAGTCTTTGAGGTGGCCTTGCTGGGTGGTTGTGGCTCCTTCCCCTTGCTGGACGCTGTCCCCTTCTTCACCCTGCCAGGTGGGGGAATGGTTTTGGCCTTGACAGGGGTTGGTGGCACACTGGCTGGTCTGACGGGTGCCCCCTTTGAGCCTCTGATAGCTGCAGGAACCACAGCAGATGTGGACTTGATGGCTGAGGTGCTGGGCTGGTTTTTGGCCACCCTGGCCGGAGGGGAAGGAAGGGGGGAGGGGGAGGGAAGAGGTCAATGTTTGCCAGGAAAAGCTTCTTAGTGACACTAGGGCGGGAAGAGGGAGAAGGTTTGGGAGTGAAGGAAGAGGGAATGGTTGTAGGAGGTGTCTGTCTGCTGAGTTTGGGTACAGGTGCATGGGCTGTATGCTGTTGTGAGGTGGATGGCTGTTGGGTGGGTGGGTGCTTGCATTTGTGTACTTTGGGAGGCGGGGTCACAGACACACTGTGAGAGGACACAGGGGATGTGTGCATGGATGTGGGGTGTTAACTGCCAGTGGGGGGTGTGTAGTGATGGGCGTGCTGGTGATGGAGGTAGTAGATGAGGATGTAGTTCATGCAGGTGTGAGTGGAGATGCTACTGGGAGGGAGGTGGACAACAAGGAGGAGGGGAACACAGTGGAGGCAGTGGATGTTGGTGTGTCTGCATGGGATGGTGCTTGTGTGAGTGCCTGTGAGATGAAGTGTGGTGCTTGTGTTTGCCTGAGCCACTTCTGTGTGTTGATGTGGGTGAATGCTGGTCTGAAGGTGTGCTTGGGATAGGCTGGGGTTGAGGAGATTGGGTCTGGGTAGAGGAAGTTGGAGGGGGGAGGCTAGAGACAGGGACAATGACTGCCATCATTGCAGAGGCCAGAGCCTGAAATGCTCTCTGTTGGGCCGCCACGCCAGAGTGAATGCCCTCCAGGTATGCATTTGTTTGTTGCAAATGCTTCTCAACACCCTGGGTGGCATTCAGAATGGTTGACTGCCCAACAGTGAGGGATCTGAGGAGGTCAATAGCCTCCTCACTGAGGACAGCAGGGCTGACTGGTCAGGGCCTGGGGTGCCTGGGGCAAAGGAGATGCTTACCTTTCTGGGTGAGGCGCATGGGAAAGATGTTTAGGGGCTGCTGGGAGGGCGGTGCTGGTAGGAGGGGGTGGCAGCTGTACCTGTTGTTGGGGTGGGCACAGAGGTGTCTGCCCCACCAGGGAGCTTCCATCGGAGGAGGAGTCACTGTCTGTAGTGTCCCCTCTTGTCTTCATCTTGGTGCTCCCCTCGCCCTCCGTCCCACTGGTGCCCTCACCGTCAGTGGATTCGGCTTTCAGGCCCATGTGGGATGCAACTCCCTCTGTCGCCGGTATCTCTGCTCCTCCGGCAGATGATGCTAATGCACACAAGTACAGGGTGACAAAACTAAAAAGGGGGGAGAGACAGAGGATACACTTGGTCAATGCCAGCAACAACACTACTGTTGGCGTACACACATCACAGGGAACAGCCCTATGCACTAGGTCATACACTACCAGTTAGAATGCTAGTCACCAGCCCATGGGGTACTGTACCTAAGGCCATCAGCTACACACCTGAAACAAACTGGGTCCTGACCAGTAATAGATGCCCACCAACACTATTGGGGTTGGAGTGCTTCAGAGCCTGCCTAACAAAGGACCTACCCTGCCAGTTTGCCCTGGCCTAGGGTCACCTACAGCCCATAGCCCCCACCCAGGTAACACCTTAATGCAAGCAAAGTAATGAATCTGAATTTGCACTCACCCCCTGGTGGCTGCTGTGATGCCCTCAGGTGCCCATCCAACTCTGGATAGGCCACCGCCAAGATGCAGAACATCAGGGGGTCAGGGTACGACGGGCACCCCTTCCTCATTGGGAGGCCAGCCCCAGTTGGGCCTCTGCTGTCTTCCTTGCCCAGCAGCAAAGGTCCTCCCACCATTTGCGGCAGTGGGTACTCCCCTGTCAAAGCCCCCCAGGGTCCGCACATCCTTGGCGGTGGCACGCCAAATACCCTTTTTCTGAGGGACGCTGACCTGGATGAAAAAAACAGCAGAAAAGGGAACTAGTTAACCATTCGGACCATCACACTCATGTCCCACCATATCCCTCCCATCCCCTGACGCACATACATTGACCACCATACATGCAGTACTCTGGCCAGGACGCATCAGCCCCCCCCTACATGTGGCTTACACACACAGCACTCCATAGATTCATGACCCACGCATCATGCTCACAGTGTACTCACCTGTTTGTCTGGAGGACCGTGGAGTACATCACCATTGGCTCCTGGAAAACATAGGGCCCAATGATAACCAATGTAAAGTTGCGCAGTGGTCATCGACCACCTACAGCAGCGGCACACAACGCCAGCAGTATTACCTCATTTCCACTTGTCCCTCCTCACAGGTCAGGCAGCTGCCATGTCAGGGGGGCACAGGCCATGGCACCTAACTGCGTCACAGCAGACATTGGCACAGCAACTGACTCTCGGATTCACATACTGGTTCTGTAAAGGAAAAGATGCATCATTATTTCAATTGATGTGCGAATATGACCCTCTGCTCACCGTTTTCCTCCATTGGCTTCACCCGCTGAGGTTAGACATGAGATGGAGACATCCTACAGTGTACAGACCCCTGGTGGACCTTGTGACAATGGAGGACAGACACATTATCCTAACATACAGACTTGATCGGGCCACAATCCAAGAACTGTGGGCCCAATTGGGGCCATACCTGATGTCATCTATCCACCAGCCCACAGGTATCTCCCCTCTAGAGCAGGTCCTGTCAGTGTTCCATTTCCTGGCAAGTGGTTCCTTCCAAACAACAGTGGCCATGGCATCAGGGATGTCTCAGCCAATGTTCTCCAACGTGATGACTAGAGTGTTGTCAGCCATGCTGAAACACATGCAGCTAAATTGTATTCCCCCAGGTGGAGGATTTGGCCACAGTGAAAGCTGACTTTGTGCCCTGGGACATATCCCCAACATCATTGGTGCCATTGATGGTACACATGTAGCATTTGTGTCCTCCCGGAGAAATGAACAAGTGTTCAGGAATAGAAAAGCTATCACTCTATGAATGTGCACATGGTGTGTTTGGCAAACCAGTACATCTCTCATGTGAATGCCAAGTATCCTGGCTCTGTGCATGATGCCTTTATCTTGAGGAATAGCAGCATCCCATATGTGATGGGCCAACTCCAGAGGCACCGGGTGTGGCTAATATGTGAGCCCAAGACCCCCACCCAGTATAAGTTGGTGTCTGGGTATGGGGTTGTCCCTAAGGGTTAGTGTGTGTCTAACAGTTATCTCTCAAAGTTTTCAGGTGACTCTGGTTACCCCATCCTCTCATGGCTACTGATCCCAGTGTGGAATGCCAGGACAAGGGCAGAGGAACGTTACAATGAGGCACATGGGCAAACAAGGAGGATTATTGAAAGAACCTTTGGCCTCCTGAAGGCCAGGTTCAGGTGCCTCCATCTGACAGGTGGATCCCTGTACTACTCACCCAAGAAGGTGTGACAGATCATCGTTGCATTTTGCACAACCTGGCCTTGAGACGCCAGGTGCCGTTTCTGCAGGAAAATGAACCTGGAGATGGTCTTGTGGCAGCTGTAGAGCCTGTGGACAGTGAGGAAGACGAGGCAGAGGAAGAAGATGCAAACAACAGAAGTAATATTATACAGCAGTACTTCCAGTGACACACAGGTAAGACACTGTAACTTCACTCAACTTTTCAGTTTTCTGCTAGACATTGTACATGACAACCTGATTTCCCTATGGCCACTTACTGTACCCTTTGGCATGTCTATTTTCAGATCTCTGTGGCTCACTCTGGCTCCTGGTATGTTTACTGCTGCCCAGTAAGGGTCACTCCAATGTAAATATAACTGTACATATGACGTGCAATGTTTTCATAATGTTGTACTAATACACACGTGAATCATTTGACAGATCCAGATTTGTATTTGTTCCAAGGGTGTTCATTTAAGTGCTCATAAGTAGAGGGGGATGCGCAATGTGCTGGGGTGATGGTGGAGGAATATCCAGTTGGAGTCCAGTCTCTTGGTATCACAGGTGCATTGTCCTATGGGGCATAGGAAGGGGAGTAATGGCAGTTCAAGGTGGACAGGGTGACACAGTGGGACTGAAGGGTGACAATCAGGAGAGTCTTATTTCCTGGTGGGGTCTTGGCAAGGTTCTCTGGCTGTTGGTGTGCCACTGCCTCCCTCATGGTGTTGACCATGTCAGCCAGCACCCCTGCAATGGTGAGACCAGGATGGTGTGGATGTGTTTGAGGTCCTCCCTGATCCCCAGGTACTGTCCCTCCTGCAACCGCTGGGTCTCCTGCAACTTGCCAGTATCTGGCCCTCGGTCTCCTGGGAATGGTGGTATGCTCCCAGGATGTTGGTGAGTGCCTCCTGGAAAGTGAGTTCCCTGGGCCTGTCCTTTCCCTGTCGTACAGCAGTCCTCCCAGCTTCCCTGTTGTCCTGTGCCTCTGTCCCCTGAAACGTGTGCCCACTGCCACTGACCCCAGGTCCCTGTTCATCCTGTGTTTGTGGGGTGGCCTGGGGTCCCTGTAGTGGTGGACACACTGCTGATTGACGTGTCCTGGGGACAATTGCATGGCCCCGCTGGGTGGGTACTGTGTTGGTGTTTCCTGAGGGGGGGGAGGCTCTGTGGTGGGTTGGGACTGTGGCAGGGTAACCAACTGTCCAGAGGTCCCTGATGGGCTAGGTTGCTCATCGTGATCCAGGTGTGCAGAGCTGCTCTCATCACTGTGGGCCTCTTCTGGGGGGGACTGCATGTTGCTGGCAACTCCTCTCCGGTGACATTGAGTAGAGATCCTGTGGGGATGTAAATGCTCTGTTATTGTATCTGCGTGTGCCATCTTGTGCATGGGTGTGTTTTCCTGTATTCTTGTTATTTCCCTGTCAGCTTTGCCTTGTGTGCGTGGTGATTTTGTGGGCTAGGTGATGGGTGTCCATGCAGGTCTGTGATGGAGGTCCATGGATTGTTGTGGCATGCAGGGCGTGGTATTGGGATGGGTGGGTTGTGATAGTGGGGTATGTGTGAGGTGCTGGGGTGATGGGGGTGTGGGTAGGGGTAGGAGTTTGTGATGGCATGCAGGTAGGGTGGGGGATAAAGTATTGAAAATTTGACTTGCCAGAGTTCAGTCCTCCTGCTACTCCTGCAATAGCCCTCTAGATGCATGATAGCCAAGACTTGCTCCTCCCATGTTGTTATTTGTGGGGTAGGAGGTGAGGATCCACCGCCAGTCCTCTGTACAGCTACTTGGTGTCTTGTAGCCACGAACACACCTTCCCCCGTAGGTCATTCCAACTCTTCCTGATGTCATCCCTTGTTCTGGGGTGCTGTCCCATGGCGTTGACCCTGGCCACGATTCTCTGCCATAGCTCCATCTTCCTAGCAATCAATCAATCAATCAATCAAAAAAATGTATAGAGGGTGCTACTCACCCGTGAGGGTCTCAAGGCGCTTGGCAGGGCGAGGGGGGGCAAGGAGGGTCACTGTTCGAACAACCATGTCTTGAGGTTCTTTCTGAAGAGCAGGAGGTCTTTGGTTTTGCGGAGGTTGGTGGGGAGGGAGTTCCAGGTTTTGGAGGCGAGGTAGGAGAAGGACCTGCCTCATGTGGTGGTGCGTTGGATGCGGGGGACTGTGGCTAGGGCGAGGTCGGCTGATCGGAGGTTGCGGGTGGGAGTGTGGAAGTTCACTCTGTCATTGAGGTAGGTTGGGGCCGGTGTTGTGGAGGGATTTGTGTGCGTGGATGAGGATCTTGAATGTGATTCTCTTGTCTATGGGGAGCCAGTGAAGGTATTTGAGGTGTGGTGAGATTAGTTTGTGGCGGGGGAGGCCAAGGACGAGGCGTGCCGCTGTGTTCTGGATTCTCTGGAGTTTGCTTTTGAGTTTGAGTGTGGTGCCGGCGTAGAGTGCGTTACCGTAGTCTAGTCTGCTGCTGATGAGTGCATGGGTGACTGTCTTCCTGGTCTCTGGGGGAATCCATTTGAAGGATTTTTTTAGAGTGCGGAGTGTGTGGAAGCAGGAGGAGGTTAGAGCATTGATTTGCTGTGTCATGGAGAGGGAGGGGTCCAGGATGATGCCAAGGTTGCGTGCGTGGTTTGCAGGGGTGGGTGCGGGGGCTAGGGTGGTGGGCCACCAGGAGTCATATGGTTTTGTTGGGGCCGAAGATGATGATCTCGGTTTGTTGGAGTTAAGCTTGAGGTGGTTAGTTGTCATTCAGTTGGCGGTGTCGAGGAGAGCAGTGTGTAGGTTGGTTTTGCCGGTGGTGGGGTTGCGGTGAGGGAGAGGATGAGTTGGGTGTCATCTGCGTAGGAGAGGATAGTGATTCTGTGTGATCGGAGGATGTTGGCTAGGGGGATCATATAAATGTTGAAGAGTGTGGGGCTGAGGGAGGACCCTTGGGGGACTCCGCAGATGATCTTGGTAGCGGTGGAGTGGAAAGGTGGAAGGCGGATTCTCTGGGTCCGGTCGGTGAGGAAGGAGGTGAGCCAGTCTAAGGCTTTGTGGTGAATTCCCATGTTGTGGAGGCGTGTGCGAAGTGTGTGGTGGCAGACCGTGTCAAAGGCTGCAGAGAGGTCTAGAAGGATGAATGTGACGGTCTCGCCTTTGTCGACTTTGATCCTGATGTCATCAGTGCATGCGATGAGGGCGGTTTCTGTGCTGTGGTTCTTGCGGAACCCGGATTGTGAGGGGTCAAGACTGTTGTTTTCTTCAAGGAAGTGGGATAGGCGGGCGTTGACTAGTTTCTCTGCAACCTTGGCGGGGAAAGGGAGGAGGGAGATGGGGCAATAGTTGGAAAGGGTCTCCGGGTCGGCTTTGTTTTCTTTTAGGAGAGCAGTGATTTCCGCGTGCTTCCAGGGGTCTGGGTAGGTGGCGGAGTTGAAAGAGGAGTTGATTATGTCGTGGATTATGATGGCGATGGTTGGGCTGGCTTTGTTGTAGATGCGATGTGGGCAGGGGTCGGAGGGTGAGCCGAAGTGGATGGAGTTCATGGTTTTCTCAGTTTCTTCCTCTGTGGTGGGGGCCCAGGTGGTGAGTGTGGTGGGGGGGTCATGAGTGGGGGTTCAGTTGGGTGAGTGAGGGGTGTGTGTGGTGGGTGTGTGTGGTATGAAGCTGTTGTGGATGTCCAGGATTTTGTGGTGGAAGTGGTTGGAGAGGGCGTCACATAGGGGCTGTGTGTGAGGGGTCTATGTTGCTGGCTTTGGGTTTGGCTAGTTCATTAATGATGTTGAAGAGTTCTTTGCTGTTTTGAGAGTTGTTGTCAAGGCGTATCTTGTAGTGATCTCTTTCGGCGGTGCGTATGAGTTGGTAATGGGTGCGAATGGTGGCTTTGAGGGTGGAGAAGTTGGTTGTAGAGGGTTCTTGTCGCCATATTTTCTCCGCTTTGCGGCATTTGTGCTTGGAGTCTTGGAGTTCTGGGGTGAACCATGGGGCATTCTTGATGTTGCGGGTGGCGATGTGTTTTCTGAGGGGGACTAGTGTGTCTGCGCAGGTAGTGATCCATTTCGAGAGGTTGTGTACTCCTGTGTTGGGGTTGTTGGTGTTGGGGGGGGGGTTTGTGAGCCAGTTGGGAGTTCAGGCGTTCTGTGGGGATCTTGTCCCACATGAGGTAGGGTGTGGTGTGTTGATGGTGGTGTGTGGGGGGTTTGGTGAAGGAGAAGTGGATGCAGTGGTGGTCAGTCCAGAGGAGTTCGGTGGTGTGGGTGTAGGCTATGTGTTGGCTTGAGGTGAAAATTGCGTCAAGCGTGTGTCCTGCTGAGTGGATGGGTGCGATGACCAGTTGTTTGAGTCTGAGGTTGGTGAGGTTGTCTATGAGGGAGGTAGAGTTGTGGTCTTGTAGATTCTCCAAGTGAAAGTTGAAATCACCGAGGAGGATATAGTCTGTGGAGGTGAGGGAATGTGAGCTGATGGTGTCGGCGATGGTGTCGCAGAAGGCAGGGCGTGGTCCTGGTGGTCTGTAGATTAGTGTACCTCTGAGGGTGGAGTTGTTGTTAATGTGGATTAGGAAGTGCATGTGTTCTGTGTTATCGATAGTGTCTTGGGAGCTGGTGGTGACTTGGATGGTGTCCCTGTGTAGGATGGCGATGCCACCACCTGCCCTGTTGAGGCGGTCTTTGCGTTGGAGTTTGTAACCCTTGGGGGTGGCGATGGCTATGGCGGGTTCCGATGAGGGGTTGGTCCAGGTTTCCGTGAGGAAGGTGATGTCAGGTGAGTGTGATGTGATGAGGTCCCAGAGATCTATGGCATTTTTGTGAAGGGAGCAGGTGTTGAGGAGCAGGCAGTCGAGGTGGTTGTGGTGGATGGTGTTGGTGTGGTGCATGAGGGTGTTGTGGTTGTGGTGTGGTGTGCAGCTGGGGTGATTGTGGGGGCAGAGCAGGTGTGTGTTGCGTTGGGGGAGTTGTGTATGTTGTCAGGGGGGTCGCTGTGGTTGGTGTGTGGTGTAAGGGATGAGGAGCAGGAAAAATGACAGCTGAGGCAGGTGAAGGGGCCATGAGTGTGTGTGGGGCTGGAAAGGGTGCAGGTGGGGCGAGGGCCTGGGTTGAGTGAGTGGAGGGTGAGGGGGGAGTAGGTTTGTCTGAGGGGGCCAGGGGGACTGGCGCTGGGTGCTTGCCTTTGACACGCCGCGGCTGCCATAAATGGAGGGGAGGGAGGGAGTGGCAGCTGGGAGGAGGGAGGGCTGGATGAATGGGAAGGCTGGGGGGTAGGGGCCGCAGGGGATGCAGCAGCTGGGGAATTTCAAAGGTAATCAAACGGAGGTGAGGAGGAGGAGAGGGGAGGTGGGAGGGGCCGCAGGGGACACAGCGGCTGGGGAATTTCAAAGGTAATGGAACGGAGGTGAGGAGGAGGAGGGGGAGGTGGGAGGGGCCGCAGGGGATGCCGCAGCTGGGGAATTTCAAAGGTAATGGAACGGAGGTGAGGAGGAGAAGGGGGGAGGCGGGAGGTGCCGCAAGGGACGCAGCGGCTGGGGAATTTCAAAAGTAATGGAATGGAGGTGAGGAGGTGGCGTTGGGCGGCGGAGCGGGGAGCGACCTGCCTGTCAAAGCTGGGTCAAGGGTTGCTCCTCATTACCGTGCCGCGGCTGCCATAAATGGAGGGGAGGGAGGGAGTGGCAGCTGGGAGGAGGGAGGGCTGGACGAATGGGAAGGCTGGGGGGTGGGGCCGCAGGGGACGCAGCGGCTGGGGAATTTCAAAGGTAATGGAACGGAGGTGAGGAGGAGGAGAGGGAAGGTGGGAGGGGCCGCAGGGGACGCAGCGGCTGGAGAATTTCAAAGGTAATGGAACGGAGGTGAGGAGGAGGAGGGGGAGGTGGGAGGGGCCGCAGGAGACACAACGGCTGGGGAATTTCATAAGTAATGGAACAGAGGTGAGAGGTTGTGCTGGGCGGCAGAGCGGAGCGGGGAGGTGGAGCTGGGCGGTGGAGCAGGGAGAGACCTGCATGCTGAAGCAATGGACTTCTGCTGCATCTGTGATCCGAATAGCTGTGGCTTGACCACGATGATTTCCTCCACCATGACCCTTAGGTCCTCCTCTGAATACCTGGGGTGTCTTTGGGGTGCCATGGATGTGGTGTGAGTGGTACGTGTGAGGGTGTGCGGGGTGATGTGTTGGGGTTTGTGGTGTGAGAGTGCGTGGATGGTGTGTGGGTGATGGTGTTCGGTGGCTCAGATTGAGTGGGTGCTCCTGGCTTGTGTCTCTCTCTGTTGGCAATCCTTTTTTTTCGTTGAAAGGGTTGTGGGTTATGTGGGTGTGTGTTTTATATTGGATTGGGTGTGTGGGTGTGGTATGTGTATGTGTGTCAGGTGTGTGTAGTTTGAATTGTCCAATGTGGTGTAGTTTTGTAAGTGTGTGGGTATTTTGAGCGCAGTGGTGTGTACCGCCAATGGTTTACCGCGGTTGAAAGACTGCTGCAGTGATTTGTGGATCCTGATACTGTGGTCATATTCCTGTTGGCGTAACTGTGTAGGTTTTGGTACCACCAGTTTATCACTGACTTTTGGTCTGGTGGACTTGTGTGTGTGTCTGTATAGTGGCGTATTTCTCTGTGTGGGTCATAATACCCATAGCAGAATACCGCCGGGGTCAGGGTATGTTGGCGGCCGTCAGCATGGCAGTAGGCGGCATTTACTGCCAGGGTTGTAATGTGGGCCTATGTGTTTAGTCACACCCTGATAACACATTACAGAGAATGGTTGGTCGGGTTCAATACAAATTGCTTTATCCCAAGACAGTGATGCTGGCCGTTATTTCTGCAGATATTTCAATGACATTTATGTTGGTTCAAAAAATCATCAGAAAATTATCATCAAAAAATATTGTAGTGACAAAGTTACCATGGGAGAGAACATTGAACATGATAATGGGCCTCATTACAAGTTTGGTGGTCTGATCGCAAGACAGCCATGTTGGTGGTACAGACCACCCTATGACGAGTTATACAGGCAGGCCCCCTGACTGTCAACCAAAAAAGGCAGATTGACAGTGGAGTGGAGGTCCGGAAATAGGCATTCTGACCTTCAGCTCCAACAGCACAGTGACCAACCACTGACCGTAGTCCAAAGTCGCAGAGGCAGACACCCATGGGGGTCAGCCAATGGCGGTCTGAACCAATGCAGTCTGCCGTCACCAAAGTAATACACAACTGCACATTGGATGCATTTGAAAACAACACAGCTGACACACATTGCCACACTTAACACACCTGCAAAGCATGCTATGAAACAGGTCCCTTCATAGACCACAATCCTTTGCATTTTCACAGAAAGACCCAGCAAGACAGAGAGCATTCCAAAAAAATAAAATATATATAGAATAGACACCCCTTTAATTTTTCATACAACACATACCACACCCTTCACACACATTTTCCAGTCACACACTTCTGTACTTCCTTGCTTTAGTAAGACACTGTCACCTGTTACTGTTTTTTACCACCATGTCACCTATGAAAAATCCATGATTCACTGATGATGAGTTAAGAGTAATGGTGGATGAAATCATAAGAGTAGTGCCATAATTGTTTTGAGCACAAGTCCTGCACACTTCTCAAAATGTGGGACAGGATAGTCGACAGAGTCAATGCTGTAGGCATCACCCTATACTCAATGGAGGACATCAAGAAAAGGTAGAACCTCAGGGGCAAGGTCCGTTCCATGGTCTCCAGGCACCAGCTGTAGACCAAGAAGACTGGCAGTGGCACCCCCACGCCACCTTTACAACTCACTTCCTGGAAGGAGAAGGTATTGGCCATCTTGCATCCTGAGGGCTTGACAGGAATAACTGAGGGAGTGGAGTCTGGTAAGTCGCAACAAGAAAAATGTCACCTAAATGCCATTGCATACATGCTCACATCTCACCTACTGCCACTATTACTATCATCCCACTCTCCAGTTCAGTGTCCACCAGTCAAACAACCCCTCCCGTTGACTGGTATCTCACAAGTGGAGTGTACTCACCTGGGGGATGACATTTATCAAGTCCATGAAGTAGAGGGAGTGACATGAGGGTTAAGGCCAGGAGGCTCTGTCTCACATACTACAAAGCCATGCCCAGTTTTCTCATGCCCAAATACCCCTGTGTCTTATCTATCAAATGAAGTGTACTCACCTGGGAGGAATGCTTTTGTATACTGTGTGTAGTATAGGTAGTAACATGACTGCAAAGCCCAGGAGGCCTTGTGTCTGTAACTCCAAACAGCAGTTCAGTGTCACCTGTCCAAAGACACCTGTCTGGCATCTCACAATTGAAGTTTACTCACTAGGAAGGACAATATCTGTGTATAGTGTGTGCAGTAAAGGGACTCGCAGGACTGCTAAGGCCAGGAGGACCTGTGTATGTGATAACAACCATTAGCCTAGTGTACAATAGTCCAAATACCCCTGTTTGGTCAGTCCCAATTGAAGTTTACTCACCTGGGAGGATAACATTTGTATAGTCTGTGTAGTAGAGAGAGGTAACAAAGCAACTCCTAGTGGGCACTGTTTCAGTAACTCCAAGCACCAGAACAGTGGTCACATGTCCAAAAACACTTGCCTGATCACCCTCAAATGACATGTACTCACCTGGGAGGGACCCAGATACAGATCATGCTCAACTCAGAGATGTTGCTGGCCACCTAGTTCAATCTTGAACTATTAAGCCAAGATTAAACCATTGAGGACAAGAAGGACCGCACAACCAGTGTACAACATAAATGGCCAACAAGTCCTCAAGATGCATAACCAGAATGGTATTGGCTGCAGACACATTCACAATGCACTGACCACATGATGTCTCTAATCACTTATACAACAGATTCCTTGGTCTGCTTGAATATTAATCAACCAGGCCTCAAAATGGTCAAAGCCACACCCTGTCCAGCCACTGTTTTGCTTGCACTCCTGACAAGATAGTATTCTCTGTCCATCTACTCAAGTGCCAAGGAACACCCAACTTCATCAGCTGCTTGAAGTCAATGGAAATGGCATGTGTCACAAATGTCAGGTCAATACAACCAGTACCATGGGTACCTGTCACAAAAGGATAATCTGCAAATCAACTAACTACAAGGTCTTTGCTAAAAGTCATTGTAAACGTTTGGAGGTAGATGTCACATTACAACCAGTAACATTGTACCTTTCACATCAACAGGTCGTGCTCTCATTGGGCACACAGAGTCCACAGAAGAGACTGCCACTGCCCCCATGGATGAAGCGCTTAGTGACGACAACACTCCTGTACATCTGGACATAGAGGACAGTTCTGGCCTATCTGGGCAGCCTGGTTAGACAACAACAGTGAGTCTCAGTGTGCCCATATCAAGACCTACAAGCCCAGTTGCCTCAACATCACAGGCAGCCATTCATCCTCCAACCTGTGTTGCTTGGACAGTGGCAACCATCTTGTGCCCCCAGTCAAGGATCCTGAGTGACATCACTACCCCTTGGAAAATGATAGTCCTGGAACTAGTAGTATGAGGCACCCTGTGACAAGGGCACAGGCCCATGGGGATAGGGTGTGTTGTAGGGATGTTGTAGACCAAAGGACTGTGGACACTGAGGGTGCCCCTGGCCAGGACACCGTCAGCCAAGTCTTGTGGGTCTATCAAGTGTCCCAAGGTATGATGGGCCAGGTAGTTTGTGAACTACAGGAGATCAAGCAGCTGCAGAGGGACATGCATAAGGAAATGGTTCAAAAGTGGAAAGCCACAAATACCATCCTGACCTCCCTAACAGGGGTGTTCCGGGAGATTAGTAGTACCCCGATCAGGGATCGTGAGCAACACCATACCCCTTCCTTTGGACCAGCTACACCAGGCAATTTATCATTGGTGCCAGCCACTGGAATGGAGGCCCTGTCAGAGGAAGAACCTGCAATAGACACCCCTTCCTCTGTAGCATCAGAACACCCCCTGAAAGCAAGTGGCCTCTTCCTGAAGGAACTTCTTTGTGTGCTACATAATCACTCTGTTGATGGTCCTTCAACATCATTCTATTTCCTATTGGAGGCGTATACTGAAAGTTGGACTTCAAATGCTGTGGCATCTAATACAATTATTCCATCAACCATGACTGAACCTCTCACTGTTCTCTCATGTCCCTTATTTTCATCCTATGCACTTATGCACAAGAAATACCACAAAGCCTGCTTGCTTCTGTTTCAATTATTGCCATGTAGAGATGTAGGGCCATGTGAAGCAAATGAGGAAGACGCGAGATACTGTGCAAGGAAGAATGTGTAACAGGTACACTGTCCTGCTAAGGTTTACTGTCAACACACACAAACAGATTGGTACAAGTATCTGGTCACACGTGGCTGCCATGTTCTGAAAAATCCCTCACTTGACTCCTGATACTGCTGCCAGAAAGACCTCCACTACTTAGTTGATGTGTACTGCCTCTGGGAGTAATCATGCCATATCCAGCAGGTGATAGGGCCCCAGCCTTCACACAAGAGGAGCTGAAAAGGCTGGTGACTGAGGTCCTTCCCCTGTATGAACAGCTCTATGGTGCACCAGAGGAGTAGGTAATTGCCTCATGTACACAATTTTCTCTGTACCTCACCATCCTTTGCCTCCTCACTGACTAGATTGTGCCCATGGGTGCCAGAGTTTATTCTTATGTGCCTATTGTTGCAGTGAGTGTGGCATTAATAAGAGAGTCAATGTGCAGGCATTGGTGGCTGGTGCCACATGTTGAGTTAATTCACATTGTGTTGTTTCTGTTCCCTGTGTTACCTGAACAAACTTGGGTTGGATGCACATGACTAGGTAAGGAGACATCTACTGATATCTATTTCATCACGATTATTGTATATATGAGACAACATGTATGTGCATGTTAGCATGAGCTGAGAATGCATGTTGTATGTGTCAATTGTGAGGAATGTTAGGTATATGTATGTTGCCACTGAGATTTTTTTAGACATCTGTCTGCCCTTGCTAGTCATTTTTTGTGACATCCCTCTCTCTGCCCTTCATGTTGCCACACACACCACTTGCTAAGTTACTGTTGGCTACATGATGTACTGAAATGCATGGTACTGATGGGAATATGAGTATCATGTAGGTTCAGTCTGCTCAGCCTACAGAGACCAGGGCCTGTCACATGTTTCTCCCAGCATGGGTCCCAGTCTAGGTTGGGGTGGAGTCACTGTGGTCATACAACTGTGGCACTATGGCCACTCCCTGTACCCCAGCAGATCCTGTCATGTGGGCAGTATGAGGCTTAGGTGCTAAATCCTGCCCAAGTGCCTCATTCCTTTGATTAGATAGGGAATGGGTCCAGAGGTAAGTTACCAATCTAGTCCACATGTGCACTTTGCATCATTGTCAATGTGTGTTTTTTACTCACGACAAGTCCCTTACTTCTACAGCCCTGTTGTCACCTTCACACAGGTCATCAATGTCATGTGCAGGTTCATTGCATGACTGATATTTCCACAGTGCAGAGAGTGTGTTGATTCCTGGGGGACCATGCTATGTGACTCATTAGCTTGATCACATAGTCGAAAGTGTACAATGCATGCCTTTGTTTGTTGGATGCCATCTCTGTGGGATGGATACATATGTCCGGAAGCGTGTTCTGTGATACAGATACATAACATAGAACCTAACCCCCTGAAGTGGCATAAGTCTGCATATGCCATTGTAAAGCTCCACACAGGGACTGGCTAGACCCTTTCTGTACCCGCCATGCCTTTCCCTTCATTGTCACCCATGTTTGTTTACTGAGTTTGTACTCTGGCAGTGGCCTGTAGGGAATACATGCAGGAAGTTATTCTCACAGAGTGTGTATACGTTGATCTATTCACGCCTGAGGAGTCTACCTTCAAGAAGCCATAGAGGTGTGAAGTGCCTCATTGTGGCTTACATACCAGTTAGGTTGCTAGAGCATGTCCCACAAGATGTCATTAAGCCTGCAAGGTAATTGTAGGGCCAGAGCTGGGTACTGGGTTCTCCTGCTTTCTGGGAAATGTATGTCTGTACTCATAGCCCAATACTTATTGGATTGTATATTGCACACTTGGGGAGTATTGACAAAATGGGAAAGGCCATGATTGATGTTTTTGAGATGTATGTGACTCTACCATGTGTGATGGGACTGGTGAACATGATCGCTTGATTTGTCTTTTGCATCCCTGCAGGTCAACACCCATCAAAAGAAAGGGATATGAAGAGACATTGCCTGTAAGGATCCTGAGGGTCCACAGCTGGAAGAGTGCCCACTGTCACAAGAGGAGGATGGACCTCAGACACTGTCCCTGGAAGATCATCTGCATCCTGGTGGCAGCCTATCTGGAGCTTGATGGGTGTTTGAACGAAGCCAGCAGCCGCAAGGGGGTGAGTATGCAACATATTCCTGCCTGCCTCATTGCCAAGTGATCGTGTGATGTTCTGATAGCTCACCCTGAAATTTAAGGATGAGCCATGTGTCACACAGTAGATGAGAGATTCTTTTTGTTGACATGAGATGTGTTTTATACTGATGTGCCTTGGCCTATTGTACCAGGAAACTGGGACTGCACAGGGAGGGAACCTCAAACCACTAGCTTTGAAAGGACCACATATGGCTGTGTACAGTTATCAGTCATGTACAGTTTGCTGTTGTAGCATGTGTATTTTCTATGCAACAGACCACTACTCCTCAGTGTTCCAGGACAAAGGTAAGTAGGTAATGGATCACTGTCCTTAGTCATGTATCTGTGTATGTGTAAATGTGTATGTTGGCATCTGCCACCCAGAAGCTTGCTTTCTTCAGTGTGCGATGGGTTCTGGTGCCTTACTACAGTCTGTTATGTGAAGTTGTCTGACAACCCTGTGACAGGGCTTACATTTCACTTTGTATTCATGTACAGATCACTACTTTCCTTTGGTAAGTGGTGACTGTCCATTGAAATGATTTATGTGCCACGACTGTTGCCAACATTCCTTGGTCCTACATGTCAGCATGTGTCCCTTTCTCTTTGGTATAAATATTTGAGCGGACGATTCATGCATGGTCTAACTATGTTGATGGGATGATGTCTTTATTCCCACATATATGTATATGTGCATGGCAAGCTGTATGAGAAATAAGCCATATACAATGGGGCTACATGTCATGTAATGCCACATACAGAAGTGTGTCACCATTGTCTATTGGCCGACACATACCCCCAAGTGTCTTAGCTTGTCATTTGGCATGTACAACTGCAGTAGCAATGAGGGACATGAGAGGTAGGCCTTGAGTTTATAGCCATAATGTGAATATCTATGCCCTTTATGTGGCATCATGTTGATAAGTGCACTGCACGTGTGCCATGTTTAATGTGTATGCCCTGACTGTTGGCATGCATTATGGAGGGACTTGAATTGATGTGTTTGGGTACAGGCATTGTTCCACAGACAGATATCTGGGTTTGCATGACCAAAATGGGGAGAGTGATGTAGCTTCCCATAGGGCAATCTGTTGAGGGACCTCTACAAGTCCTTGCAACTTGTGTGTCTCTCCAACATGCCAAGAACTAATGGCTTCTACTGAAGCAATCAGAGCATGTCATTGTTAGGGATGCTAGACATTGGTGGTGATCACTATGGTGCTTGCTAATTCATAGAGTTGTGCATTGAGTGGACATCTCTCCCTGACATCTTACATATGATGTCTATAGTGTTCATTTTCATCCCACATGTGTGGCCCATCTGAGCAAAATGAATGATATCTCCTTGACAGACGTCACTTGGTGAAGTGTCCATAGTGGAACTGCTTCCAGTGTAACATGAGTATTTCCTGTCACCTTCTCTAGGCAATTGTACTTTTGTCATCAACATGGAAGGATTTTAGAACATCATTTAGATATTTTGGCTCCTTATGTACATGACAAATAGATGTGTGCCTGGCCTTTTGTGGGAAATGTAGGAATACATTTGGCATTGGCCTATAATTATTGTGAAAACAGGTAACTGAGATCTGCTCCATGAGTCAAAGCATTGTAGGTGATGAGGTCTCCTATTTGTTCAATGGTTACTGTGTTTGAACAACTTTAGCCATGCAATTGTAGTTGTGTGGGATCCTGATTTTCCTGTGGGAAAGTGTTGACAGTTCACTTGACATGTGTGCATATGGTGTGGCACATGTGTGGCCATTTAGGTGGAGTTAGTAGCTAGGGCCTACTTGACATCATGATAATGTTTTCCAAATCAGAGCTGTTGTTCAAGAATGTTACTGGACATGTGATGACCCTATTTTGGTTTGTAATTGCAGCATCTGCATGGGCAAGCAAAGGAGATGGGGCTGAGCCAAGTGGAGAAGCATCTGGACACGGGACCTCGGGTCAAAACATCACTGACACAGAGGGACCCAGTGGCCCAGAGTGTGAGGGGAGTGCCACAGCGAAGATCAGATTGACATCATCAGAGTCTTCCTCCAGTGGCTACTCGCTAGTGGTGGCGGACCAATCGGGCATCCTCAGCTATCATCCTTGTCCTCCATCCCCTGTTCTGTCACCTCCCTCCCTGTTGTTCCCCACCCAGTTGGCTGTGGCCGCTTACCCAAGAGTTTGTGCGCCTCCTACGCCACAGGCACCTCAGCCCCTGTTACCCCTGATGCTCTCAGTGAGGAGGCTGTTGACCTCCTGAGAAGTATTTCTGTGAGTCATTGAGCCATTGCAAATGCCAGCCAGGAATTGGTGACCCAACTCCAACAGATAAAGCATTCCTGGAGGCATTCATGGTGCAATGGCTGGCCTGCAGAGATCTTCTCAGGCTCTGGCCTTCTCACTGATGGCAACCACTCATCCCCCACCTTCTGCCCCACTTCAATCCCCTTTTCCCAGTGCGAATCTCCTGTTCCCCGACCTAACCAAAGCACACAAAAAGATATACAGACATTCACCTCAACACCCTAAAGGAGCACAGACAAACACAAGCACAACAAAATACCCTGGAACACATACAAACAACATCCGCCAAAAGACACCACAACAGTCACAACTTTCCCAGACACCCCCACGACTCCCAGCATCACACACATACCATCAGGTACATACAGGCACCACACCAATAGGCCCTGCCACACCCACCACACCCACCATACCCGCAGACACCATCCCAACAGACCACCACAAGCACCACACCTGCAGACATCACAACTCCATACACAAAGGCATCCACCATATCCATTATACCTGCAGTCACCACCCCAACAGACACACATCCACCCACCACTACATCCCGCAGCCCCTTCAACCCCCCAAACCCAAGACACATAAACACCCTTATTCACCCACACAACAGACACCCACCAAATGCTAGCATACCTCCCAGAAGCACACACCCACGACATCCACACCTACACAGCCTACAAACACTCCCTCAACCTCCAAATCCTGACCCTCTTCTGATGACCGTCCCCATTTTCCCAAGGAAGTCTTTTTGTTTGAGCTTGCCCTTTCCCCTTTTTTCTCCGCCCCATCCCAAGTCCAAGAGGCCCCACCCATCTCCCGGCCTGTCCCTTCCACCTACAAGGCCTCCCCTGCTCCCCTTCTCTCCTGCAAACACCCATAATACTCCCCCCATGCAAAGAAAAAGCCCACTCCTCCCAAGAAGAAGACCACCCCTCCTAAACGCAAACCCAAAATCCCCCTCCTAAATCCGACCCCTTCCTCCCGGATAATCCTTCAGGTGCTTGCCTTCCCCCTTGATGCTACCTCCTGTGGATGTTCCATGGAAGCTGGGAGTCAAGTTTACGCACAACTGTGCTATTTCATTATGCATCATATGGACTTGCCAATGGCCTTGGACTTTTTTTAATACACATACATAGACATAATCCCAAAGAGTAGTTTTTTTTGGGTACACATTTGTCCTGCAATTTCTTTTCTATGTTAATGTTGTTCCTGAGTGACTTGTGTTGTGTGCCTATAGTTAGGTGTGTTTGATCCTGCTTGTTGCTCATTTTGCTATTGTTTGCATCATCTGACTTTGTGACTTTGTGGGCAGTGTTGGTGCCCACAAGAGGAAGGAATATGTTGAGTGTATGTATCTGTGGGTGTGAATGCAATGGTGGCGGTGTGGCATTGTGTGGTGTTTGTTATGGTGAGTATTTAATCTTCTGTTGTCCAGTGCAAGCATGTAAAGTGTTGGATTGGCCCCTTGATATGGCTTATGTATTCATCTGGTATACGTCAGCTTGGGTTTTGTTAGTGCATACATGGAGTGTGTTTAATTGTGCTAGCTTGGTTTGTGTCCATTTATCTGTGTGTCTCTTGTAACTGGTTCCTGTAGGGGTATGTCCCATGAAGTTGGAGATGTTTGTGCTTTGTTGACTTGCACTTCCACATTGTGCAGATGGACATGTCAATTGTCTCTAGTATTATTTGTCCCAGAGATACCTGAAGTACCAGTTCCTGTGCATATGTTGTTTTATGGGCATATGCAGAGTGATATTTGTCCCAGTACAGTCTCCTTCCCTGAATGTTCCTTGTGCTGCCATCCCAATAGTACAATTCTTGTGTGCCTAGTGCCCTTTGTCTCTGTGTGTTGTTCAAGCTATTGTCCTTCCATTGTGCTGTGATGTGTGTGTCCATTGCAGGGTTGCTTAATCGTGGTGGTGTTTTTGTTTAATGCCACATTGATAAATATGTGTGTTGTATGTGATGACAGTCCCTGGCCTGTGTGGAATGTGGGTGTGTGAGTTGTAGCTATATGTGTGATGTTTGTGTGTTGTTGGTGATGTGTGTGAGAATGTTGTGGAGCCTTCACTGTCCCTGTGTCTGAGATGTGTGGCCATGTGTTTTTGTGTAGTATTGCTGTGCAGTGTGAATGACCTGTCCAAAGTGGGCCTATTGTGCCTATGCATGTATCCTTCATGGTATCTGGATCAGATGCGGGACACAATGCGAAGTGTACTTGCTGCCCATAGCGTGCCTCCATATGATGTCGATGATGGCGCTATAATCTGTTGTTAAGGTTAATCACACAGGTAGGTGTATGTACTGACGGTCGGTGGTGTCCACAACGGTATTGATTTGGGCCTCCTTTGATGATCACCAGTAGCAGTAGGATGTGCATGTTGGGTTTCATGGTTGTAGCAGGCATGTAAAGCCACCTGGAGGTGAGTGTCTCCCTTTATACTGTCTGTTTCTGCCTTTTGAGACGTGGTAGTTGGACCAGTCACACTCGCAGTGTGCAGCCTCGCAATGTGTCTGGCGGAAACACTGTCTCTGCCAGCCTGTTTGTGCTTCATCATGACCGTGGCGGTCTGGCTGCCTGCTGTGCTGGTGGAACCGCGACAGAACTACAGTGGTCTTTGTTCTGTGGGCCCTCATGACTCGTAAAAAGGCAGTCAGACCACCAACCTGCCATGGAGGTCAATGAACCGCCAAATTCGTAATGATGCCCAATGTCTTTTTTTCGGTGTTTAGTGTCGCTTTTTTAAATATAATTGTATATAATATCAATTTCATATTATTTTTTTGATAAACAATTTAATTCATTTCACTGTGCATAATCAACCACCAGTGCACTGTAGACACCCTCATGCCCCAATGCAATAATACAAACCCAATCATCAATATAGAGAGACCGCAGACCATAGTAGTCCATCCATTTCCCCCAAATCCTCTCATGTTTATGGGAACAGCTTCAGGCTTTGTAAATTGGCTCTTCTGAAGACGCACACCAGTCCATTCCAGTCCTCTATTCAGTCACTGTGGGTGCAACAGCCATCTTCAACCTTTCCCTTTTGGCAATTACCAGTGTCATGCCAATACATTTCCACCCCCCATGTGTCCTAGAGTATACAAAATCCCATGTAGGGCCTCTTTAGGGGTCAGTATAAAGGTATAACATAAGGCCTGGGACAAGGAAGACATTATCTTTTTCCTGTAGGTAGCAATTGGTGGGCATGACCATATCACATGGAAGAAATCTGTGTCCCCCTCAAGGCAACAGAAACAGGTTGGTGTGGTCATCTTCAACTCCAGCCAGAGTCTCCTCAGGGTGATGTATAAACAGCAAGGTACTTTAGTTTGACTAGTCTTCTGGCCAGGTTTAGAGTTTGGCTGACGGGTTACTCTGTCATAAAAGTGACAGATATCCTGTCCGCTGAATTACAATCTCCATAGGCAATAAAGGAATCATAATACAGCATCCCCTTTGTCCCACTTTTGGCAGCCCTCGAGTTCAGCCATAAACTGAAGCCAGCAACTTGTCCACACCGAAGTCTGATGGGTGAGCGTGTCGTGCCACCCCATAAAGTGGTATGCCCTATGCCAGATCAAAAAACAACTCTATTCACTTCTGGGATACCTGAAATATGGGGCACCATACAGGATTCCCAAAACATTGTCCAGGAGACCGAGTTTGGCAAGGTACATGGGATTGTCCTAACCACTGGTCAGCCAAACAATAACCACCATAAGCAGCAGGTTCAATAGCAAGGGTAAACAAAAGTATGCACAAGGGTACCCCTTCCAGGTTCCCCTGCTAATGGGAAGGAGTCAGAGAGTAATCCATTGACTAACACCTGGGCTCTGGGCTGTGACTAGAGTAGGTCATTATAGTCCTGTATACAGGGGCCCAGCCTCATCTTGGCCAACACTGACCTCATAAAGCTCCAGTCAATGGTATCAAAGGCATTTTTAAAAACAGCTCTGGCCAGTACTATCTAGAGATAGCGTATAGAGTGCCAGGTACCCTGGTTAGGCATGAAGTCGCATTGGTCCGGATGTACCAGGCTAGAAATGATCCACTGAAGCCTTGTGGCTATTATCTTCATGAAGTCCTTAATCTCCATATTAATGAGGAATATGGGTCCATTGGACTTACAGCGCTGCCCGGGACAGTCCCCCTTAGAGGGCGCCACAACAGCGCCCTGTCTTTGCTGCCTTTAGATATAGATTGAAAAGGTCAGTATGTCCCAAATTTGATGGTAATATCCAAGCTGTTATCCATCTGGCACAGGGTTTTCCAGGATCGTAAACCAGATATAGCTTCTTGCATTTCCTCTAGTGAGATGGGTTTGTTCAGGTCCATATCCTCTGTGGCAGATAGGCCTGGGAGCGGTACGTGTACTGAGAGGGGTTGGATTTGCTGGCTTAGTGGACAAGGTCGTGCCCCAGACATTGTTCGGTGTACTCATGAACGTCTCTGCTATTTGCACTGAGGTTCATCAGAGAGCTACTGTTAGGTTGAGGGCTCTGGGGATTATTCTGTTGGCTGTGTCCCTAGTGGCCAGCTAGTATAGGAGCTTAAGGGACCTGTCCCTACTTTCATACACTAATTGTGTAGAGGCCTTGTAACACTGCCTGGCGTCCTCGGAGGCCATTTGTCAGAGAGTTGACCAACTGGCCCTGTGTGGCCTCAGAAGTGTTGGAAGTGTAACGACAATCTAAAATAGCAACCTGGGACTCCAGATCTGCTAATGTTTGCCTCGGTCCCTATCAGTGTAGCACACGTGTCCCTTGACTACTCCCCAAATTGTGGCTTTTTCTGCAGCTCAAAGTATGTAGCCAAGCTGAAGCCCCTGGTATTAACCTCAAGTACACCTGCAGCTTTGGCTGTAAAATGTATGTCCTAGAGGTGCCAGGCATTTAGGCTCCATGTGGGATGCCCTCACACACCAGATCTCGAATATGAAGTTCCATGACTGAGTGGTCGAAGATGCCTCTGGAAAGGTCATCCGAAAGCATCCTGTGTGCCGCTGATGTGTGAATATAGGTTCATTCATTTGAATGCTACATCCATCACACCGCATAGGACCAAGGAGTCCATCCATCCTCTGATTTGATGCATCCACTGAATAGGGGGTTGTGAAGGAAATCCCGTAGTGTCCATGTCAGGGTTAGGGTGTCATTAAAGTCCCCTTTTAGAATGGTTATACCCGCAGGAAAGACTAGCAGTGTTTCCATGAGAACTGTAAACCTTTGAGTGAGCAGATGCGGTGGCACATAAATATTCAGGAGATTATACAGATATCCATCCTGTAGGCACATCACCCCTACAAACCAGCCAAGGGTATCTATGACTGTATTATTAATAGCAAGGGGTAAGCGCTTATGTAGTAATATGGCTAACCCGCTGGTGCCCCTGGAAAACATCCTTCCCCCAAGCATCTGTTGCCCTTAAACCTCAACAAATTAAGATAAACCAAACTTGTGACTCAAATTAGAATATAAATATTTTTGAGTGTTTTAACTAGTGGCCTTACTTCAGGTAACACATCAATAGTAAGAGCTGCTGGTGTTGCATGGCTAGTGAGGAGTATATGTCCGACATTGTTATTGCTCAGAACCTTATGATTCAGAGCCTCCACCTAAAGGGCCTTCAGTGAGGTTGGGCCCCCTCTCAGCATTTTAATAGGTTTCCGGGCAACTGCAGAGTGGTAGCACCAGTCGACACTAGGTCCTCCGCCACAGAGGGGGCAGGGGAGCCATAAAATCACCCATGTGCCCTATGCAATGTGGTGCTCTGCTATTGTCTGCCTTTCAAAGCCTGGGGTCGTGTGGAATCTCTCAACCTCAAAGAGGCCTCTCGGTCTGCCCTAGGACTTCACTTAGGCAAGCGCTCTGTTGCTCACTTCCACACTACCTCAGGAGTTTAAAAAAGTGGGAACGGCCATCATGGATCACCTTGAGCATATCTAAGAAGATATACCTGTATTGTAGATTGAAGGTTCAAAGTTTTTGTTTGACCTTGCCGAAGAATCATAATCTAGGAATATCATTATCTGGGATTAACTGTAGTGCCCCTGCCCTGTGGGCCTTGCAAAGGATGGTATCTCTATTCCGGTAGTTAAGAAATCTGGCAATAAGTGGCTGCAAAAGCACGCCCAATGGGAGGCACGGGGCCAGCGATCTGTGTGCCCAGTTTTGCATTATTTTCAAATGTTTGATTATTTTGGGGGTTTAAAGTTATTAAGTTGTTAAATTCAGTTGTCATTGTTTGAGTAGTTGTTATTTATAGTTTTAGTAATATTTTTAGAGTTTTGTTTTGGAGTTTATTTCATTTTGTTTTTTCCAAATTATTGATCGGATGTTGGAATTAGAGGGGAGAAAGATGGGAAGATATTCAAGTCTACATTTAAATTTCTTCTACAAACTTTCCAATTTTGAACATTTAATTGGTTAATTAAATTAATTATTATGAAAATGATATCATTTCTGCATTATTTAATGTATTAAATATATTGAATTGAAAATTATTTTGTATTAAGTAGTTAATTGTATTTTAATTTGTGCATGTTTTAATTCAGTAATTATGTCTTTTTTTAAATTGTTGTTTAACATCTTTATTTTAATTGGACAGTCATGTTAATAATTATATAAATTGTTTGAATGGTTACGTTATTTTTAATAAATATTTACTTTTTTAAAACAAATATTTTCATTTAATTTTTTAGCATAAATTCACATTTTAGTGCTTTTAATAAGTAAACAATGTTTACATTGGTATTTGAGTATATTTTTTGTAATGAAGTTGATTTTGATTTTTCTTCGTTTATAGAAACACATTTGTATTGTAGCTTATTCTGAAATTTTTGTTTGTTTTTCTATTATTTTTTAATGTGATTTTTAAATATATTTAATAGTAATTGCTATATATTTTTCAATATTTACTCAATTGTTGCTTAGGTTGCAGTGGGAACAGTAAAATTGACCTTCTCCAAAGTCCAATGTGTTCTTTACTGGTGCTTAATTGGAGTGTGAATAGCAAATCTACCCTCTTCGTTCAAATTTGTCCCTATTGTTGCTTATGTTAGAGTGTGAATATTAACTTATGCCCCTCCAAAACTTTTATGCTTTGCCTTCTGTTGTTCAGGTTGGAGTGGTAAAAGTAAATCTGACCCTTTTAATGCACAATGCTTTCCCAATTGTTGCTTAGATTGGAGTAGGAAAAGTAAATATGACACCCTCCAAAGTCAACACTTCCATTACCATTGCTGAAGTTGGAGTGGGAATAGTAAATGTTACTCCTCACATGTCCACCACTTCCTGCTGTTGCTTAGGTTGGAGTCAGAATAGTTTATATAAATTCCTCCAGAGCGCAACACTTTCACTACTATTGCACAGGCTGGAGCGGGAATAGTAAATTTGACCCCTCCAAAGTCCAGTGTTTTCCCCATTGCCCTAATGTTGTTTAGAGTTGGAATAGTAAATCTGACAAAGACAAACATTTTGTTTACTGTTGTGTGCATTGGATCAGGATATAGTAAATATCAGCCCCTCAAGGTCTATTTTCACTGCTGTTGCCTGGGCGGAAGTAGGAATAATACATTTCACCTCTCCACAGTCCAACTTTTTTTTAATTGTTGGGTAGTTTTGAGTAGGAATAAAAAATCTGACCCCTTCAAACATGGATACTTTCCCTTTTTGTAGCTTAGATTGAAGTGTCGATAGTAAAGTGGTTCATTCTGAATGCAATACACTCCCACTGTTTTTTATAGGTTGAAAAGGGAGTGGTACATTTGATTTCAAAGTGAATTTGGAATACTAATTTTTATTTATTTCTGTTTTGGTTTATTTTCATTTGAGTTTCATTATTTGTTTGGTATTTACCTATAGTTTATGTTTATTACCATTTACCATTATTCCCTTTCTGTTGGATGTATGTCTAAGATAGATCTACTTTAATACCTCTTGTGTTTTTTTTATATATTAGTATTTTTGAACTGTGTTTAAGTTTAATATTTTAACTGTTGTTTTGAGCTTTGTAATATATTGTGTGATTGCATTTTACAGTATATTCTTATTGTAATTAAATATATTTTTAATTAAATAAATGTTTTTCTAATGTGAATTTTAACAAGGTTTTTTAATATGTAATATTAACTGCTGAGTAATTGTACTGTATTATCTATTTTGGAGTGTTTGGTTATACATGTATAGTAGCTATATTCTGTGTTTTAAATGTTTTTCCTTATTACTTATATTTTCAACTTTTTAAAAACATTTTTTATTTAGTCATATATTATGTTTTACATATTTATTTACTGAAATCTATTTTAATATATATATATATTCACTGAAAAACCCAAAAGTTACAAGGACGTTATAGTCAGTACAGGGACAGTAAAGTTAGGTTCTGAATTTACCTGCACAAAACCATAGAAAATGAGCTGTTATGGTTAGAGTTATTTCAAGTAACTATATCTTATGCCCTAAACTAACTATAACTCGCCCCCTAACCAAACAACCCCATGTTGCGCACAGCCTTTGGCCATGCACAGCAGTAATTGGCCGCACGTCTACATGCCTCCCTTCCCTGGCTGATTTCGGCCCCAGGGATCACATCCCCTGGGGTCCTGTCATCTAATTATTTGTTTTAGTGGTGGGTGGCCATGTGGTGTCCCTCTCCAGGCCAATCTCACTGCGGGGACCCCATCCCCTTGGGTGCAGTCTAAATATTTTTTGGGGGGGGGAGGGGAGGCCATGTGGTCTCCCTCCCCAGGCCAATCTCTGCCCTGCGGACCGGCCTAAATATTTAATTTTTGGGGGGTGAGGGGAGCCACGTCACCCCCCTCCCCAGGCTGATCACAGGACCAGGGACCCATCCCTTGGGACCTGGCTTAGTTTTGGAGAGAGGGGCCTCAGCCCCAGGGACCCCATCCCTCAGCCTTGTGACCAAGGTGCTCACAGGGCACCCAGTACAATGATGGGAACTGCGGGGGAAGCCTACAGGCCCTCTCAGTCCCAGCCTGCTCCTCACCTCCTGTGGGAGCTGACATTGCTGTCCCAGAGAGGAAGCTGCTAAAGCAGTGTTTCCTCTGTTTCCCTGCCTGCATCCCCGAGGCCAGGAAAACAATGGAAACCTCCACTTGCACAACATGACAGATGCTTAACAGCTCCCACTTCATCTGAGCAGACTGTTTGCTCTGAATTGGTGGGAGCTTTCACAGGAAACAGATATGTCTTGTATTTGGGCACCCCGGGACATTGGAGAACTCCCTGTGGGGTAGCAGTCTCCAGAGCCACTATTGGCTCCAAAAGGGAGGCCGGGCAGCCCCCCATCTAACAAGGATTGCAACATTGAGGTGGTGATCCCAGGCGTCCAAAATGGACCTACTTTTTTCTTTTATTGTATACCCAGGTACGTGGCATTCCCTGGGGCTGCAGAGGGGCTGCTTGGCCCTCACACACTGTAATAGAATTTAGCCCCGGGAAGGTTGCAGTTCACAGAGCAGCAGGTGGGCCAACACTGTATTTCAATAGAGCCCTACGGAGAAGGCGATACCTGGGGCTGAGGGGGGGTCCAAGTGGCCCCCACACACTGTTTTTGTATTTAGCCCAGAGGAGGTGGTTGCCCCCGGGGCTGTTGGTGCCCCGGGAAGGCTGGGCATCACCCCCACATTGATAATTTCAATGTCCCATGGACCTGGCCCACCCGAGGTCCTCACTGAAACAAGCTAGTTTAAAAAAAAAAAATTTCAGTGGATCCGCCATGACGTCAGCTGAAAATAAAAATAAAAACTTTTTTAAGCACCAGTGGAGTCTCTCAGGGACCCCAGCACCAGAGTAGAGTGTCCCTACCTTGGCCCTTTTAAAAAAAAAAATCTTTTTGGGGGACTCAGCTGAAGCCAAGTCCCAACATGGCTGCCAAAACTTCTTTGTTGATGTGTTGGCAACCAATCAGATTTCAGCACGAGACTGGGAGAGTTCCAGAAGCCTTTGCACTCCTATATTTACAAATGTGGATGTTCTTTATTTCTCTAAAACTAATGAACAGATTTACACCAAATAACAAAAAAGGTGTTTTATAAATGAAGAGCTACCTTTCTGCCAAACTTAGTTTAATTCCATCCAGTGGTTCGGATATAACTACCTAGCAGTGACCGTCATTAGGTAATATATATATATATGTATATATATATATATATACATATATATATATATATATATATATATATATATATATATATATTCCACTAATTCTTTTTGATCTACAAAAAGATAACCACACTCGGAAGATGTTTGTTTTCTTCCTTTTTTATACCGAGCTCAAAAGCAATCCATAGTTGTCAAACTCCCTGAGGCGTTTCGGTCGTACCAGACCTTATTCACAGGTACTTCATGTCCGGAATATTTTTCGATTTAAATATACGAGAGAAACCGCAAAAACAAAATATAAAACTATCATAATTCCCTCTTATAACATTCCAAAACATGTTCAACTTTCATCAATATGAGATTCTCTGTTTAGAACCACTCGTTTAAGCAAAATTTCAATACTTCTTAATGCATTTCCAATGAATTCAGGTTAATGTAGTTACCAACTTTTTATGTTAATTAAAACAAATATACATAACCATAATTAAAATATATTGCTGCATTATTTTCCCTCAAATATCTAAATAATTATTAAGTCGCTCCCCAAACAATTTAAGAAGTATATAAAGTAAGACTAAGGACCAGATGTAGCAAGGGTTTTGCGACTCGCAAACGGCGAAAAACGCCGTTTGGAAGGCACAAAAGACGCTCCGCTATGCAGAAATGCATTTCGCGAGTCGGATCCGACTCGCAAAATGCAATTCCGACTCGTAAATAGGAAGGGGTGTTCCCTTCCTATTTGCGAGTCGCAATGCTATGCAATTTCATCTGCGACCGTGAAAGCGGTCGCAAATGAAATCGCAGTTACCATCCACTTGAAGTGGATGGTAACCCAGTCGCAAACTGGAAGGGGTACCCATGGGACCCCTCCCCCTTTGTGAATGGAAACAAAAATATTTTTTCAGAGCAGGCAGTGGTCCAATGGACCACTGCCTGCCCTGAAAAAAAACGAAACTAAAGGTTTCGGTATTTTTTTCCAAGTGCAGCTCGTTTTCCTTTAAGGAAAACGGGCTGCAGATGGAAAAAAAAAACTGCTTTATTAAAAAGCAGTCACGGACATGGTGGTCTGCTGTCTCCAGCAGTCCACCATCCCCGTGAGTGCCCATACTCGCAATGGGGTCGCAAACTGCGACTCACCTCATTAATATTAATGAGGTGGGTCTTTGCAACCCCATTGCGAGTTGCAGAAGGTGTCTGAGACACCTTTCTGCACAGCAAATTGTTACTTGCAATTTGCGAGTCGCACGGACTCACAAATTGCAAGTCGCAATTTTAAACCTACCTACATCTGGCCCTTAATTCTTCATATTCTCCAAGATTTATGTCTGCATTGTATCTGGGTGCGATATATTGTGGTACTTTCTCATATTCAAACTCAAATACTGTCATGTGGATACCAACTAAAAAAACAAACTAACCGTAAGGGTATGCAAACCTCACACATATTAATCACTAATGTTGTGGCCAAGTACTACATTGATAAATACTGATTTCCTTTATAAGTGTACAAATAACTCTTCATCCTGATTAAGCTGAAGAGGGGTTAATGAACAAATTTCTAATATATGTCTGGATTCTAACTGACGCAGCTTCTTCTTTCTGTCTCCCCCACTTTCCTGTTTTGGTACTTGATCAATTACATAATAATTCAGAAGTTCCCATTTGCTACTATGTTTCTGTTCCATATGTCTAGCAATAGCATTACTCCTATCCAAATTTATTGTTGCTCGGATATGTTCTAAAATCCGCTTTTTAGTCTCACATATGGTGCTCCCTATGTATTTTAGGCCACAGGGGCATTCAATAACATTCCCTGTAAATCGGCTTTTACAAGTCAAATGTTGTCGAATCAATCTCACATCTCCATTAATCGTCAGGTATTCTTTCATATCCCGTAAAGAGATTAATAAATGGTGGGAAGTTCTCACCTTGAAGAAATATGTGGAAGTGAACAAAATCCCAAGAGGCTTGTGGATAGGCATTATGCCTAGCCATCAAGATGCCAGCAGTGCGCTTTTAGAAGAATGGGCGCACATATTTTGGACTCTTCAAGGGGATTAATCTTAATATTAATAAAACACGCAGAAATAGCGCTGAATAACATCCAGAGCCAATTAAGGAGTATAGAACAAGAAATAGAAAGCATGAAGTTAACAGAAGAAGAAAGTAAAATCAAAAGTGACATTTACTTTAAAATTCAACAAAAAGATTAAACTGTGAAAACACGCAAGCAGACCAAGTTCCAAAGGGACAAAACAGATTATGAGGATTACATTGCTGGCTGTAAGGTTGCTTCCCAAGGAGATAGACCAAGTTTCAGATCTCAAACCATCCATTCTAGACGATCCTCCTCATGACCAGCCCTTGAGAGATTGCAATAGCAATGCATCCTTAGGAAGATGGATCATACTTAAGTATTTCAGGATCCCATACAACAGCACTATTGAAACTTGACTCATTGTGTGAAGAAAATGAAATTGTGCACCAAGCCTTGTCAGCCATAGTGCCCTCTGAGTAACCAATCATCCCTGTTGGAGCCCATTGTTTTGATGGAGATCCAAATAAGTTGAAGGAATTTCTGGACTCCTGAAGATGTTACTTTGCCTTTTGACCCACTCAAATTGCTCAAGATAGGATCAGAGTGCCTTACTAGAACTGCCCTGGCTTGTGTTTTGTAACAGTTGCAGACCCAAGATTGGATGATTATTCTGCTTTTGTCCGAACATTTTGTTGAATGTTGAGGGACCAATTTTGAGAGTTCCACTGAAAAAGCTACATGTGAAATTCAATGAGGAGCACAGGATTGTTGTCCATTGTGACACGCTTCAAGCATCTGGCAGCTGAAAACACTTAGATGTTTCTCTGGGGATTAAAAGGAGTCAAGGATGAACTCATGCATGTGCCTTGCTCTAATACTCTTACTGAAGCAATCAAAGCAGCACTATGTATAAAACACTGATTCAATGAGAGAAGAAGGGAGATAAAAGATCACATTCAATCCTCCACTTCCATTGCAAGAATGCCACCCCATTCAGGAAGACTGAGAACCCATCACCAACATCAGCCACAAAGGAGCCAAAGCAGATAGGAACAACCAGGGCCTGTATCTTCAAAGAAGAAACATGTAAACACAGAGAAAAAGTGTTCTAAAGAGGATATCTTCTTCGCCAGTGTCCTGTGAGACGCGGAAACCTTTTGGGAAATGAGTAAGCCCTGTCCATGAGAGGAAGGTTGAATTGGGTATTGCATCACCTCCTCAAATAATGTCTTCTGGAACCCCGGGAAATTCTGAACACGGTCATTTAGTCCGCCTACCAATTACCAATTACCAAAGCAAACATGTCTATGGACCTCATGATGGTGGAGGTCGTACCGCCAAGAGGCTGGCAGAGAAGACCACCAAATTATGACCATGGCGGGATTCACAGCATAATACAGCCAAAGCACTGCTGGCACCACCACTCCGGTCAGACTGCCACGGGCAATGGTAGCCACCTGCAGGTTGGCGGAGACTATGCTTCCGCTGGACAGA
The DNA here is from genome assembly GCF_031143425.1 of Pleurodeles waltl. Taxonomy (NCBI): domain Eukaryota; kingdom Metazoa; phylum Chordata; class Amphibia; order Caudata; family Salamandridae; genus Pleurodeles; species Pleurodeles waltl. Next base: position 922,926,201 of record NC_090446.1, on the reverse strand, counting down.
TTACAAGGTTACACACCACCAAGGATTCTACACGGTCGCACCACCATGGAAACCCAGACGGAAACCAACTGCATACAAGGAGACACTCACCTTCAGGAAGCCACCCTCATTCGAAGCCAGCATGGAACCTGAATTACATGTCTTCCCACTGCTCCTGCTCACCCACCGACTCTGGAATTTGCCGCAACGACAACAATAGCAACCCTAAATTCATACACTAGTACAGCTGTATATTGTAATTTTTGTATACTCACACAACATACATTCGGGAACACACATGCATATGCACAACCACACTACGGCCAACACACACACACACACAAACACACATCACAGTCACACACAGGTACATAGGAACCACTGCAAAGGCCCACACTCACACAGTGCCCCACAACACTACAACAACACAATCACAACACAACAGTACCAACTCCAATCTATGGAAGGGACCGACAGGCAGCAAACACCAAGAGACAAAACATATACACAAATAAACAACCATAGTACTTACTGAACGACTTTTACAGAACATCCTATCTAACATATTATGCACAAAACACACACACAGTCAAAGCACACAAAGCCACACAACACCCCAACAAACACATCTTGACGCAAACAACACTCAATCCCAAGACTACAAAGAAATTTGAACACACAAATGTCCGACACACTCACACACCCTACCACTTTCAGACAAAAGCAGTGCACACAACCTCACATACAGGCTAAACAACATAGGTAGCCCAAGCAGCACACGCACACATACAAACACATATCTAATGTCAATCATGAACACCTCCATAGTAGGGATAGAAATGCATGACAAAGATTGAAGCAGGAATACAACAACAGGTTGGCTCAAATTATTACTAAACAAAATTAATAGGAAAACAAACAATATAGGCCAGTCCTTAAAGAAGAGTGCCAATGCAGACAGTGCACATATATGTGCCATGAACTTGACTCATGACTGCCATGTAACCTCCACAGGTTTGGGCATCAAGGGACAGGCAGGCACCTCAGGGGTTATTGGGGGAGGGGATGGCAAAGGTGGGTTTGAGTTTAGGTGTTGGAGGGGGGCTTTAGGTATCTGGTTTTGGAGGGGGGTCTTGACTTCCTCTTAGGCTTAGGGGAGGGTTGGGGTTTCTTAGGAGGGGTAGACTTCAGGGGAGGGGCATGGGTACTTGTAGGGCTGGACAGGTGAATTCTTGGAGGTGGAAGGGCCAGACTTGTGGAGGGACATTGAATGTTTCGAGATTTCACTGGGTGGGAGAGGAGTGGGAAAAGGGCAAACTTAGGAAGGAAATATTTCTTACACACACAGGTGTTGTGCAGGCTTTCATTATTCTAATGAGAATACTGGATGTGAGCTGCAAAATCACCTGCAGTGTGGGGGGACTGAGTCTAACCAACTACAGGAGACACCTGTCGGCCTAATCCAGGTTTTGCTCCTGGTAACTAGCAGTGCCTCATCTCCACCCAAGAGCGGGGATGTTTGGCCAGCCAAGTGCATGACACATTGACTCCTCTGTCAAATCGTGGTCACTCAGATCACATTTGTTTCTCTCAGTTACAGTAGTCCCACATATACAAGGACAGTCAGAAGCAGAATATGTTTCAATAAGGTTTTAATGAAGCAACTGCATCTTAGATAATAAAGCATGTACTGCAATAACCAGGACGATGAAGCATGACAGGATTAAAATTGTGACGAGGAGAGTAAAGCATAAAAATAACGCTACCATATTGTCGCTAGAATCAGTAAAGTAATTCCTACCTAGGCTATGTTAGAGCACAGCAAGTTGAGCTCTAGTTCCGCCCTTCAGGTTCCCCTGGGAAGATATCATCCCTCATACCTGAGCAAGAGGCCTGAAGTCTGTATAAGCAGAAGTAGCGAAGCGTTCATCAATCAGCATACAGTCGTGGTCAACATGTTGGAATCTCCCTCTAATGTGCATGGGACAGAGAAGTATTTTTAAAATAAAACAGATGATGTTCTGAGAAAAAGTCCCTACGTAAGGATGTGTATGTTTCTATGAATACCAGAGACAAAGCTTTACCACAAGAACAGCTACAAAGAGAGAAATAAAAGAAGACCGCAAATGTGGCTATTGTTAAAATAATAAATGAAGCTGAATAAAATATATCTAGGTTAAAGTGCACAGCTGCAGGCCTAGTTTGATAAAATAATGTGCACAGAGCTACAACTAACATGGCTACACAACCCTCCCCTTGCCGGTTCAAAGGTGCTTCCAAGCCTAATAATATATAAAAACTACTGAAATTCAACCTAAGATGTATATATATGAATGTCAACAATGACAAGTTAAAAGACACTTGAGAATATATTAAAGGAAAATTTAAAAATGTTAACTTTTGGCGTAAAACAGGCTGAATTTGAAGAGTCAGAGTCATTTTGGAAGTTGCCAATCGAATTTGGGATAATTGAAGACAGGAAATCCTCCACTTCAGCAGGTGGTAAAGAAGGAAACTCATAGCCAAGAAGAACGGAGGAGCATTTGTGTTCCAAAGCCTGAATGTCAGCCAAGGCAGCAGCATTCCGTGGTGTGCCCAAAACTGAGTTTAGAGCTGCAAACTCCATGAAGGATAAGTCACAAGCAGCTTCCCGTAGCAAACGCACCCTCAACACACATGTCTGGCATTGAGCCCTCAGCGAGAACATCAACAGATCAGCGTCAAATGAAAGCAAGCGCTGTGTAGAAAGGCAAACTTTCAGAGCATGTTCGAACGAGCACTAGAGGCACCGAAACACGGGCTGCACACAATGTAAAACTGGTCTGAATGACAGAGACCAGTCACATTCCAATTGCTCCAGGACTGTTGCTCCAAAGTACTGCATTATTCATTCACGACACAGCTGCGCTGGTGGGAGCACATTCAGTCCTCCGTGTTGCAGCAGGACAGCCATTGCGCAGAAAAAGTAGCAATAGCAAGATACCACCTATTATAGCCAATGTTATCGGAAATCCCCCGAAGATACTGGAGAATATTGAGTGTATGGCTGATGGTATTAAACCGAATATAGAGGAGAAGGTGTAAACGAAGCCAGAACCAACAGCCTTAAAGAAGTTTGCATTTCCAGTAGTACTGGACGCATTAAATATTCATCCCACGAGCTTACCAATGTGTCTTGGAAAGTTAGTACTTAAAAGGGACTGTATTCTGCTGATGACCTTGCCACCTGAAGTGGGTAGGTCTCACGTGCAGATGTAAGCGCCACATGTTTTTGGAACAATAAAGCCTTGAGTCTGCTCAACTTGTCAAAATTCACATTTGAAGAAGCGATATGGGGCCAAATCTCAGCTACTTCCTGCTGTCCTATGGGAGGAAAAAGTATGTTCCCGCAGTATGTAACAATCTTAGAGACCGAAACAACATAAACTATTCCAACTTGTATGCCACAACAGTTTTCACTATTGAAGAGAACATAGCTGCCATTTGAAAGCACCTGGACCACAGGTCTAATCAAGGGGACTGGAACTTCCTTCAGATAACAAGCCAAGTTTGCTGCCAAAGCATTACACGCCCCGTGCAAGGACAGCTGTTTACAAACCTTCAAATGGCTAACAGAAGTCTCGCATTCACTACCACTAAGAAAGACCTCCTTCATGCTACTGAGACATTTGTACGAGAAGGGCAGCTCCCTTGCCTCATGGATGTAACTATCTCCCAGCCTTTCATATCTGCCTACTGGAATGTGTTTTAATCAGGACGTGAATTGAAGTGTTGAAAAAGGCAGATTAATTACCCTGTGTATTAACCATTCAGCAGATGGTATTTAGGCCACAGTAAAAGGCAACTTTTCCAACTTTTCGATATTTCACATGACATAAGTTGCTTCTTTCTTAGCCATTAGTAGTTGTTGTCGCATTAAACTAAATGTGGAAAACATGCCCCTTCGCTAACGTGTTTCCAGGGAACGCGACCTGCCTTCAATGTTTGAAGTGTCCAACCCAACTGCATAATGGACCTTAGTTGACTCTGTCCATGGTGTAAATAAGACATATCACTTTGTATTATGTCAGTGTTGTTTAAGGTGTATATCCGGTCGGACAGGGTATTAATCCCTTTATCTACAACAGCCAATGCCTTCTGTAAGTTTTCCTGATCTATTTGCCTTAACTGGGCACCGGCTTCCTGTGGGGAAAGCTTCATTATTTACTGCGTATAAGAAGTGCGTTTTTTTTCTGGGGCCTAGCAGAAAATCCTGTAAGTCAGTGTTATTAGACAGGAGACTGAGGTGTTCTCTAACAGCATCTAGTGAGGAACTCTTCAAACATTGCTAGCATAGTTTCCCTACACTGTATGTTATTACTGTACCCGCATGTTTGGATGACACATAGCTAGGGTCCGGCCTACTTGTTCTAAAACCTCCCGTGGAGTTTATAAAACATATATGACACCCATTGGTATCTATTGGCCACAATAACCACCCTCCAGGACGTGATAGTGGAGCATTAAACATGCCATTCTGGACCCATTCATCAAGCTTATCTTTGGTCGCATTGATGTACTTTTGCCATTTATAAAATTTTGCAGGGGCAGGAATACTGGGAACATTAAGGGCCTCATTCTAACTTTGGAGGACGGTGTTAAACCGTCCCAAAAGTGGCGGATATACCACCTACCGTATTACGAGTTCCATAGGATATAATGGACTCGTAATACGGTAGGTGGTATATCCGCCACTTTTGGGACGGTTTAACACCGTCCTCCAAAGTTAGAATCAGGCCCTAAATTCCTTAATTTTTGCTAAGCCTAAGCAACTTGTTTGTTGTACAGTTTCATTTAAAAATATCATTTGAACAGGTGTCAGGCATGCTCTGAATAAAGCATCCTTCCCCCTTATTTGCCAATTTCTAGTTCCCCACATACTTTTTAAGTCAATCAACTTCAGCCAATATTCATAGCCTTCTATAGCCAACCAGCAAACAAAGGAATCCGAATAAATGAATTTAGTATCTGTCAAAAATTTGTGTACATTTTCCATTGATGGCAATTTAAAATAATATGACTAAGCATTTTTTACATTGTTCCCAGAAAAATTTGCTAACTTTTCAGAATATGTTTTAGACCTCCCTTGTGGTGGAATTGGACAATGTTCCCATTGTGTGTAATTAAAAATTGTCTTTGGGGTACTTACTCTGTGAATGAAATGGTGCCCATAATAATTATAGCAAAACAAATCACCATAATTCTCTTTAGACTGATAAACATCTTCTCTTTCGAATACAGTATAATAATTCAATTCAGTCATCATGGAATCAACTGTTATCACATCCCAGTCATCAGAAACAACACTGGGTATTATTACATCGGTCATTAAAGTTTAACCACAAATGGTATTTGAATGACCCCCGTGGGGCCGTATATATCAAATGTGACTTTATCCCAATCCCATCAGGAATTGGTATAGCGGAAATGTTCACATAAGACAAGTCTCTGAGGACCTTGTGAGAAGAAAAATGGGTTTTTGGACCTCATCCACCAGTTGAACTGTTGATCTTTCAGGAAGAAAGTGACCATGTATTAATAAAAAGAATGTTATGACAAAGCCAATCCAAAGGAGGAAAGCTAGTACAGTCAAGAAAAGCCACAGATAGTTCCAAGGGAAAATAAAGTAATTTGTTTTAAGCCAGTTTATCAGCTTACGTGTTTTTGGCAGTTCAAATATAGAAGAGGCAAATGAGTCAGAAAAAGTGTTGTTGACATCGGCAAAGTATCCAGAAGCAGTTTGTGCAAAGGCTAGAGCTGTATTTGTAGGAGAAGAACTGTAAGGGTCTCCTGCACTCGTTCATAATAAATGACGCCATCCATCTGTGTTGAAGCTGTGTCAAATCGATCAGTAATTTATGTATTGTTTGTTGTAACAGGTGTTAGTGGAACCAATGCAAGATCATTTTACACCCTCACCAAGCTCAGAGAGGTGTCAGCGTTGCTGCTCAAAACTTGTAGAAAGACATCTTGACCAGTAACGAGAGGGATTTGGGAACTACTGGCTGCTCCTCTTGGTCTGCTGTGCAGGATTGGCCACATATTATAACTTGACATTGTCAATAGATACAAAGCAGTTTTCTTTGGCACCAGCCAACGTCGGTAGAATGACAGTTCTGGTACCGTGTATTCCCAAGACTGGGACCGGTGCACGATAAGAAGCACCAAACTCCTTTTTTCACAGCAACTTATTCATGTATTAGATCCCCATCTTTTGGAATCCAGCTGGTAGGTGTTATTGGTACATCCTTAATTCCTGTGGAGGCAGCACTGGCAGAAGTGTTATTGTCACGGAACTGTTGTAATTCCTGCAAGACAGTGACATGTTTGTGTATGTCAAAGGTTGTTTCTGCCACCTCCACCCCAGACCATCAAGATCTAAAACAGACATTTGAGTTCCAAACAGGCACTCGTATGAAGTACGACCCCTAATGGACCCTCTAGGCAGATTGTTAAGTGCTCTCTGTGCTGCATACAGGTGATTAATCCAACTAAGACCCGTTCCTAAGACTCTGGCTGTTAAGGACTGCTTTAAATGATGGTTTCCTCGCTCTACAACACTATTTCCCTCTGGATGAAATGGAGACGCGTAATGGAGATGGACCCCTAATAAAGCCATGGCATCCCAGAATGCCCTGGAGGCACTGATAAAGACTCGCAAATCTTTCAGAACAGTCTGAGCGTCAGTCAAGTGTTGTGGCCACACCCATAGGAATCTGGAGCAAGAGTCAACAGGGACTAAAATTTATTTGTATGCAATGTCTGGTGTTAGGGACCACAATGGTCCAAGTACACACATTGTGAAGGTTTGTTGGAAACTAGGAGTGGTGTCTGCGGTGGGCGTTTGATAGTGGAACCCTTAATTTGTTGCCAGATGTCACAACAAAGGACATACTGCCTGGTGGCCACCAATAACGTTCTTGCAACAAAGTAATTTTGGCGCCACATCAGCATGGGCAGATGCTACCCCCTCATGCGCTGCTTTAATCAACTCTGATCCTATGTCTTTGTTGGGAATTATTCAAACCCCCACACCTGGTATTTTTACTTTGGCTTCAAGACAGCCTCCCATTCGGTAGGAATATTTAGCAGGAAATGCTTTTGGATAGGCCGTGCCTTCAGCCGTGGCTTTCATGGCAGCTCATATGTCATCATCCGGTTTCGTTCCAGAAGGGGTTACTGCAGCCATAGCTACTGCTCATTTGGCGGCTTCATCAGCCAATGTATTTCCAGCAATGTGTAGTCCAACGCGCTGGTGTCCAGGTGTATGTACAACATGGACATTTGGTAGCATTTCCTTCAGATCCGTTACTCTCCCCCACAGAAGTCTGTGTTTGATGATGTGGCTTTTAGAATCTCTGAACCCATTCTGGCGCCAGTAATGCAGGTATTTTTTGAAGGACTGGACACAGTAGTACGAATCACAAACAATTAGTGTTAACTGTGCATGATCCGCATGTTCCAGTGGCCATCACTAGAGTATTTAGCTCTGCTAACAGTGCTGTGCAATCCCCTAGGGTTTGCATAAATCTATGTTGGGGACAAAATGTATTATCCTGCATGTAGCCACTTATGACTGCGCAAGCAGCGGAGTATTGATGTTTTGTGCCTATTGCAGGTTGTGCTGAGCCATCGGTGTACATGACTCTGATATTGATCAATAGCCAGTTTATTTGCTGGAACTGGGTATTCCAGTTCATATTGCAAAAATTCTTGAGTTTGTAATTTTGGGTCGAAAATGTAATCTACGTCAGTGGCTATCAAAGACGTTGCTCATTGACTCCAACGTGGATGTAATGCTTTAGTGTTTGGAACGCTTGCTTTGGTAACAGCCTCAAGGGCTGGAATGGGAGAGATGACAATAATACGTTTCCCCTGGGTTAGTGGTCTTTCTTTAATGACAGCCATCTGAACAGCAGTGAGAATTTTCTCAGTGGGAGCAAAGCGTTGTTCTGCTTCTGACTACCAATGTGATTTGTATTCAATCTCGACTATCTCACCCTCATTGAAAGTTACATAGGTGAAACCAATGGCACCAGCAATTACTCTAATGACCAGATGTTTTTTGTTGCCCCTTGTGTGTAGGTGTTGTGCTGCAAGCATGTTTGCAAAGCTCTGTGACTGTGTGTGTGTTCGACTGTCCAAAATTTACTTGAAAAGTCAGGACATATTAAGTCATATAAAGGTTTTATGCGTGATGCACAATGAGGAATGTAAGTTCTGCCAAAATTTAGGAAACCCAATAGGGATTGGAGTTTTTTTTAATTGTATTTGGAGGCTGTAACTGTGTGCATTTTTCTAAGAATTGTGGCGCTAGGCTCTTTACTTCACTTGATAGCTCATATCCCAAAATCCTACCACAATGTGGGCTACTCGCCTTAAATGCTGCACTAATTCATCATCCGTGAGATAGATATCATCTACATAGGATAATGCTTCAGGGTCAATGTTGTGCAATATTGAAGTCACACAAGCTGCGAACAGTGCTGGCCTGTTCTTGTACCCCTGAAATAAACAGAGTTTTTTCTGGTAGCCTAGTACGCTGAAACTTATTAAGTCTCTACTCTCCAGCACTATATTTTGGCAGAAGAAACCTTTGGAAATGTCAAGTGTTGTTTTGAATTTTTTGTGCACTATGTTGTTCATGAGTCTGGGCTATCTGAGTTTTGTGTAGCGTATGTGCTTGTATGACTGTTTAAATGTCTGTTGTCTAAGACTACTCTGTATGAATGGTCCGGTTCAGCCACGGGGAATAAGGGATTATTCACTGGTGAGACACATGGTTCAATTACGCCCTGGTACTCCAGTGGTGTGAGGATTTCCTTGACGGGTGCTTTTGCATCGTGTTCTATTGGATACTGGGGTTGAGGTTGATTTTTAATAGGGATTGCATTGTAGGGGGAATCTTTATCCCATCCTATGTGGTTACGATATAACACAGGTGCCTGTGCCAATACCCAATCAATGGCAAAGGATTCTGCAAGCTCCTCGGGAACAAGGGCAAGAAAGAAGGTTTGATAACATCTTCCCCATATGTGCAAGTACGGACAAATTCAGGTGGCAATCCCTTTCGGCCACTAGAATATCATATATATAATTACGACGTAGTCCCAAAAGATTGCGTTGATTGTGCGTTCAATGTCTCCTTTTAACTGTAACGTTACTTTGTACACCATATCAGGTGTGGTGGCATGCATGTCCACAGTTTCTATTTGTAGTAAGGTAAGTCATTAGTTGATTTCACCTCCAGATGCTCTAGAAGATTCCAACAAACTATTGTGACCTCTGCTGCGCTGTCTAATAGCGCTAATGTCCACTTCTTGTTCTTCAATAGAGCCCTCTTCTTGAGTAGCATGTTGGACTGCAACTGTTGCCACATTTTTCTTTTTGAATTGGGGTTTTTGTTGGGGAAGTTTCTCTTCTTTTTTAACTGAGACTTCTGTTGAGCGGTGTGATTCATGTATCGGTTTCACGTACTCACTTCTTCGCTCTGACTGCCCACCTCTCTCACTGTACTTTTCCAGTGAGGCCTGAAAGGAACGAGATTGGCGTGTAACAGTATATTGATATCTATCAGGCGTTTTTATATTTTCTCTATTTCTGAGATTATATCTATTCTGTGGGGTCTCTCTATGCAGAGATTCTCCCCTTTCTTTTGCAGTTGTTGTTTTTAATCACAGCTTTTCTTAGTACCCTCAGGAGCTTGCTTGGTAGAATCTCTATTAGATTTACCCTGTAGTTGTGGTTTTGTGTGTCTTGCCCCCAGACCATCTCGACCAATGCAAGAGTAGGTGTCCTCAATAATATTTGGCAGCTCACATTCTAGATCCTGTGGAGAAACGTCCCAGAGCCACATGCACACCGCTAGTGCAACTGCTTCCACTTTGAGGTTACTTAATATTACTGAGGATACTGTGGCAAAATTGCCCATTAGTTGCATCCCCAAGTCCAGGGCCAGGGCAGCCCTGTATTCGTCTTAAATTTGTTTCAACACTTCCGGTAAATTGGCAACTGTTGGTGTACCGTGAGCGGTAGTCTAGAGCATAGTTAATATTCTATGATTATCCTGAGGTCCCGTATGGGGAAATACTTCTTCCAGTGCGTTTATTTTTTGAGCTTACCAAAATCGAATTTCTTCCCGTTTCGCGGGTATTTTACCCATGATCGAATGTACAGTTGCAGGATTAATGCCTACTGTTACTGCATGTATTTAATGTTTGCATTACAAACTATACTAATCGTCTATATATTTCCATCAGCTCAGCATATAAGCGACGGATCTCAGCTACCTCCAAAGTTGCTGCATCAGGGTGGGTGTATAAGTGGCCAATAAAGGCCAGGTAGGACCATTATTACTTAGAGGACCTAACTTAACATCCTTTTAATGGTTCAAGCTTGAATAACCTACAGCGTTAGTTAGGTACTCCCTACGTAGCTGAAGAGGAAAATATCCTCAATACCACAGATGTCTCCGTATATAGTACTGAGGTGTCTTTGTATGTAGTGAGACAGTTACTCAGGAGGACTGAAAATTTGTGCCTGACCAAACGTTGGGGCCACCATGTTGCGTAGGCTCTCATTATTCTAATGAGACTACTGGATTTGAGCGGCAGAATCACGTGATGTGTGGGGGGGCAGAGTCTAACCCACTACTGGAGACACCTGTCGGCCTAATCCGGGTTTTGCTCAGGCTAACTATCAGTGCCTCATCTCCAGCCAAGAGCGGGGATGATTGGGCAGCCGAGCGCATGACACAATTGACTCCTCAGCAAAATCGTAGTCACTCAGATCACATCTGTTTTCCTCAGTTACAATAGTCTCACATATACAAGGACAGTCAGAGGCAGTATATGTTTCAATAAGGTTTTAATGAAGCAACTGCATCTTAGATAATAAAGCATGTCCTGCAATAACCAGGACAATGAAGCATGACAGGATTAAAATTGTGACGAGGAGAGTAAAGCATAAAAATAATGCTACCATATTGTCACTAGAATCAGTAAAGTACTTCCTATCTAGGCTATGTTAGAGCACAGCATGTTAAGCTCTAGTTGTGCCCTTCAGGTTCCCCTGGGAAGACATCATCCCTCATACCTGAGCAAGAGGCCTGAAGTCTGCATAAGCAGAAGTATTGAAGAGTTCAGCAATCAGCATCCAGTCGTGGTCATCTGGCTGGAATCTCCCTCTATTGTGTATGGGACAGAAAAGTGTTTTTATAATAAAACAGCTGATGTTCTGAGAAAATGTCCCTACGTAAGGATGTGTGTGTTTCTATGAATACCAGAGACAAAGGCGGTCATTCTGACCGCGGCGGGCGGCGGTTGTCGCCCGCCATGCGGTTACCGCCGAATGACCGCACCGCGGTCAAAAGACCGCGGCGGTCATTCCAACTTTCCCGCTGGGCCGGCGGGCGACCGCCAAAAGGCCGCCCGCCGGCCCAGCGGGAAAGCCCCTGCAACGAGGAAGCTGGCTCCGAATGGAGCCGGCGGAGTTGCAGGGGTGCGACGGGTGCAGTGGCACCCGTCGCGATTTTCACTGTCTGCAAAGCAGACAGTGAAAATCTTTGTGGGGCCCTGTTAGGGGGCCCTTGCACTGCCCATGCCAGTGGCATGGGCAGTGCAGGGGCCCCATGGCACCCGTTCCCGCCTTCCTGGTTCTGGCGGTGGACACCGCCAGAAACAGGCTGGCGGGAAGGGGGTCGGAATCCCCATGACGGTGCTGCAAGCAGCGCCGCCATGGCGGATTCACTGGGCCAGGGGAAAACCGGCGGGAAACCGCTGGTTCCCCTTTTCTGACCGCGGCTTTACTGCCGCGGTCAGAATAGCCCAGGAAGCACCGCCAGCCTGTTGGCGGTGCTTCCGCCGCCCTCCGCCATGGCGGTCATGGACTGCCAGGGTCAGAATGACCCCCAAAGCATTTTACCACGTTTACCAGCAACCTATCTTACTACAGCCTTGAGAGAAGCACAGAGTGAAATAAATTATTTGTTTAAGAATGCAGTGCTGACCTAGGCAAAGAACAGCTAGATAGAGAGAAATAAAACTTGACTGCAAATATGGCTATTGTTAAAATATTAAATGAAGCTGAATAAAATACACCTAGTTTAAAGTGCACAGCTGAGGGCCTAGTTTGCTAAAATAACGTGCATGGAGCTATAACTAAAATGGCTACACAAGACAGAGATGGTCATGGCAAAAGGGTTTGGGTGTAGAGGGAGAGGGAGTGGTTGTCTGAGGTGTTGTGGATGTAACGCCGCGAAGATCGCCAGTCCGCGTCTTGGACAGCTGTTTCTGCCGCAGGCTGCTTTTTGGGTCACAACCTGTTTTTTGGCAGCAGGGCGACCTCAAATTTTCTGTTTGGGCTCTGTTTCACGCTGCGCCCACCTTTTACTTCCCTAGTTTTACTTACCTGTTTTTTACAGTTTTTCTTCTTTTTTCTCTTTTTATTTTTTGTTTCTTCTTGGCCATATTTTCTCTTTCCCAGGAGTCTGTGTTTCCTTCCCTGCATGTCTTGCTCTCTACTTTTAATACTAAGGCTATTTTCCCATTTACTTTAATGTGGCTTTTCCCAATCGAAGATGGTGTCTCCATTACTTCCTGCATGTCACTTCCTGTTTGTTAGTATATAAGCACGTTGGTCTTTGTTCCAGACATTTTGTGCCTTACTTTTTCTTTTCTTTATGTTTTTCTCAGGAGTTCCTTGAGCTGAGGTTTTTCCCAAGTTTGGGTTCTTTTCCTCAGGGACTCCTTCTGGAGGTTACGGCCTGCTTGATGTTCTATTATCAGCTGCACTGTTGCTACTAGAAAGAGTCAACCCTACATTGGTCAAACCAGAACAATCAAGAAACCTGGTGGTGCCCTGAGACTGGCAGATTGCATCAGTAAGAAACGCTCAGGTCGTGACAGAGGATGTCGTGGGTGCATGTCTGTATGAGGTATGTTTGTGGGTGGTGAGTGTCTGTTGCGTCGATGAGTGTGGTTGTTCATGTGTTTTGGGATGATGAGGGGGTGGAGGTGCTGGGGGATGCCATGGTGGGAGGGTAACTGTGTATTGGGGTGGTGACTGCAAGTATGTGGATGTGGTGGATGTAGGTGTGCTAGTGGTTGTGGTGTTTGCTGGTGTGGTGACTAGGGTGGATGTCTGAGTGTCTGCTGTGGTGCTGTCTGTGGGTAAGATTGGTGTTGTGAGTGGACCAGGGAATGTTGGTGTAGTGTCTAAAGGTGTGTCAGGTGTGCTTTCAGGGATGCTGGGGGTGGTGGAAGTGTCAGAACAGGTTGTGACTGTGGCTGTGTGTGCTTCTGAGTGTTGCTTGTGTGCATTCAGGTGGTGTGCCCAATGGTGCTTTTGTTTGTCTGAGCTATCCTTAGATGTTGAGATCAATGCATGCCTGTCTGTCTGTGTGGTTTGGCTGGGTCAGGGTAGTGGGGTTTAAAATTGAGGTGAGTAGCCGGAGGAGGACAGAAGACAAAGGGTGACTGGCTTCCATCAGTGTGGAGGCCAGAGCTTGAAAGTATCTCTGTAGGCCAGCAAGTGCACCGTGAATGCCCCCCAGGAATGCATTACTCTGTTGGAATTGAGTTGCCAGTCCCTGGATGGCATTCACGATGGTCGACTGACCCACAGAGATGGATCTCAGGAGGTCAATAGCCTCCTCACTGAGGGCAGCAAGGCTGGCAGGGGCAGCGGTACCTGTGGCAAAGGAAACGCCCATACTCCTGGGTGAGCGGGCACAGCCAACTGGGTGGTGAACTACAGGAAGGGCGGTTGTAGTATGGGGTGGCGGACTTAGATGGTGCTGGGGTAGTCCAAATGGGTACGACACCACCAAGCAATGTCCACTGTAGGAGGATTCCACTGATGAAGAACTGTCTCCTGTCTCCCCCATGCACTCCCCTCACCCTCTGGGCCACTGGGTCCCTCAGTGTTGGTAAAATCAACACTCTGGGTCTGTGGCCAGCAGCTTTTCCACTCAACTGTGTCCCATCTCCTTTGCCAGCTGATGCTGAAAAACAGAGAGAGAGGTAAGGTAATTACATTCTTTACATACACATACATTACACAACAGTAACATCACTTTTAAGTGTAAAACACCCACAGGTAGAGAAGATTTTGAGCCAACATCATGTCACAACAACATACTTCTCACAAACCTATATGACAACAGTGTGACACCCAGCATGAGCCTACTATCTGACGACTACATCACCATCCTATCAGTACGGCTATAAATCTATTCTTGCACAAGGTAATTTGTCAACATAATAAGCATGTCCCTAAACAGAGCATCACTGTGAAACAACAAACCATTCATGGAAATTAGTGTTCATTTTGATATCAAAGTCATACCTACTCCAAATCTACACTTGCCCAATCCATTGCCAGATGTCATGTTCGATGAAAGTCACCTCATCAGAATCCTGTTTCCGTAGAGCATGTTACATGTTGCTTAGCTAAAAATGTTACTGTGTCTAAAACATTCACAATGGCAAATGACTCAGATGCATCTTCAGCATTTGTCATATCCACGTTTGAAGTATGATAGACTCTCAAACGCTTTCCGCAACACATGTATCAACTGTGTATTTGCAAAGGATTGTACAGACAATCAGGACGTACTCATCTTTGTCATTCTCACATAGAAACCAAAGTCATGTACAGCAATAGGGGTCTAATTAGCACAAATGATATTCCCAAACACAGTCACAGGGAGCATGGCAACACCTTCAATATGATAGGCACCTGTTGTGTGAATGAAGTCAATATACAATTCCATTAATCAAGCTGAGTTGCAGCCTCAAGATGACCTTATCAAATGACCAACATCACTTTCAACACTTCAGACATGAGTCACCTTATACCTTTGTAGTACAGTTACACTGACACAAACCACATCTACATTAACCATGATTGACACATACACCTAGAGTGCAGCAATTTGACTGACAACATATACCATTCCACCAACATGTAACTTTCTACTACAACACCAGCAACACTATGTAGTCATTGTTAAAAGAGCTTATCCATACCAAAATACTTCAAAACATATTCAGAATAGAAAAAAGTAAGTATGCCAAACCTACATTTTAAATCTTACAAATGGCAAGAAGTACCAATGTACACAGGAATTCGTCACAATACAGTGCATGTTGTTCCTATATAGGGGATGCCCTGCCCTATGTAGGATGGGCAAATTAAATTGGCTAAGTGAATAGCAGGCTAGCCACTTACTTTCTTAATAACATTTACATCGTACAGCTAGTCTAAACTCATATCTATGATATGTCTTGCACTAGGAATGTATAATTACCATGTTTTTCATCATGTAGTATGTCCACCCTGATCAAACATCACATTTGCCAAAATACAGTCCACACTTAACACTGGGGACACCTCCTCACACATCTGAGTAAGTGTAGCAAGAATGCCTTATGAAATATCTTAATGAAATAACACCGTCACATGAAGTTGACATCCATTTCATAACTCAGGAATATTTGGCCTGTTTCTCACCCGTCATACCTTATGTTGCCCATAGAGATAGAGCCAGTGAACTGAGACCAAAGAGCTGGACAACTTACCAATAGGATAGCAGGACTATGGTTCAGTAGGTGGGAAGGATGACACAGCAGGTTACACATATGTATAGCAATGTAGGGGTACACATTTGGCACATTCACATGTGCATCACCACATGCTGTCATCCAATAGGCTTACATAGGTGAGTTATATTTCCCTACACAATATCATCCCCACACCTGTGTATCAATGGTACCAACTGTACTTCTATATGTTCCTAGGGTACCCTTTTCCTTTAGCACTTACCACATTGTTACAGTTAAGATACTTACCCATCAGACACTGAATTGGAAGATGGATTTAAATGTCTGTAGTCAGTACTTATCTCCTTGTGGCTGCAGTGCTGCCACAAATGCCAATCCCCCTCAGGGTAGGCCACTGCCAGAATGAGGCCATTAGGGGTGTCAAGGTCAGATCGGCCTCCCTCCCTCGTTGGGAAGACAATCCCAGCTGGGCCTCCTCAGTCTTCCAGGCCCAGCATCTCAGGTTCTGCAGCTGCTTCCTACAGTGGGTGCTCTGTCTGCTGTGGACCCCCAGGCTCCGCACTTGCTTGGCGATGACATGCCAGATTCCCTTTTTTTGAAGGGCGTTGACCTGCATGGATGACACAGACAAGAGGAGAAAGTCATGTCCACATGCACCATACCAACACAAGTGGTCAAAACACTTTAGTAACAGCAAGTAGGCAAACATTCCCATCCTCTAAGTTCAAACACCTTCACAATTCAGCATCTGCAGGCAGTCTATGTGTGAAGTGGAGTGCCCAATACAGCATGCATGATCACTACCTGGAATTGACTACACAGATATGACCAGAACACATGATTGTCCATGAAATGGAGTATCTACAGAAATATTTCTCACTCCATCATTGTTGTCCATGCTGCAATCTATGCTTTGTATAAATTAAGTTATATTTCACAGCATCTACCATGTTCCACTACTGTATGTTTGCCTGTGCTCATGTACACATTTCCATACACCCAGACATGACCTGTGAAACCTTCACTAATTCACATTTCATGTACGCCATCATGTACTCTAACTTTCACACAGTGGTATACCATTGGACTCACTTGCTCCTCTGTTGCACCATATAACTGCCACACAGGGGTACGACCTCCTCAACTAGCTTGTCCAGGTCTTCTGGGGTGAAGGATGTGGCCCTATCACCTGCACAATGTGGCATGTTAGCTCCCAGTGGCAGTACACAGCAGCTCAGGTAGTAGAGGACTTCTTGGCAGCAGTGTCGGGAGCCAAGTGAGAAATACTGCAGAAGATGGCGGCCATGGCCGCCACATACAGGACTATCACTGCTGACGTACATAGCCATTGGGTCAAGCCCGCCAAAGGCAATGTGTTCCAATGGCAATATCCACTGCGGTTGTAACCGCATACCGCCATGACGACATCCACCGGCGGAGTGAGGTCACTTCCTCATGTCCAGTACAGTAGGGCAGGCAGCTGCGATTTTCATACATTTATATGCATGGGAAAGTATGGGAATCTGTGTCATTAAAAATTAGTTATATTGTGCGAAATATCATTGAATCCTCCTTCATGTTTGGTAGTCTAATTGTAAATGTAGTAGTAAAAGCTGTGTGACAGAGGGAATGGTGGAAATGGAAATGGACAACTATTCTCTATAGATGTGCGTTGGTAATGTAGCAAAGGTGCAACAAGTATGTTTCACATGTTCACTAAGTTGGACTATCAAACACTGACAGTCACAGATAAGTATGCATGTATAGTACATTAGGGGATTCAGGGAAAGTGAAGCAAGGGGAGTGTCATAGGATGCACAGCAAGATGCTGTACTTCTGATGTCATATGCTGTCTCTGATATCGACAGCAGAAATATCTGACTTGTATATGAACATATTCATTATATGTACATTGTAAGAGTAACCTACAATCTTTTTGTGTTTCCACATAGTTACCCTGGCATGAGGAGAGGAAGACTAGCTCAAATGTACCGGCCACTAGTGGACCTGCACACCATGGAGGAACGACATATTATACAGATCTATCGCAAAAATAGGCAGACAATCATGGACCTTTGCGATCAGTTGGAGCCGTATCTGATTCCTGCCATTCTAAATCCCAATAGCATACCCCACATCTTTCAAGTCATATCAGTGGCCACTAGATCCTTTCAAAATACAGTGGCCCTAACTGCAGGGATGTCTCAGCCCATGTTCAGTCTAGTTTTGAAGGATAAACTATGTGCATTGTTGAAACACCTGGACAGCTACATTGGGGTTCCCCAATGTGCGGATTTGGCCTATGTAAAGGCAGAGGTTTATGCAATGGGACACTTTCTACATGTGGTTGGAGCCATAATGGCATCCATGTTGTCTTGATTCCCCCAGTGCCAATAACCAGGTACACAAGAGCAGGAAACACTACCACTCCTTCAGCATCCAAGTGGTATGTTTGGCAGATCAATAGATTTCACAAGTCTGTACAAAGTATCCAGGATCAGTCCATGATCCCTTCATCGTGCGCAACAGCAATATCCCACTGCTGATGACATGACTCTATACAGAGAGGGACTGGCTGGTTGGTAAGTCACATTTGACATGTGTGTTTGCTAAGTTTCTCTCTTGCTATCACAAATGTGCATGTCTCGGAAATGTGTCTGTGTTGTTATACCTATTCCTTACAGGGGACTCAGGCTATCCAAACTGTCCTTGGTTGTTGACGCCAGTGAGGTACCCAACAACACCAGGGGAAGTCTGCTACAATGTGGCCCATGGAAGCATAAGGCGTGTAGTTGAGCGGACGTTTGGGCCCCTGAAGGCAAGACTTTGCTGCCCGGATATATCTGGAGGAGCCCTCCTCTACTCACCCAACAAGGAATGTTAAATACATTTTGCTTGCTGCATGCTGCATAACATTTCCCTGAGACGTCAGATACCAATCATACCAGATGAGGGGGAGGCAGCAGAAACTGTGGGTGGAAATGCAGATTTGGCAAGCGATAATGAGCCAGATGAAAATGAAGCGGGAGACTCCAGGGCGGATCTCATTAATCAGTGCTGGAACTGACTCAAGGTATGTGATGTCTTCCTAATGCTGAGATTACATTTTGTAAATTATAATTGATGGCTGGCATGTCACCTTCTATCTAGCATCATCCATTAGGTTTTAGGTAGCAGGTTTGGTCTTGGCATCTGCTCCTCCTTGATGTCTGAGTGGACGTCCACCTTTGCGTTGGGGATCCTCTGCTACATAGGGTGAGGTGTCTGAGGCATGGCCTTCCCATGACCATTCCACTAGTAACTACAGATGTTGAAGGGCTTGAAAAGTCATTACTAGTGGAAGAGGCCTTATGTTGTGTGGCAGACCTACTCATGGTAGAGTTAATGCCCCTCAGCTTCCAAGCAATGGAAGGCAGGATGGCATTTTGTGCCTGCCACTGCTGCATGTCTTCCTGGTGGTTGTCCCTCTGCAGCTGTTCTATTTCCCCCATCATGGTGACTACCTGGCCCATCAAGTCTTGGGAATTATGGTAGGCTCCCGAAAATTGGAAGATGATTTCTTGGTCAGTATCGTCTCTTGGAGCCCCCATCCTCTGGCGCACACCATCCCTCCCATATACCCTACCTCACATGCCTGTGCCCCTGGCATAGAGTGCCCACTCCCTGTGGAGACAGGGCCATCATTGTCAGGGAGGACAGGGTGAGAATCAGGTCCTGTACTGGGGGCAAACAATGGATGAAACAGTCCTTGGGATACAGGTTTGGGGGCAAATGGTTGCTTGAGATGTTTATGGAATAGGGCTGTGGGGAGTCACTGTGGGCAGGTTGAAGCTGATAGTTGTTGACTGACCAGGTGTCCCTGATGGACTTGCTTGGTCCTCAGTGCTCTTCATCCAGAGGGGTCGTGGCAGTCTCTGGAATGCTCTCCATGGAGGCAATGGCACGGTTACTTGTGGGAGAAGTTTAACACAGAGTTGCAGTAAGTGATAAACCAAGTGATGTGTCATTTAGAGTATTGGTGATGTTGTGTGAGATGCACACAGTGCCTTGACCTGATCTCCAGAAATGACAATGACAGCTGCAGCAAACAGTTACTTAGTACTGCATGTGCATCCACTTTGCCATCTAATTTTGCAGCCCAGGTGAGTATATTTCTATCTTAGTTATATTTGTTCTAAGGGCAGTTTGATGGGGCACTCAGCAGTAAATGTGTTTTGCATGTAATGATGGTGGGAGTGGGCCTTGGCATTGCTGTTATTGCCATCAACTGTTTCCCAGTTGGATATTCAAGATGGGTTAGATTGATAGTTAGTTTCACATGCATGACAACTTGCTTTTGGTGCACTGTTCAGGTTTTCATTATGGGCGAATATTGCCTTCTGGGAGTTGTAGTGCTTTCAGTACCCAACGGCTGTGGTGTCAGATGAATTTAGTGGACAAGTTGCATGCCAGTGAAGGGTATTAGCACATTTGGACTGAGGGATGGTGGGTGTTATGTTAATTGAGGTGGGATAAGGTGGTGAGGAAGCATGCAGGAGAATACAATTGGGTGACATGAATGTTGTGGAGACTCCACTCCCTCAGGTATTCCTGTCAGGCCCTCAGGATGCAGTACGTCCAAGACCTTCTCCTCCCAAGATGTGAAAGTAGGGGGAGTAGGTGGGGGCCCACCACCAGTCTTAAGGACCACTGCAGTATGTCCAAGACCTTTTCCTCCCAAGATGTGAAAGTACGGGAAGGAGGTGGGGACCCACCGCCAGACTTGAGGACCGCCAGCTGGTGCATGGATGCCATGGAGCGTACCGTCCCCCAGAGGTTGTTCCACCTCTTCCTGATGCCCTCCCTTGTGCCTGGATAGATGCCTACAGCATTGACCCTGTCGACAATTTTTTGCCCCAACTCCATTTTCCTGGCTATTGATGTTGCTGGACCTGTGCTCCGAACATGTGTGGCATTACCCTGACAATTTCGTCCACTGTGGCCCTCAATTCATCATTTGTGAAATGTGGGTGTTTTTGTTGAAACATGGTAGTGGTTATAAAGATGGTGAGGTAGTGTTACAGGAATAAGTGTGAGAAATACGTAAGTGTTGAGGTGATGGTGCTGTTATGTGAGTGGGTGACACTTGTAGTGTGTTGTGTGCGAAAGTAAATTGTGTGTTGTGCAGGTGTGTGATGTATGTGTGGTGAAATGTGTATAGGTGCCAAGGTATTTTATTTATAATTGTGGGACTGTTATGTGTTCGATGTGGCTGTGGATGGAGCTCAGGTTGCAAACGATTGTGGGTTGTGTAGAGGTGTGTTTTATAGTGGAGTATGTAGGTGTGTCAAGTATGTGGCTGTGTGTCAGGTGTGGGGTATTTAAACTATCCAATGTGGTGTTGTGTTCAGTGTGATGTGAGTTAAGACCGCTGTGGTTTGCACCACCAATGGTTTTCCTCCATGGAAAACCCACTGTTGTGATTTGTGTATCATAATTTGATGGCAGGATTTTTGTCGCACTGGTGGTGCTGGTGGTAAAACCTCCTCTTTTCCATCCTCCAATGTCCTGGCTGTTTCATGAAATTGGAATTTTTTTCCCGGGACTTCACAGTGTAACTCTTAATACGGCGGTTGGATTACCACCATCATGGTGGTCTTTTGCGGCTGCCACCACGGCGGTCTTCACCAAAGACCACCAAACTTGTGTTGACCCTTCATATGTGTTCCTGTCTTGGCATTACTGGATTCAGGAGCCACGGGCATGGAGTGGATGATACTCCTATAACTTCAAGTGAGAACTTTCAATCATCAACAGAGTTTCATCTAATTTCTTCACCCCATCGTCCTGTCATTTTTGGAGAATCTTGGCCGGTATGTCTCAATCCATATATAAATCGGGTAACTTGTAATATATCAATCAGTTCTGAATACTGTTCTCACAACTGTCTTTCTTCTAAACAAAAGTGAAATCAGGATACGCTTCCAATCCTTGAAAAGCCAGCAACAATGGTGGCAATCATGTCATCCATGCCCCCACATTATCACAACTTTTGTTAAGTCTTTCAAAAGTAGAAGATTCAAATGTTACCCCTCACATTATAAATATGATTGTACAGTATCTGAAATACCATATGGCAGGTTGTATCTGGGAAGAAAGTTCTATGTCAGTATTTAGCAGAGAACTTATAAAACGGTCTCATAGTTACCTCTACATCTCCTGCGGGGGCTCATCTGTTCTTTGTGCCCATGAAATTGTAAGAAGAACTGTACAGAGTATACGGGATTAAATTAGATCACGATTAAAGACCGTATCCCCTTCTGTCACGTGTTTCGTCATTCCTGACTTTTTCAAGGCTCATTTAAATTTTGAAGGGTAGAATAACTGGTGGGAGTTCCATATTCCAAACAGGGTTAGTAAATTAGATCAGTATGACGGAATGACGAAACACGTGTCGGCTGTTTTTTTACCATTCTGGAACCTATCTACAAGCAACCTTATGAATGTATTTCTTTCAATTAGGACATTTGTTTTCCAAAAACACTATTAAATAGCAAATGTTTCATACTACGATCCTGTGATGTGCCATGGTTTTCTCATCATAACTGGAAGATCCCTTACTTGTCCACGGGTTCGGGAAGGATCCGCTGATCCATAAAATGAATTTAAAAAATGAAACACAAAGCATTTATAGAAAGACTACATACGTTACCTTACCTTTATTTTTTTATTATTTATAAAATGTATAGTAAGAATGAATGTGTAAATAAAATGTATTTTTAAACGTGTGAAAATGTATATTAGCAAACTGAGCTTAAGGATCAAATTGTAGTGCAGTTTTTATTTTTTTAAAAAGGTGAAATTCACACAAAAAAGGATACAAATTAGAGAAGTACAGCAGGGAGCTGACTGTAATCTTATCAACTACTACACTCACTTATCACCCATGAGAGAGTTCTCAGCAGATAATTCTGTCTCTTCTGAACGACTGCTCTAAACACTAATGACCAAATTAAGATGTTTAACCATACAAGCTAATGTATTTCAAACCACAAGAACATTTGTCAGCTTGTAAAGAAGTATTAGGGCAGACATCAGTTTTACACAAACCACTATGCTAGACCTGAAAGCCTTAAGGTGGTTTCCTCAACTTTTTTGCCTGCCTCCCTCCATTTTTGTGATCTTGTTTTTTCTTGTCATAGGACTCTGCACACTTTACCACTGCTGATCAGCTCTAAAGTGTGTGTGCTCTCTCACCTAAATATGGTAACATTGGCTCCTACGCAACTGGTATACTTAATTTACCTATAAGTCCCTAGTAAAGTGCACTATATGTGCCCAGGGCTTGTAAATGAAATGCTAGTAGTGCCATTGCAAGGCCTGTGTGTACAGTTATTCTGCCACATTGACTTGGCATTTGAAACTCTTTGCCAAGCCTCAACCCTCCGGTATATTACATGTAAATCACCTCTGAGGTAGGCTCTATGTGACCCACACAACAAGGTGTAGTGATTGTGAAAAACAGGACGTCATGTTAAATTGTACATCTCCTAGTAGTGAAAAACTGCGCAAGGTCGTTTTTCACTATTGAGAAGCCTGCTCCTCTCATGGGCCAACACTGAGGATCCTTAAAATAATTTTAAGCTGTAATTTCTGATCAGAAAGGAGTGGCTAGCTCATTTGACATATCTTTGAAATGGTAAAGATAAATCCTATTTATTGGTAACGTTTGATTTGACATTGCTATTTTAGAAATGCCACTGTTAGAGAGTAGGCATTTCTCTGCTCTTACTGCTCTTTGTGCATTGCAGCTTGTCTCTGATCCGCATCTGGTCTGGGTAATAGCTCCTGTTGTTCATTCCATCCAGACAGTCATAAACACAGGACACTCATCTGCATTCATCTGCATACTGATGCGACGTCCTGGACAAGAAGGGTGGAGTGGCTCACACTTACATTTCAAAGGGTAAAGGCCAGACCTCACACAAGGGACTGGTGACCCCCAAACATAACCTGGCAGACAGGACTGGGGTGATAAAGGAACTGGTGCACTTTAAAACCACTCTTTGAAGTCTTCCCACTTCTAGGACACATTCTGGAATATGTACTGGGGATCTGACCCCCTTAAATCAGACACTATTGGACCTGGAACTGAAACCCCATCAGAAGAGCTGCTGTGCTGCCCAAAGAACTCAAGTGAACTGTTTTCCTGGAAGGACTGCTCTTCTGCTTGTTGCTCTGCTTCCTGCTGCTCTCTGACCCAGTTGGAAGGACTCTGCCTTCCCACCAGAGTGATCTCCAAAGGCTTGCTGGCTTGTCTCCTGTTTTTCTCTGAGGTCTCATGGACATTAAAGACCTCGTGAATGGCACTCCATTCCAGCCCCAGTGCCGAACTGACCAGGTGGAACTTTGTCACAGATTATTGCTAGTGAGCGCGGTGATTCTCTGCTGCCCCAGCACTGCTCTTCTGAAGTTGTACCTGTTGTCATGGATTGTCGCTAGCGAGCAAAGTGCTTCTCTTCAGCCCTCACGCTGCACTTCTAAAAGTTGTTCCTAGTGTCATGGATTACGCGTACTGAGCGTGGTGCCTTTTTGTAGGCCTGCTTTGCTCTACAGAAGTAGTGCCTACTGACCCAGATACTCATCTTGTGAGCACAATGCCACCCGCACTCATTGAACCACTCCGCAATTCTAAACCCACCGGGTAGACTGCAGTAAAAATCTAAGGAGGAATGTTTTCACTAACCGTTAGTCCTGGAGCTGAGTCCCGTTTACGGCCACACTTCACTCACAGGTACTGAACTTCCCGGGTGCAATTGCTCCATCACTGGCACCCATTCACAGCCTCTGGGCCCATATTCAGACATTATCGTATCACTCCTAAAGGGAGGGCACCTGTTTCTAAAGCAATTCATGAATACTTATACCAGTGAATATCTAAATGTACAAATATTGGATTTGTGCCTTTATGGTCTTGAGTCACTGAGATAAATAACCTCTATTTTTAAACCTAGTGTGGAGTCATTTTCGGGGAGTTTTACCATGTTACTGTATGACTTATTGCACAAATACTTTACACATTGCCTTCTAAGTTAGGCTTCCCTGCTCTGTGCCAAGCTACTTGAGGATGAACACAGGATACTTTAGTTTCTGTGTGAGGTACCCTGATCATAATTATGGCTTCTTCTTGGTCAGGGTACATGCCTCTGACAACTAGAGACCCCGATTTCTAACATTGGTGACCAGCAGTAAGGACACACCTTTTTTTGTTTAGTGCCATACAATAGTTATGTGTACATTACCTATCCATATTTCAAGACCATTTCTAAATGATTACAAATTATTTTTTGATCTGCAATTTTCCCTGCTCTACAGTTTCAAGAGATCCTATACCTCATGTCTCTGGCTGGTTCTAAAAGTGGAGCCAAATACTTTTATCTGGCTAAGCTGGAGGAGTGCAAAGTTAAGCAGTTCAAAAGCTTGTGCAGAGTTATGGGGATACCTGCCCAAGGTGCCACCAAGAAGGTGGAATTTCAAATGGTACTGAGGGCTGGGGCGGATGACCGCTCCCAAGAGAATGATGAGTTGGAGGAGCATGTGGAGGGCTCTGATGAGGATCTATCTGCAGCAGTTGAGGGAGAATCTCTTGGATTTGTGGACCCTTTGAGAGCAGAGAGCAGTATCTCCAATCATGACCTGTCCTCAGAGGAAAGAAGAGAAGAGAGAGAATTCCAACTGCAGTTAGCAAAATTGGGAATGGAAGCTGAGAAGAGAAAAACTGAAAGAGCCTTAGCAGAGATGAAAATACTTCTGGCTCATGAACTGAGTCTAAAGGAGCTAGCCATCCAGGCCAGGCAGTCGGATTCCAGCAGCGATGGCGGCAGCATACCTACAGTGCCTTATAGAGACAAGAAGGTTCATATACCCAAGGATCTGCTTATGAAGGTGCACTGATGGTACACAGGGTTCCTGAAGAGTACTGGGGGATGGGTGTGTGGAAATACATGCCACAACCTGGGAGGGATACACTCTTAACACTGTAGGTTGGAGACCAAAGCAAGTACACTCCCATGAAAACCATCTTTCTTTCCAAATTTGGACTGACCCCCGAGACGTATCACCAAAAATTCAGGGGAAGTTAGAAGCTCCCCAACAAATCCTGGGTAGATTTCTTTGATCACTTCAGTGAGGAACTAAATGGCTTGGTGCGGTGCAGCAAAGTTAAAGATTATGTTGGGTTGTACAATCTAATAATGAAGGAGCGCATGCTCAGTACCTGTTTCACAGAGTTGCGGCAGCACCTAGTTGACAATAAGCTGACTGATCCCAGGAAGCTGGCAATGGAGGTAGATCTCTGAGCTAGCACCAGAGTGTCCAAAAAGGTATCCAGGGGGACACCCACAAGCGTGGCAAGTAAAAAGGAAGGGGAGAAAAAATTAAAAATAAGGAGTTCTCTAAAGGTTCCCAAAAGAATTCCCAAGGAATTAGTGTTAAACAGTCCCAGTCTAATTCTAAAAAGAAACAGTTCTTTGACCACAAGACTGGGAGGATTGTACACCAATGTAGGGAGTGCACTAAGTATGGTCATTCTAAGAGTGACTCCAAATGTCCCAAGAGTTCACAGCCCACCCAATGGTGAGCAGACAACTGGGTTGGCCAGTGTAGTGCTTGGGGAGGAGATAGTCCCAGCTATTTTTTGGAGCAGACAGAGGTAACCCTGGTGTCCTTGGGGGATACAGATATGGTGCCAAAGCCCACATGCCTGCCAATACCTCAAAGTATAGGCCGTGGGCCACCATTAATGGACAATGGGAGGAGGCTCTGTGCAACACAGGAGCCAGCATGACAACTGTCAAGCTGGTGTCAGAAGATCTACCAGTGGCTCTGGTTCCCTTTGAGTGTGGGGGAAGATGGCACTCTGAAAGTTGCTGTGAGCCCTCCCATGCCTGTAGATTTGTCTGCGAGGCAATGATCTGGAGCACACTATTTGGAGAGAGGTAGAGCACAGATTTCACTTGGGGATGTTGGGATTGCCTGAGTGGGTCTGTATGACCACACGGTCCATGGCTGCCTGAGAAGGGAGTCAAGGGTCTCCTGCACCTGGAACAATGGCCCAGACAGCTGCCATGAAGACGGACAAGAGGCATGGGAAACCGGGCCCTAAAATTACCAACCGGGGAGGACATTGACGCCCTAGGTCCCCTACCTAAGCTTATTGGCTTGCAAATTGTGGGTGGACTTACAAAGTGGATTTCTGCACAGTGCAGACAGTGTATCTCACTCTTGAGGGCTTGAGGCAACAGGTCTCAACCCATGCAGCAGGTGAAGCCTCTGGCGATCACATAATCTACTTGGAGAATGATCAACTCTACAGCAAGCATAAGGCTTCAGGTACTGGGTCAGGCTATGTCCTGAAGGTCTCTCAATGTTACCGGGCCTTCCTACTGGGTTTGGCTCATGACATACCCCTGGCAGAACATTTAGGGCAAGACAAGACCTTCTCCAGGCTTGCCTCCCACTTTCACTGGCCCAGAATGATGACAACCTGAGATACATTCTGTAGGTCCTGTCTCACCTGCCAGGCCAGTGGGAAGACAGGAAAGAAGCTGAAAGCTCCCACGATTCCACTTCCCGTCATTGGCACCCTCTTTGAAAGGGTGGCATCTACCTCACTGGTCACTTTGACCCCAAGACAGCCCTAGGCAACATGTCTATCCTGCTCTTAGTGGACCATGCCGCACGCTACCCAGAAGCAATCCCTCTGAGGACAGTGACTGCACCTGTGGTGACTAGAATTCTAATGGGGATCTTAACCCTTGTGGTGTTCTCCAACGAGTTAGTGTCCGACAGAGGCACCAACTTCATGTTTGCGTACATGAAGTCCATGTGGGATGCTTGTGGTGTAACATACAAGTTCACCACACCCTATCAACCCCAAACCAATGGTCTAGTTGGGAGATTCAACAAGACCTTAAAGGACATGATGTACCTGAGGTCATGAGGCATAAGTGGGAAATCCTTCTCTTTGCCTACAGCCTACAGAAAGGGGTAGGGTTCAGTCCCTTTGAACTACTCTTTGGCCACCCTGTCAGAGGACTTCTGAATATTGTCAAGGAGGGATGGGAGAAAGCTCCCAGGAAACCCCCACAAGATGTGGTTTGCTACATGTTGACCCTCTGGAACTAGATGCACTGCTTCTAGAAGAAGGCCAAGAGCAGCCTTGAGGCCAGCCAGGTGGTAATGAAAAGCTGATATGACTAGAAGACCACTCTGGTGGAGTTTCAGCCTGGTCCACAAGTATGGGTCATGGAGCCAGTAGAGCCCAGAGCTCTCCAGTACCACTGAGTACTGCTGGACTGGCCAATGCAAAATAAATCAAGGAGTGTAAGGGAGAGGCCACTTACTTAGTGAACCTCCAGATCCTTAGAAACCCTCTAAGTGTGCCCCATGTCAAAAGACTCAAGCCTCACTTTGAGAAATCCGAAGTTAGCATGCTCCTTGTGACCGATGAGGATGTGGAGGAGGAGAGTGAACCTCTCTCTGACTTCCTCTCTGCACAGGAGCACAATGGATCAGTGCAGGGTGTCAACCTCTCTAACACCCTGAACTCAGAGCAGCAAGGTGACTGTCACCTGTTGGTAAGACTGTTTCATTGTTCTCACTCACCCTAGGACTCACACACCTGTGTGTTTATGATATGCACATATGAGGCAGTCACTCTGAAAAAAAACTAATCTTTCAGGTTGTTAGATAGGGTGAGGGCCAGCATCCATGCAGAGATTGCCCAGATGTTAGCTTTATGGTTGATTGAGCCCTCTAGCAGTACGTGGTCCAGCCCCATGGTGTTGGTAACAAAGGCCACCCCTCCGGGCACCCAACCAGAATTCCGGTTCTGTGTGGACTAAAGGGGAATCAAATCTGTAACCAAAACTGACGCACACCCCATCTCTAGAGCTGATGAACTAATTGACAGGCTTGGCACTGCCAATTCCACAGTACTTTTTATTTGACATCAGGGAACTGGCAGATCACCTTGACTGAGGAAGCAAAAGAGAGGTCAGCATTCTCAACCACTGAGGGCTATTACCAGTTCCAGGTGATGCCCTTTGGCTTGAAGAATGACCCTACTACTTTCCAGTTGTTGTTTAACAGGGTTCCAGCTGGTAAGGAGGTTTTATGTGTCATCTACTTATATGATAATGGAGTCTATAGTTCCACCTGGGAGGAACAGAGGCAGCACCTCCAACAGGTGCCTCATGCCCTGATGCAGACAGACCTTACCATCAAAGCCAGTATGTGCCAGATTGGACAGTGTTCCATGGTGTATTTGGGGCACCTGAGATGTGGTGGCAAGGTGTATCCCCTCCAGACCATCACGGCCTGGCAACCACGTAGAACACAAACAGTGAGAACCCTCCTAGGCCTCACTGGGTATTCCTAATTTGTTAAGGGCTATGGCACCATTGTTGCCCCCTGAACTGAGCCGACTTCTCAAAATCAGTCTTGATTGGTGATTTAGACAGAGGGTTGCCAGAAAGCCTTTGATTCTCTCAAGGAAGCCATGTGCACATCACCTGTGCTCAAGGCCCCTGATTGCTCAAAGGAATTCATTGTGCAAACAGATGCTTCAGAGTGCGGCATGGGGGCAGTCTTAGCTCAGCTGAATGAGGAAGAACTAGACCAAACAGTAGCCTTCATTAGCAGGAGTTTACTTTCACAGGAAGAGAGGTGGAGTGCCATTGAAAGGGAAGCATTTTGCTGTGGTCTGGGCACCAAAGAAGTTGAGACGATACCTGTTTAGGACTCACATCTAGTTTTAGACAGACCACAGACCCCTCTGATGGCTCATGCAAATGAAGGATGAAAGTCCTAAACTCTTGAGGTGGTCCATATTCCTACAGGGAACAGCCTATACGGTAGAGCATCTCCCGGTGACTGACCAAGCCATTGCTGATGGTCTCTCTAGATTCCCACCTCAGTGAAGAGAGCTCCCAATGGGTTAGGACCCTGGGAGACCTGATGGTCTTCCCCAACTGTCAAATGAAACACAGAGTACGTTCTTGTGTTCAAAATTGTGTGTGAATGACACCACACGGCTTCCGTAGGCACAGCCATCTTGTTTTTTTCCTCTGTTCATGGTGCTGGGCCTGTTTTATTAGTCCATCCCTAATATTTTCATTCCTAATTAATCTACCCCTCATTTTTGTTTATTGTATTAGTGTGTTTTTGTGTCTGTATTTTTATGTTTTTTTATTTGTTTCATGCTTTTTGTGAGTTTTTGTATTTATGTTTATATTTCGCTTTCCTTCCTCGGTTATTATTTCTTTCTTCCTTCCTGTTTTCTCCTGTTGCTTTTCTTCACCCCAACCAGTGCCTTGGCAGGGCAGGGCAGCAAACAGGGGAGCAGTGGCACCAGGACCCCCCAACAGGCAGCAACAGCATATCTTGCAGGCGGCAGCGCAACCAAATGGATGCAGCCCAGCCCATCTTTTGTGAGGTGCAGGTGGCAGCACTGTTATTGTATGTGCAACGGCACCTCCCATCCATGCTGGCAGCAGGTGGCAGTCCTGGTAGGGGCTACCCCCTGCAGGAACCTTAGATGCTTTGGGGGGTGTGTGCAGGTGTGTATGGCGCACCATCCAGGCCCTGTGCACCACTCATTAGCTGACACACTGCTTGGTGGATATCCTCAACCGGGAGCAGGACCTGCTCGGCATGCTAGGTATTGAGATTCCGGGGCTCGGTGAGTATTAACTTTTTGTTGTGTTTGTGTTCTACAATGCTAGCTTTTTTTCTCAATAGCATGCTGTTCACACTCAGGGGTAAGTTACATTTAGTTTCCATTATGAATATTATTATGTTAAAAAGTTTGAGCTGGCAGATGCTCAGCGCTACCTCATCATACTTGTTGGCGCTCACTTTGGCTGATTAGTTAAAAAGCTACTGCAATGCAGACACTTCTGTCTTCCTGTCACCATAGTAAATTAGTGACATCAGCGAGTTAGCGTTCTCTGTGACTTTCTTCATGTAGCTTGTGCAGTCACAAGCAATTTCACAGTGATGTGTAGTTATCTTATGCATTTATGCATTGCAGAAAAGAGAGACCACCAAGGGGGTTGAAAAAGTGATTTTTGAATCTTTTTTATTACTTACAGTGGCAGCCAAGGGCAAGCAGGGGGCAGCACAGAGGTGGCTCTGGAAAGAGCTGGGGAGGAGGAGGTGCTGACCACCAGCACCACTGCTGAGGTCTCTGCTCACCCTAGTAAGTCTTGTCATTTAATTATTATTATTAGTATTTCTGTTTTATCTCTGCCCACTATTACACAACTTTTAATTCTGCCTTGTTTACTTTTTATTTCCAGTTTCCTTTTTTTCCAGATCCCCTATCCAAATTTTGTGTAATTTCTGTTATCCCTGCATTATCTTTTTTTCTTATTTCATTTTTTTTTTTAGCTGACTTTTTTCGGTCTGTACTAGTCTGAATATTTCTTCTGCTTTGTTGGTAATATTTCCATCTCCCCTTTATATCTTGTGATACTGTAAGACTAAGAACAAATTTTTGGTACGCTACTGTCTACTGTGAAGATTGCAGGCACAAATAAGTTAGTATTATAAATAATATTCACCATGTATGTTTGTTGAGAAGGCTTTCTTTTTCTTGGTCATGCTTTAACATTTAACAAGAGAGTGGCCATGGTCATGGACCACACCTCCCCCACCCCCAATGTTGTTCTGTGTAATTCATTTATACAATATACAGTATACCAACACTATGCCAACAGTTTCCATAACACTGCAGCATGGATGGAAAGTACGGGATCCCATTGCATTTGCCAACCAACATCATCATCACAGGCTATAGCTCTGCCCCTCCATTATGAAATGTTTTTGGTTGGCTTGACTACCTGGCTCGACTACCTAGCTCTTCTAACATTGTGAAACAATGAGTATTATTTTGTGTAGTGATGTATTGCAGTTGTATTTTTTTATTAAAAAATTAAGGGGAGTCGTATCTGGCATTTCAAAAGTGTGTAAAGTTTTTTTATAGTCACACAGAGTGCCGTCTGCTCATGTGCTGCTGCAGTAACAGAAGGAGCAGGGGAGAAGTGGTGGAAGGGCCGGACGGTGGAAAGTCACATTGCTTACTTATTGATAATTGCTATTATACACACTAGCTACAAGTGGGCATTGACTTGTGACTTGTGACTTGTGATTGTGAACCCCCTGCTTTACCAGGTACAGTGGTAGAGGAGTTATGGCCTCTTCTATCTGTAAGTCAACAAAAGATCAAATAATGTACACTAAAAATGATGGCTTGATGGAAAAGGGAAAGAACGGAAAGTTAAAAGAACGGATGATTGAAATGAAAGAAAGGAAAGGATATGTGGGTGGGTGAAAGGATGCGTGCGTAAATGTTAGGTAAATGGATGGATGGGTGAAAGAAGAATATTTGAAATAAAGGGTTGATACTGAATGGATGGATAATGGTTTGGAATTATTGGTGAAAGACTGGATGAGGGAAAGAAAGGATGAAAGGAAGATTTAATAACTGCTTGGATGAATAAATAAGGTAGCTCTTTTGAAGAGGAGCATGCTGCACAACTACTTCACTTACTTTGTTTTATGGTTATCAAAGGTATGGTTCAAATTGGGGGGTATTTTAGTTTTTGGTCTAATCCCTTGACTCAATGTAATTGTTAAGCCAGGCAGATGTATCCCACCCATCATTATTCATCAACCCCCTACCTCCCCATGGTATTTCACCACCCATGACCGAAGTGCAGTATGGTTCAATTCGTGCCTCCAGTCATAACTGTCCAATGTGTGTTTGCTTCAGTTAATGCAGCCTTTACAAAGTTTTCAATGCAGTGCAAACTGAACACACAAGTGGTCCCCTCCTCCCACTCCCAGCCTAGCAAAAAATTGAAAAATGAATTTTTCCCATGTGCCACATTTTTATGACCACATTAATTGATTTAAAAATATATTTCTTTGTTTCTTATAACAGATTTATTCTACGCCTGTTCAGATTTTTCTCTTTAGACTTTTATCTATTAAAGTGACTTAATAAGCTAGAGCTTAGGCGCATGAGAAATCAGTGATCAGTGACACCCCTCTAAGCTCTAGCAAAAGCTCTACCTACCTGCCTAATCCTTCTACCTTACCTCACAGTAGATTAAGTCAAGATTCCCTTCCTTACTGCCCAGCAAATGAATTTGTTGGAAATGATTTGTGATGGTGGGCGAGGTCAGTGAGTAAAGAGGGAGTAAGTGCCTGATTTGATTTCACTTACTGACCTCGCCAACCACCACAAATCACTGATCATCGTTTTGTGAAGAGTAGAGGCATTGGAATTAAAGAATGATAATTGTCAACTACAACTGCCCCAGCTGCATACAGTAGCAGAATATCCGAAGCTCTGGCTTTCATGCATCCATAAATTTAGCACAACAACTTGTACTCCACAGTGCATAATACCTTACTCATAAATGAGAAATAATTTATTCTTATCTTTCCACTCAAAGTGTCTGTTTAGTTACCAGAAAAGCCTTTAAATAAAAATCTAATCACTGTTCTTTTTATCTGGTGTTATTCTGTTTTAATTCTTTTCTAACAGACAGTCAGTGTTTTTTATGTGATGCATGTGTGGGTAAACAAATAAAACTGGCCGTGTGACTGTCCCTAGGGAACCCGCAATGTACTTCTACTGTGCCACCCACTACTTAGTTTTAAACAAATGTTTGCAGAGAGCATTGTTTACAATTTGAACTTTTTTTTGTTTATCTCTAAATAGCTATTCCTCCCACCAGGCAGGGAACAGCGGCCCACCTATGGCAGCAGAGGCTGGAGACCGTTCAGGCAGAATACCGGCAGCAGGTGGTTGTGGAGAATGAAGAGGCGGAATTAGGTGCCTCAGACCCAAGCTCCGGTGCAGAACGCCAGCCCCAGCCTCCCGGCCTTAGATTGCTGGCACCACTGCCAGCTGTCAAGGACCCTGGCTGCCACTGCTGCCACCCCCTTCAACCTTCAGATGGGCTGCGGCCCATCCTGCTACACTGACTGGAGAGAAGAGTGAAGAGCCAGTTGGAGAGAATCGAGAAGAGACTGAACCAGATCTGGGCCTAAATTGACAATGTCTTGTTCAAAGCCCTTTTTTAGATTTGTTTGTTTTGGTGAAAGGGACTTCTTGTGGGTCGAGAGGTGGGATGGGACTTTGAACTTTCATTGGGCTTTTGGGTACGGGGCCTGTATTTTAAAATCTGCTAAAAATGTGTATGTCATTTACTTATACTCTTGCGCTACTGCCCTCTCAACTATATTGGCCACTAGGGGATGATTGCATTTTCTATTTTGCCTACAAATAACTACATACACACATACAACATTGTTTTCAGTAGAAGTTAATTACTAAAAAAACAAGTTTACTTCAAACCATAGTTCTTCTCTTAGCTGAATAGATGAAGCGAGGGCTGATACCTCATTCGTTTTACTGCAGGGTTTCCCAAGATGGCATCTAATCTTAACTTAAAAGGGTAGTAGTAGTAGCAGGCTAGTGCGCTAACAGGGTAGACACAAGGTGCCACTCCCACGTTTGTGAACTCCAACCGCAGGATTAATCAAAGGGTTATGAATCGCTGTCAATTAGCTTGAAAGAAAACAAGGAGTTAGTGGGTCATATTTTATCATATACTTTAGGAAGACTGAGAACAGACTACCACAATGCCAGTAATTGACACACATCAAAGAGGACCTGATATGATAATAAAAACTAGCAATATCAACATCTTCTGAGCAATGGGGTGCGAACATTTAAAAACGGAACTTAGGAAATGTAATTCTTGAGTCAGGAAAAGTAGGCCATAGTCAGGAGTAGTTGGCCAATGTTAAGCGTTTATACAACACACAACACAAGGCTTTACTGATGATGTTGATGGGGCCAGTGTGAAATATAGCTTAGGTATTAAAAGGTCATGCAGTGAATTGGTGTTGCTTCCATTAATTCTGCCCTAGCAAGTATGTGATCCATTTACAGTGTAAAATTAAGTCACACCTCAATAAACCACACAGCCAGGAGGAAGAGGGTTAGGGGCTTGATGAATAGATGGGAAAGGGGATTTGGGAAAAGGTGTGACAAAGACAAACACTACACAAAAGAAACCACAACAAAATTCATTGGTGAGCCGAGCAGCATACCATTAACAGTCTGTTCTGGAAGGGAATAATGAAGTGATAAGTATGACATAGTTTGGTTAAATGCATTGCAAATAATCCTTCTACCCGAGGGAGACACAAGATTGTTTATCTCTAAATGTTATGTCTTCTAGGTTTGAAAAATACAAATTATTGAGGAAGTTAAGCCACTCAATTCTAAAAATTATTATCGTTAAAAGGAAAATGATACTGTATTGCCAAATTGGGTGGTGAATTTCCATTCTTCTTGGATTGTCCGTCACTCTTGAGTGCCTGACTGAACCCGTCTGGTAGGTAAGCTTTGCCAAGTTTTGATCGTGCAGGAGACGGCTTCGGAGAATGCCTGCATATTGAAAAACAGTAACTGTGTTATAGAGTAAATGAGGACAAAGGGAAGCAGGTAAGCTTTATGAGGAGTTGGGGGTGTACCAAGAAGACTAAGAGCAGAGCAAGAACATAAAGAGGAGTTTCACATTTGAGGCAGCAATGCAGCAAACACACACAAAGCAGAATTTCCCAAATTAACGCACCTGTTTCCAGTCCACAGAGCTGAGTGAGTACTAGGCCTCAAGGTCTTTGCCATCATCATGGTTTCTATTTGAAGTCAATAACTTTCTCCTTCTAGCTGTTGAAGTAGTCCCACCCTGAGTCTTTCCGTCCGCCTCCCCCTTCTCCTGGTTCTGAGTAGCTCTGTCCCAGTCCGAAATCAAGCAAGGGAGACCTGTGTAGTGCACTGATGTTTAAGAACAAATAGAGAAACAGAATTGGAGTATTTGTGTAAAATTAAAGTGGCTGGTCTGGTGACTGAGGAACCAGAAAAAGGAGTGGACCTAATAGGTAAATTTCACTAAGTTCAAAAGGCCAATCCTTTTCAGAAGAATAATGATCATACATCAGCACCAAAATATTGCAAATCATTGAAATCACGTTTACAAATTTGTTGAACGCCCTCCCTTGCCGTCAGCCACCACATACATCATCAATCATCACTCACAATCACTCAATATATCACCACCCATTAGTGTATTGGTTAGTTGCTATCCCTTCCAATCCAAGCACGGAGGTTGATACAAAATATTATCTCCTCTTTGATGGTAACAACACATTTAAATTTGGTACTGGCAATGGCAGTCTTTCAGTCAATGATCTTCTGAGGCAGCCCAGCTAGATGATACAAAAATAAAAAAAGAATAGGCAATGGCATGTGAGAGAGGTAGACATTGGGGGTCATTCTGACCTCGGCGGTAAAAGTCGCTTACCGCCGGTCAGAAGACCGCCATATCACCGCCGCGGTCGCGGTAAACCGCCACGGTCATTCTGACCCGCAACTGGCAAACCGCCAAAAACCCGACAACAACAAAAGTCCGCCACACCAAAGGTCAGCGGGAAACTGGCGATGACCAAACCTCCACCGTCACGCCAACAGAAATACGCCCATACCATTCCGACCCACAAATCCCCGCAGCGGTCTTTCAACCGCGGTATTCCATTGGCAGTACACACCGCCGCGGTCAAAATACGCACACCTTTACAAAACACAGCCACATTGGACAAATCAAAATATACACACCTGAGACACATACACACACCACTCCCACACACCCAATTAAATATAAAACACACACTCACATCACCCACAAACCCTTATGACCACTATTGCGACTGAAGGACAGAGAGAGACAGCACAGCATAGAGTAGACCATCACACAAAGGCAAATCACAACATCACCCACACAATTTCCACGCACAAAACACCATACACCACCACACTCACCACACTCTACAACACATACACCACCCCTCACCTCATCCACACCACCCAATGGCACCCCAAAGACACCCCAGGTTCTCTGACGCAGAACTCAGGGTCATGGTGGAGGAAATAGTTCGCATAGAGCCCCAGCTCTTCGGGGCACAGGTGCAGCACACCACCATTGCCAGGAAGATGGAGATATGGCAAAGAATAGTGGACAGGGTCAACGCTGTGGGACAGCATCCACGCAATCGGGTCGACATCAGGAAGCGGTGGAACGACCTACGGGGGAAGGTGTGTTCCGTGGTATCAAGGAACAACATCGCGGTGCAGAAGACTGGCGGCGGACCCCCACCTACTCCCCCAGAATTCACAGCATGGGAGGAGGAAGTCTTGCACATCCTGCATCCTGAGGGCCTCGCAGGAGTAGGCGGAGGAATGGACTCTGGTAAGGCAAATCTCCACTACTTCATTCCCCCCACCCCACCTGCATGCCAAATCATACCCCCACCCTCACCCCCACCCCATCACACCAACTCCTTGCAAATGGCTCACCATCACAACCCACCCATCCCAAAACCTACCCCTGCATGCATCCCCAAAGCATGGACACCCATCACCAAAGCATGCCCACTGCACATACCCATCTCCCCCACAAGCCACCGTCACAAAAGCCCTCACAACGGAATGCCAGCACTGAGGTACACGGCCACCCACCCATTACACGAAATGCCACACACAGAAGCAATAACCATACTCTTATACCCCTGCAGGACCCGAACGCCACCACACCACCACGGAGGGTCCAGAGATGTCCATCCCACCCCCAGAAGAGGCCCCCAGTGATGACAGCAGCTCTGTCTCCCTGGACCCAGATGACCAGCCCGGCCCATCGGGGACCTCAGGACAGTCGGTTCCCCCCAGACAGCCACAGGCTACACCAGACCTAACCCCCTCTGGGAACACCAGCACAGCTCCCACCCAGCGGGCCCATGCCTCTGTCTCCAGGACACGTCAATCAGCGGTGTGTCCACCACTACAGGGTACCCAGGTTGATCCACCATCCCAACAACAACAGGGACCTGGGGGCAGTGGTAGTGGGCGCACCATCCAGGGGACAGAGGCCCAGGGAAACAGGGGAACTGGGAGGGCTGCTGTGCGACAGGGGGGGACAGGCCCAGGGAACCGACTCTCCAAGAGGCCCTCTCCTCCATCATGGGAGCATACCACCACTCCCAGGAGACGATGGCTACGGTACTGGCCAGGTTCCAGGAGATCAAGGTCATGCAGGAGCAACAGTACATGGGGTTCAGAGAGGAACTGAGGAGCATTAGTTCCGCAATGGGGACCATCGTCGTGGCCCTAAACCAGATAGTCACCACATTGCGGGACCATGTGGCACCACAAAGGGCCCCTGTCACTAGCCTGGACCAGGAACAGCCTACCACCTCCGCCGGCGCTAGTGGACAGGAGGCCCCCACACAACGACAGGCCACCAGAACCCCACCTCTTGCAGAAGAAGAACCACCCCGCAAGCGGAACCTGAGATCTCACAAGAAGACAGAGTAGGACGCCAAGACCCCCGCCAGCAAACGATACCCCCTGATGTCATCCCACTGTCCCACATTGTCACCCTGTCCAACCTTGAACTGCCCCTGCTCCATCCTTCCACAGGCATATGGACAATGCACCTGAGAGACTGAGAACTGGACTCTGCCATGGACATTACTCCACAATCACCCATCACCGTTTTACAATCATGTTCCTAATTTTAGCACTTTAATAAATTCACTTATTGCACTTAAAAAATCTGGAGTCTGCTTGTATTTTTAACAAATGTATTAGACATAACGGTGCAAAAATGTTCAGTTACATTGTGATGACAACATACCACTGTCACACAGCTGTAGTCCATGGGCAAACAAAGCAGAGGTCACGCAGTGGGGCCCACAGCTCTGAAAACGGAAGGGAAAGTCACAACTCAGTTAACAGGAACTGGGGGGGAACTCAGACAGTAGAGAGGCAGGAGACTTTAAGTAAATGTAAAATGGCGTGGTTGATTCGTACCTGTGTGCTACTGAAAATACTGTTGTATCACTGTGTCTCTGTTGTCTGTGTCGTCCCCGTCGTCTTCCTCCTCTTCACTCTCCACAGGATCCACAGCTGCTACAACACCACCATCTGGACCATCCTCCTGCAGGAAAGGCACCTGGCGTTGCAAAGCCAGGTTGTGAAGCATACAGCAGGCCACGATGATATGGCACACATTCTTTGGTGAGTACATTAGGGATCCACCTGTCATATGCAGGCACCTAAACCTGGCCTTCAGGAGGCCGAAGGTTCTTTCTATAATCCTCCTAGTTCGCCCATGGGCCTCATTGTAGCGTTCCTCTGCCCTTGTCCTGGGATTCCTCACTGGGGTAAGTAGCCACGACAGGTTGGGGTAACCAGAGTCACCTATTAGCCACACACGGTGTCTCTGTAGCTGTTCCATCACATAAGGGATGCTGCTATTTCGCATGATGTACGCATCATGCACAGACCCAGGGAACTTGGCATTTACATGGGAGATGTACTGGTCAGCCAAACAGACCACCTGGACATTCATCGAATGATAACTTTTTCTGTTCCTGTACACCTGCTCACTTCCACTGGGGGGAACCAAAGCCACATGGGTCCCATCAATGGCACCAATGATGTTGGGGATATGTCCAAGGGCATAGAAATCACCCTTCACTGTAGCCAAATCGCCCACCTCAGGGAAAACAATGTAGCTCTGCATGTATTTCATCAGGGCAGACAACACTCTGGACAAAACCTTAGAAAACATAGGCTGAGACATCCCTGATAATATGGCCACTGTTGTTTGGAATGATCCACTTGCCAAAAAATGGACTACTGACAGAACCTGCACCAGATGGGGAATCCCTGTGGGTTGGCGAATGGGGGACATCAGGTCTGGCTCCAGCTGGGCACACAGTTCCTGTATAGTGGCTCAGTCAAGTCTGTATGTCAGTATGACATGTCGTTCTTCCATTGTCGACAGGTCCACCAGCGGTCTGTACACGGGAGGATTCCTCCATCTCCTCGCAAGTCCCAGCGGACGGTGCCTAGGAAGGACAACATGGAGCACAGAGTCAAGCAACCCACAGGTACGTAACCACAGCTTGCACAGTACACAATTCGCTATGCATTGAATGGCTTGTATGAGTGGCAATGAAAGGCCTAGGCCTGTGTGACGTAGTAGAAATTAAGCCATGTGGGCCCTTGAAATGGCGGATGCCTGACCTGTGAAGTGTGACAATGGGATGTGAGGTCAATGCGCTGGCATGGCACACCATGGCGTTAGGCGGTCGAAGACCGCGGCGCAAAGCAGCATTGGTTAACATTGAACCCTATGGGTCTCAGGAGCCAATGACGATGTGCGCCGGTGGTCGCAGTACGCACCGCCGCGGTACGCACAGCCGCGGGCGTGACCGCCATTTTCTAACTGCTTAATCACTCGAGACCTGATCATCCACAGGAGAGGACCTATACTGCAAGTGCTGCTGTGACCTCGGTCTGGGAGATACAATGGCTGCTGCGACTGGGGAAAGGGCCCCTGCCTTCACATCTGAGGAATTGGAGAGACTTGTGGATGGGGTCCTCCCCCAGTATGCGCTACTCTACGGTCCTCCAGACCAACAGGTAAGTACACAGGGAGCACGTAGTATGGGCTATGCCTGTGTTGATTGGGGTGGATGTAAGATGGTGGGGAGGGGAGCGAATGAGGAGTGCAACGCACGACAGATGACAGCATGTGCCACATGGCAAGGTTGGGGAGGGGGGGCCACTCACATCGACCATGCAGGAAAGTGATTATATTTCTTGTTCCACCCTGTACATGTCACATAGGTCAGCGCCCATCAGAAGATCGACATTTGGCGTGCCATCGCCAAGGACGTCCGGGCCCTGGGGGTCCACAACAGACGGGGCACCCACTGCCGCAAGAGGTGGGAGGACATCCACCGCGGGAGCAGAAAGACTGCCGAGGCTCTGCTGGGGATGGCCTCCCAACCTAGGAGGGGTGCCACACGGCAATTGACCCCCCTGATGTCCCGGATCCTGGCGGTGGCCTACCCCGATTTGGATGGGCACGTGAGGACATCACAGCAGACACAAGGGGGTGAGTATCAGCACATTCTGCTATATTTGCGCACAGTGGAGGTGTCTGGGTGGGGGAGGAGGGCTGTGGCTATCTCTAGGCCAGGGCGGTTTCTGTAGGCTAGGCCCCTCCGTTAGGCATGGCCCAGTGACCCCGCCCCCCACCTCTGTAGGGTGCTAAGTACAGCTATCCATGGTCCGGGCTCACCTATGTGTGCATTTGTCGTCTATAGACTTGTAGGCCAAGCCACAATAAATGAGTAGTGTACCCCGAGTGCGCGGCGTAGTGCAGGGGGCTTCTGTGTCTGTCCTCTCCGCCAACGGTGCCGCCAATGCATGCACTCAACATGTCTTTCTTTCTCCCCCCCCCTTTTTTTGGTTTTCCTGTTCATGTGTGCATTAGCATCATCAGGCGGAGGAGAAGTGGCATCGGTGCACAAGGGAGCTGCATCTCACATGGCCCCGGAGGGCCATGCAACCGACTCTGAGTACACCAGTGAGACGGAGGGCGAGGGGAGCTCCACAACGGGGACCCGTGGAGACGTCAGCGACACCGACACGTCCTCGGAAGGGAGCTCCCTTGTGGTGGCGGCAACATCCGTGCCAACCGCAACAACAGGTACAGCCGCCACCCAGCGCCCCAGCCCCGCCCTCCCAGCAGCCCCTCAGCGTTCGCCCCGTGCCCACTCGGCCAGGAAGCCGGGCATCTCCTTCGCCCCTGGCACCTCAGGTCCTGCCCCAGTTACCCCTGCTGCCCTCAGTGCGGAGATCATTGACCTCCTGAGGACGCTCATTGTTGGGCAGTCTACCCTTTTGAATGCCATCCAGGGAGTAGAAAGGGAGGTGCATCGGAGCAATGCATACCTGGAGGGCATTCATTCGGGTCAGGCTGCCCATCAGCGATCGTTCAACACTCTGGCCTCAGCACTGACGGCAGCAATTGTCCCTGTGTCTAGCCTCCCCCCTCCAACTTCCTCAACCCAGTCCCACTCCCCTGTTCCTCTGCCTATCCCAGACACACCTACAGACCAGCCTGCACACACCTCAACACCCAAGGGCAGCTCATCCGGACATAAGCACCACAGATCACACAAGCATTCACCCAAGCAACATCCACATGCAGACATGCCAACAGCCACTGCCTCCTCTGTGTCCCCCTCCTCCTCGTCTCCCTCCTCCCTCCCTGTGACGTCTCCACTCACACCTGCATGCACACCACCATCAGCCAGTACGTCCATCACCACCACACCCACCAGAACAGTCCGCACATGTGCAGTCACCACCCCCACTGCCATTTACACGTCCCCTGTGTCCTCTCCCAGTGTGTCTGCCACCCCCTCTTCCAAACCACACAAACGCAGGCAGTCACCCACCCAACAGCCATCCACCTCACGACAGCCTCCAGCACAAGCACCTGCACCCAAAGACACCACACTTGACTCTCCTACAACCACATCCTCTTCCTCCACTCCCATACCCACTACAACCACCCGTCCCTGTCTGTCTAAATTGATTTTCCTTTCCAACCTGGACCTTTTTCCAACAACTGACCCACCCACTCCATCTCATAAGACTCCAATCTGCACCTCAGCCACCACAAGCCCTGCACCTACTAGGACCATCGTTCAGGGCTATTGGAGTCCACCAGCTCCTAGGGCAGGAACATCGGCCAGCAGCAAGGGGACAGCCAGCCCACCCCCTGGGAAAAGAACCAAAAAAGGGAAGGGCCGGCGTGACAGGCCTGAGACGGCTGCCCCCAAGGATACCACCCTTGCACCGTCACCTGGACCATCCAGAAAGGGAGGCAAGGGCCCCAGAGTTTCTGCCAAGGAGGGCAAGGGCAGCAGGGCGGACGAGTCCGGCAGCAGGCGAGCTGCCCAGGAGGGCCCCACCAGCCCCATTTGGGGTGTGACGGAGGACACCCACGGCCCAGGACTCCAGCACAGGAGGGCCCCACAAGCGAAAGGTCGGATGGCGACTGAGCGGGAATTATTGGCCAGATCTGGTTCCCTAGGAACACAAGACAAGCACTGCTGAACAGGGCCCCGCCGTGAGAAGCACCGCTGAACAGGGCCCCGCCGTGAGAAGCACCGCTGAACAGGGCCCCGCCGTGAGAAGCACCGCTGAACAGGGCCCTGACGTGAGAAGCACCGCTGAACAGGGCCCCGCCAAGACAAGCACCGCTGAACAGGGCCCCGCCGTGAGAAGCACCGCTGAACAGGGCCCCGCCAAGACAAGCACTGCTGAACAGGGCCCCGCCAAGACAAGCACCGCTGAACAGGGCCCCGCCGTGAGAAGCACCGCTGAACAGGGCCCCGCCAAGACAAGCACTGCTGAACAGGGCCCCGCCGTGAGAAGTACCGCTGAACAGGGCCCCGCCAAGACAAGCACCGCTGAACAGGGCCCCGCCAAGACAAGCACCGCTGAACAGGGCCCGCCGTGAGAAGCACCGCTCCGCTGGGCCCTTCATGTCAAGCACAGCTCCGCTGGGCCCTTCATCTCAAGCACCGCTCCGCTGGGCCCTTCCTGTCAAGCACCGCTCCGCTGG
Source organism: Pleurodeles waltl (assembly GCF_031143425.1). NCBI lineage: Eukaryota > Metazoa > Chordata > Amphibia > Caudata > Salamandridae > Pleurodeles > Pleurodeles waltl. Next base: position 922,883,006 of record NC_090446.1, on the reverse strand, counting down.
GCACCGCCGTCTCTGAACCGCTCTGCTGGGCCCTTCCTGTCAAGCACCGCTCCGCTGGGCACGGCCGTCTCTGAACCGCTCCGCTGGGCCCTTCATCTCAAGCACCGCTCCGCTGGGCCCTTCCTGTCAAGCACCGCTCCGCTGGGCCCTTCATCTCAAGCACCGCTCCGCTGGGCCCTTCCTGTCAAGCACCGCTCCGCTGGGCACCGCCGTCTCTGCACCGCTCCGCTGGGCCCTTCCTGTCAAGCACCGCTCCGCTGGGCACCGCCGTCTCTGAACTGCTCCGCTGGGCCCTTCATCTCAGGCACTGCTGGACCATTGGCAGGGCCGGATTTGTGTCGGGCAGGGCTTCACGAAGCACTCTGGCCAACATGCCTCCTCCATAACCAGTGGAGTCTGTAATCCACCTGATGGACTCTGGCTTTGCACTCCCCCGGGTGGTACAGTGGGCAATCCACCCACTGTAGAGACTTGAGAGACTGTGGCTTTGCACTCCCCAGGATGGTACAGTGGGCAATCCACCCACTGTAGAGACTTGAGAGACTGTGGCTTTGCACTCCCCAGGATGGTACAGTGAGCAATCCACCCACTGTAGAGACTTGAGAGACTGTGGCTTTGCACTCCCCAGGATGGTACAGTGGGCATGAAGGCCCCTCGTGGATCTGGCATCGTGGACTCATGTGGCTGAGGTGCCCCCCCTTCCCTTCCCCCTGAGGTGCCTGTGGTTTTATCATCTGATGCCCCAGCAGTGTTCTCTCCAATGGAAACGGGTCTCGTGTGTGGGCTTTGCCCATGTGTTTATGCACATTGGCCCACGAACAATGGAATGTAGGCAATATGTGCCGGACTTTTGGACTATGGATATATTGTTCATGTTGTAATATATTTATTTGATAAATTTCATTTTTCACTTCAGTTCAAATATGCTTTAATATACTTCAATTTTAATGAACATTTTAGTTTTTCTTGGCATTATTCCAGGGGGTTTGGGGGGTGTCACTCTGACTTGTTGCTCTGCATTGGTGTGTAAGGATTTGGGGGGGGGGTCACGTATGTGTGTGCCCGTAACCTTTTCTCCTCCCCCCTCCCCTGTGTTGTAGGTGCAGTACTCACCGGTGTCTTCTGCGCCGGCGTTCGTGCTCCTGGTAGAGGAGCAGGAAGACAATGGCTGGTAGGATGTTTAATTCGGGTTCCATGCTGTCCAGATTCCTCATGGAGTGTGTATAGGTGAGCGTTTTCCCGTTCGTAGTCTGTTTCCGCCGTGTTTTTATCGGCGGGGCTCCCGCCCCGGAAAAGGTGGCGGATTGGTGGGTCGTGATAGTGTGGGCGGTACATTGTCTTCCGCCTGTCTGTTGCCGGTGACCGCCGTGCTTTTTGTTTGTCCCGCCGTGGCAGTCGGAGTGTTAAAGTGGCGGTCTGTGTTGGCGGTTACCGCCAGGGTCAGAATTCCATTTTTTTTACCGCCTGCCTGTTGGCGGGTTGGCCGCCGCTTTAACACCGACCGCCAGGGTTGGAATGACCCCCATTGTCTTGAATGTCCTGAAGAGAGTGTGAGGCTTCTTCGCTGCACACTGGTCCGCTTCCAATCCAGCCATATAAATGATTATTAAAAGGTGAGGCAGCATAAATCAGACATAAGCAATGTTCCACTACCTATTTTTGTTGCAAAGAAAGAAAGACATTCAATGAGAAATAATTAAAAAGTTGTATGGTTACACTGGCATAGTCCGGGAAGTTTCTTTGTCTTCAAATTCAGGTGATTCACTCACAAGTTGGTCAGAAAACACCCTTAATTCTCATCAATCATCCTCTTCTTTCCCCTTTATGTTTTGGGAACAATCTAATCAGCTGATATAAAATGCTAGTTCAATTTGATCATGTTTAATCTCTCTGTGTCTGGTGGCGAGAAACTGGTCCTTCTCACTGTAGCAACTGTGCCAGCTGCACTGAACACATGTTCATCAGACACACTGCCTACAGGATTAGCCAGATAGTTTATTGCCAGCCTGCTGAGATCTGGCCATTGGAGCATCTTCCCATACCAATGTACCAATGGGCTTTGTTCTACCTCTTTTGGGTCATCCAGATACTCCTGGAACATGCTCTGAAGTGTCATTGGTGCTACCACTTGCTCGACCTCTTTTGCCTTTGCCTCTGCACTGGAATTGAGACCTGCCACTTGAAACCAAGCCAATGCAGAGGATGGGTCGGATTCTTCTGATGCTGTTGTTGCCGGTGTTCTTGTTATTGTTGTTGGCTGCTGTGAGACAATACTGCCCTCTATGGAAGTGGAAGGCAGCACCCTAGAACTACAGAGTGAGACTCTAAGTTCCAGCCATTCTTCTTCCAGTTCTCCGGCTTGCTCAACAAACCACCTCTTGCATTTTTAAACATCCCCTTCAGAAAAAGGCATGAAAGTGTGATGGATATTTTTGTAGCGTGGATCAAGGAGGGTGGCATAAATGTACTCTTTCCACGAGATAATGTCATTTTGCAGCCTTGCATTACAAGTCAAGCGATAGCTTAGGCTATCAACCAAGGCATGCGCTTCTGAGTTTTCGTTGACACCTCCAACTGCAAACCTTTCAGACACCTTCTTTAGTTGCTCCTGCAGCAGATGCAACAATGGGATAGCTCGGACCATCATACTGTCCTCCTTGCTAACTACCTCCTTGAAAACTTCAAAAGGGAGCAGAATCTGTGTCAGGCATTTAACCAGGCTCCATTTGTCAACATCCAGGGTCATAGCTTTCCCAATTGCATCCTCTCCTCTTAGAATGACATAGCCATTGATCAGTCTGTACTGCTTAAACAGACATTGCAACATATAATAGGTTCAGTTGCAACGTGTTGGCACTTTCTGTATCAGGGCTTTAACTGGTACTCTGTTACCACTAAGTCCAGGCTGAGATCATGGAATTCTACTTTGCAGAATCCCGTGGAGATGGTTAAAAACTCTGTGGAATTCCACAGTGTTCCACGTGCAGCAAGTGCCGCCTGGCCTCCAGTACCACCCTGGCTCTAAGTGCCCAGTCTCAGAAGTGCTAAGCATGGTCGGGTGGCTTGACCCTGCTTCCCACTTCCAAGATTAGGCGCAAATCTCCACCTGTCCTGCACACTTCATTTCACCAACTGCCCTCCTTTCAGAAACTTGCCACGGAGGGACAAGTACACCCTGGTCTTGCACCAGCCTGGCAATCGCTTCATCTGAACTTATACACAGCCTCACTTTCTTTAGGGGCTAGCACTAGCAGCATCAAACCAGTTCACCATCTGCAGTCTGCTATTTTCACAAAGTGCCTAGCCTTGCTTGTCACTCAGCTCCAAGGCACTCTTTCAGGCCACACACATCTGGCGGAGGACTACCGGACCATACTCAGGAGCTGATGCTCCCCTAGTCTCCAGCTCTCCCTTCTGGCCCCAGCACTGCACCCCACAACACCACTTTCTTTCCCAGGAACTTTAAGGAGACAGGTTCTTTTCAAGTGGAGCTCTGACTGTACATCCTTTTTTCAAACACAGACCCTTCCCTCATATGCAAATAATGTCCATGCTCAATGCCAGTCCCAATGTGCACACAGAAGAGAAAGTGAAATGAGGCAGGTCTTACCTGCCTCAAATGCTGTCTGGTTCCAAGGTCCCCGTGGCTGTGGCCTGGCACTCTGCCTCCCTATGCCCCTGGGATGCTATTAAAGATTTGCAAGCCTTTATCAGCACATGTGCAGTTGCGGCTTTCCACTTGGACCAGGGCCCTGCTTTTGCCTCAAGGGCATTCAGGGACGCCATGGCTTCGTTAGGGGTCCAACTCCATTACTCATCTCATTTCATCCTGAGGGAGATAGTGTTGTGGAACGATGAAACGGTGATTTAAAGCAGTCCTTAACAGTCATAGTATTAGGTACAGGTCATAGTTGGCTTAGTCACCTGTATGGAGTCCAGAGAGCACTTAATAATCTGCCTAGAAGGTCTCTGTGGGGTCGTACTTTATATGTGTGCCTGTTTGGAACTAAAATGTATGCTCTAGATCTTGATGGTCCTGGCGTGGAGGCGGCAGAAACACATTTTGACATAAATGAATGTGCCGTTGTCTTGCAGGAATCACAACAGTTCAGTGACAACAACACTTCTGCCAGTGCTTCCTCCATAGGAATTAAGGATGTACCAATAACATCCACCGGCTGGATTCCAAAAGTTGGGGATCTAGTATGTGAAAATGTTGCTGTGAAAAAGGAGTTTGGTCCTTCTTATCGTGCACCGGTTCCAGAACTGTCATTCTATGCCTGTTGGCTTTTGTTAAAGAAAATCACTTTGGGGCATATTTATACTCCGTTTGCGCCGAATTTGCGTCGTTTTTTTCAATGCAAATTCGACGCAAAACTAACTCCACATTTATACTTTGGCGTTAGACGCGTCTAGCGCCAAAGTTCATGGAGTTAGCGTCATTTTTTGGCGTGAACACCTTCCTTGCGTTAATGAGATGCAAGGTAGGCGTTCCCGTCTTAAAAAATGACTCCCAGGCATGTGCGTGGTATTTATACTCCCAGGCAAAAATGACGCCCGGGAGTGGGCGGGGCAAAAAACCCCGCATTTGCGCCTCTTTGTAACGCCTGGGTCAGGGCAGGCGTTAAGGGACCTGTGGGCTCAGAATGAGCCCAGAGGTGCCCTCCCCTGCCCCCAGGGACACCCCCTGCCACCCTTGCCCACCCCAGGAGGACACCCAAGGATGGAGGGACCCATCTCAGGGAAGAAAAGGTAATTTGTGGTAAGTATTTTTTTTTAAAACAATTTGTGGCATAGGGGGGCCTGATTTGTGCCCCCCTACATGCCACTATGCCCAATGACCATGCCCAGGGGACAGAAGTCCCCTGGGCATGGCCATTGGGCAAGGGGGCATGACTCCTGTCTTTGCTAAGACAGGAGTCATGTTAATGGCGTCTGGGCGCCAAAAAAAATGGCGCAAATCGGGTTAAGACGATTTTTTTGCCTCAGCCTGACTTGCCCCATTTTTGGACGCCCAAACGACATTTTTCCCTACGCCGGCGCTGCCTGGTGTACGTGGTTTTTTTTCACGCACACCAGGCAGCGCCGGTCGGCTAACGCCATACAATAAATACAGCACCCGCATGGCGCTTCAGAATGGCGTTAGCCGGCGCTAATTTTTTTGGCGCAAAACTGCGTTAGGGCAGTTTTGCGTCAAAAAGTATAAATATGGCCCTTTGTATCTATGGACAATTTCAAGTTACACCATGTGGCCGATCCTGCACAGCAGACCAAGAGGAGCAGCCAGTAGTTCTCCGAATCCCTCTCAGTACTGCTCAAGACGTCCCTTTACAAGTGTTGAGTAGCATGTAGGAAAGTATCATCTTGCCTGGCATGTTACCCCCATATTTCACTGTATATATGTTGTTTTAGTATATGTGTCACTGGGACCTTGCCAGGCAGGGCCCCAGTGCTCATAAGTATGTACCCTGTATGTGTTGCCTGTGTGATGACTAAATGTCTCACTGAGGCTCTGCTAACCAGAACCTCAGTGGTTATCCTCTCTCTGCTTTCCAAATTGTCACTAACAGGCTAGTGACCAATTTCACCAATTCACATTGGCACACTGGTACACCCATATAATTCCCTAGTATATGGTACTGAGGTACCCAGAGTATTCGGGTTCCAGGAGATCCCTATGGGCTGCAGCATTTCTTTTGCCACCCATAGGGAGATCTGACAATTCTTACACAGGCCTGCCAGTGCAGCCTGAGTGAAATAACGTCCACGTTATTTCACAGCCATTTACCACTGCACTTAAGTAACTTATAAGTCACCTATATGTCTAACCTTCACCTGGTGAAGGTTGGGTGCAAAGTTACTTAGTGTGAGGGCACACTGGCACTAGCCAAGGTGCCCCCACATCGTTCAGGGCAAATTCCCCGGACTTTGTGAGTGCGGGGCCACCATTACACGCGTGCACTGTACATAGGTCACTACCTATGTACAGCATCACAATGGTAACTCCGAACATTGCCATGTAATATGTCTAAGATCATGGAATTGTCACCCCAATGCCATGATTCCCCGGGTCTCTAGCACAGAACCCGGGTACTGCCAAACTGCCTTTCCGGGGTTTTCACTGCAGCTGCTGCTGCTGCCTACCCCTCAGAAAGGGTTTCTGCCCTCCTGGGGTCCAGGCAGGCCTGGCCCAGGAAGGCAGAACAAAGGACTTCCTCTGAGAGAGGGTGTTACACCCGCTCTCTTTGGAAATAGGTGTCACGGCTGGGGAGGAGTAGCCTCCCCCAGCCTCTGGAAATGCTTCGATGGGCACAGATGGTACCCATCTCTGCATAAGCCAGTCTACACCGGTTCAGGGTTCCCCCAGCCCTGCTCTGGTGCGAAACTGGACAAAGAAAAGGGGAGTGACCACTCCCCTGACCTGCACCTCCCAGGGGAGGTGCCCAGAGCTCCTCCAGTGTGTCCCAGACCTCTCCCATCTTGGATTCAGAGGTGTGCTGGCACACTGGACTGCTCTGAGTGGCCAGGGCCAGCAGGTGATGTCAGAGACTCCTTCTGATAGGCTCTTACCTCTCTTAGTAGCCAATCCTCCTTCCTAGGTAGCCAAACCTCCTTTTCTGGCTATTTAGGGTCTCTGCTTTGGGGAATTCTTTAGATAACGAATGCAAGAGCTCACCAGAGTTCCTCTGCATCTCCCTCTTCACCTTCTGCCAAAGGATCGACCGCTAACTGCTCAGGACGCCTGCAAATCCTCAACAAAGTAGCCAGACGACTACTAGCAACCTTGTATCGCTTCATCCTGCCGGCTTTCTCGCCTGCTTCCTGGTGGTGCATGCTCTGGGGGTAGCCTGCCTCCTTCTTGCACCAGGAGCTCTGAAGAAATCTCCCGTGGGTCGACGGAATCTTCCCCCTGCAACCTCAGGCAACAAAAGACTGCATCACCGGTCCTCTGGGTCCCCTCTCAGCACGATGAGCGTGGTCCCTGGAACTCAGCAACTCTGTCCAAGTGACTCCCACAGTCCAGTGACTCTTCAGTCCAAGTTTGGTGGAGGTAAGTCCTTGCCTCCCCACGCTAGACTGCATTGCTGGGTACCACATGATTTGCAGCTGCTCTGGTTTCTGTGCTCTCTTCCAGGATTTCCTTCATGCACAGCCAAGCCTGGGTCCCCGACACTCTAACCTGCAGTGCACAACCTTCTGAGTTGTCCTCTGCCGTCGTGGGACTCCCTTTTGTGACTTCGGGTGGACTCCAGTGCACTCCTCTTCTAAGTGCTTGTTCCGTACTTCTGCAGGTGCTGCCTGCTTCTGTGAGGGCTCACTGACTTGCTGGGCACCCCCTCTGTCTCCTCATCTAAGTGGCGATATCCTGGTCCCTCCTGCGCCACAGCAGCATCCAAAAACCCTAACTGCAACCCTTGCAGCTAGCATGGCTTGTTTGCGGTCTTTCTGCGTGGGAACACCTTTGCAAGCTTCTTCAAGACATGGGACATCCATCCTCCAAAGGGGAAGTTCCTAGTCCTCTTTGTTCTTGCAAAACACCAAGCTTCTTCCATCTAGTGGCAGCTTCCTTCCACCCTCAGCTGGCATTTCCTGGGCTCCTGTCCACTCTCGACACTGTCACAACTCTTGGACTTGGTCCCCTTGTCTTACAGGTACTCAGGTCTGGAAATCCACTGTTGTTGCATTGCTGGTGTTGGTTTTCCTTGCAGAATCCCCCTATCACGACTTCTGTGCTCTCTGGGGGTTGTAGGTGCACTTTAGACCTACCTTTCAGGGTCTTGGGGTGGGCTATTTTTCTAACTCTCACTGTTTTCTTACAGTTCCAGCGACCCTCTACAAGCTCACATAGGTTTGGGGTCCATTCGTGGTTCGCATTCCACTTTTGGAGTATATGGTTTGTGTTGCCCCTATACCTAAGTGCTCCTATTGCAATCTATTGTAACTTTACACTGCTTGCATTACTTCCTTTTGCTATTACTGCATAATTTTGGTATTGTGTACATATATCTTGTGTATATTTCTCATCCTCATACTGAGGGTACTCAATGAGATACTTTTGGCATATTGTCATAAAAATAAAGTACCTTTATTTTTACTATATCTGTGTATTGTGTTTTCTTATGATCTTGTGCATATGACACCAGTGGTCTAGTAGGAGCTTTACATGTCTCCTAGTTCAGCCTAAGCAACTTTGCCATAGCTAGCTTCTATCAGCCTTAGCTGCTAGAAACCCCTCTTCTACACTAATAAGGGATAACTGGACCTGGCACAAGGTGTAAGTAACTCTGGTACCCACTACAAGCCAGGCCAGCCTCCTACACAGCAACGCTGACACTTCTCTGAGCTTGGGGAGGGTGGAAAATGATCTTGCATTAGTTCCATTAACATCTGTTACAACAAACAATATAGAAATTACTGCTCAATGAGACACAACTCCAACACAGATGGATGGCGTCATTTATTGTGAACCACTGCAAGAGACCCCTACCAGTTCTCCTCCTATAAATACAGCTCCAGCTTTTGCACAAATTGCTTCTGGATACTTTGCCGAAATCAATTACACTTTTTCAGACTCATTTGCCTCTTCTACATTTGAACTGCCAAAAACACGTAAGCTGATAAACTGGCTTAGAACAAATTACTTATTCTTCCCATGGAACTATCTGTGGCTTTACTTGACTGTATTAGCTTTCCTTCTTTGGATTGGCTTTGTCATAACATTCTTTCTATTAATACATGGTAATTTTCTTCCTGAAAGATCAACAGTTGAACTAGTGGATGAGGTCCTAAAACCCCAAAATTTTTCTCACAAGGTCCGCAGAGACTTGTCTTTTGTGAACATTTCCGCTATACCGATTCCCGGTGGGATTGTTTGGGATAAAGTCACATTTAATATATACGGCCCCACGGAGGTCATTCAAATACCATAAGTGTTTAAACTTTTAATGAACGATGCAATAATACCCAGAGTTGTTTCTGATGACTGGGATGTGAAAACAGTTGATTCTATAATGACTAAATTGCAGCATTTTACTGTATTTGAAAGTGAGGATGTTTATCAATCTAAAGAGAATTATGGTGAAATGTTTTGCTACAATTATTATGGACATCATTTCATTCACAGAGCAAGTACCCCAAAGATTATGTTTAATTGCACACAATGGGAACATTGTCCAACTCCATCCCAAGGGAGTTCTAAAACATATTCTGAAAAATGTGCATATTTCTCTGGACACAATGTTAAAAATGGTGAATCATATTATTTTAAATTGCCATTAATGGAAAATGCACATATATTATTGACAGAAACAAAATTCATTTATTCGGATTCCTGTGTTTCCCAGTTGGCTATAGAAGGCTATGAATATTGGTTGAAGTCTATTGACTTAAAAAGTGTACGGGGAACAAGAAATTGGCTAATAAAGGGGAAGGAAGCTTTATTTAGAGCATGCATGATACCTGTTTAAATGATATTTTTATATGAAACTCTACAACAGACAAGTTGTTAGGCTTAGCAAAGATTAAGGAATTGAATGTGCCCAGTATTCCTGCCCCTGCAAAATTTTATAAATGGCAAAAGTATATAAATGCAACTGAAGATCAGCTTGATGAATGGGTCCAGAAAGGCACGTTTAACGCCTCACTGTCACGGCCTGGCGGATGGCTGTTCTGGCTAACAGATACCAATGGGTATCATAAACATTTTATAAACTGCATGGGGGGCTTTAAGAACAAGAAGGCCAGATCCTCGCTGTCACCCAAACATGCAGGTAAAGTAAAAACATATAGGCCCTCATTCTGACCCTGGCGGTTCTCTACCGCCAGGGCCAACGGGGGCGGGAGCACCGCCGACAGGCCGGCGGTGCTCCCTTGGTCATTCTGAGCGCGGCGCTTTGGCCGCGGTCAGAACGGGAAAACCGGCGGTCTCCCGCCGGTTTTCCACTGACCTTAGAATCCTCCAAGGCGGCGCAGCTCGCTGCGCCGCCGAGGGGATTCTGACCCCCCCCTACCGCCATCCTGTTCATGGCGGGAAAGCCGCCATGAACAGGATGGCGGTAGGGGGGGTCGCGGGGCCCCTGGGGGCCCCTGCCGTGCCCATGCCAATGGCATGGGCACGGCAGGGGCCCCCGTAAGAGGGCCCCGCAAAGTATTTCAGTGTCTGCCTTGCAGACACTGAAATACGCGACGGGTGCCACTGCACCCGTCGCACCTTCCCACTCCGCCGGCTCGATTACGAGCCGGCATCCTCGTGGGAAGGGAGTTTTTCCCTGGGCTGGCGGGCGGTCTTTTGGAGACCGCCCGCCAGCCCAGGGAAAAACTCATAATACCCTCCGCGGTCTTCTAACCGCGGAGCGGTATAATGGAGGGCGGGATCCTGGCGGGCGGCCTCTGCCGCCCGCCAGGGTCATAATGAGGCCCATAGTGTAGGGAAACTATGGCAGCAATGGTTGAAGAGTTCCTCACTGGATGCTGTTAGAGATCACCTCAATCTCCTCTCTCATAACACAAACTTACAGGATTTCCTGCTAGGCCCCAGGAAACAATGTAGAAAGTGCTTTCTATATGCAGTCTATAATGAAGTTTGGAAGTTTTCCCAACAAGAAGCAGCTGCCCGGCTAAGGCAAATAGATCAGGAAAACTTACAGAAGGCATTAGCTGTTGTAGACAATGGAATTAATACCCTGTCTGACCAGATATACACCTTAAACAACATTGTTTCTTCTGCAATAGACATAATACAAAGTGACATGTTTACTTTACACCATGGACAGAGTCAACTAAGGTCCATTATGCAGCTGGGTTGGACACTTCAAACATTGAAGGCAGGTCGCGCTCCCTGGAAACACGGTAGCGCAAAGGACATGTTTTCAACATTTAGTTTAATGTGAGAACAACAACTAATGGCTAAGAAAGAAGCGACTCATGTCATGTTAAATATTGGAAAGTTAAAAAGTTGCCTTTTATTGTGATCAAAACACAATCTGCTGAGTGGTTAAAACAAGGGGTCATTAATCTGCCTATTTTAACACTTCAATTCACGTCCTGATTAAAACACATTTCAGTAGGCAGATATGAAAGGCTAGGAATAGTTCCATCCATGAGGTGTGGGAGGTACCCTTCCCGTACAAATTTTCCAGTGGCATGAAAGAGGTCTTTCTTAGCGGTAGTGAATGCAAGACTTCTGTCAGCCATTCGATGGTTTGTAAACAGCTGTCCTTGTACGGGCGTGTAATGCTTCAGCAGCGAACTTGGCTAGTTATCTGAAGGGAGTTCCAGTCCCCTTGATTAGACATGTGTTCCAGGTGCTCTCAAATGGCAGCTATGTTCTCCTCAATAGTGAAAACTGCAGTGTGATGCGAGCTGGAATAGTTTATTTTGTTTCAGTCTCTAAGATTGTTACGTGCTGCGGGAACATACTTTTTCCTCCTACAGGACAGAGGGAAGTAGCTGAGATTTGGCCCCATATCGCTACTTCAAATGTGAATTTTGCCAAGTTGAACAGACTCAAGGATTTATTGTTCCAAAAACATGTGGTGCTTACATCTGCACGCAAGACCTATGCGCTTCAGGTGGCAAGGTCATCAGCAGAGATACAGTCCCTTTTAAGTACTAACTTTCCGAGACACTTTGGTGAACTCTTGGGACGAATATTTAATGCATCCAGCACTACTGGAATTGCACATTTCTTTAAGGCTATTGGTTGTGGTTTCTTTCACATCTTCTCCTCTATGTTCGGTTTAATACCATCAGCCATCCACTCATTATTCTCCAGTATTTTCGGGGTATGTCCGATAACTTTGGCTATAATAGGAGGCATCTTGCTATTGCTACTTTTTCTGCGCAATGGCTGTCCCACCGCAACAAGGAGGACTGAAAGTGCTCCCACCAGCACAGCTGTGTCGTGAACGCATGATGCAGTACTTTGGAGCAACACTCCTGGAGCAATTGGAGTATGAGTGGTCTCTGTCATTCAGACCGGTTTTGCTTTGTGTGTAGCCCGTGTTTCGGTGCCTCTGGTGCTCGTTCGAACATGCACTGAAAGTGCTTGCTTTCATTGGATGCTGATCTGTTGATGTTCTCGCTGAGGGCTCATCACCAGACATGTGCGTTGAGGGTGCGTTTCCTACGGAAAGCTACTTATGAGTTGCCCTTCATGGAGGATGCAGCTTTAAACTCATTGCTGGGCACACCACGGAATGCTGCTGCCTTGGCTGGAGCTCAGGCTTTGGAACACGAATGCTCCTTGATTTTCCGTGGCAATGAACTTCCTACTTTCCACCTGCCGAAGTGGAAGAGTTCCTGTCTTCAATTATCCCAGAATCGATTGGCAACTTCCAAAATGACTCTGATTCTTGAAAATAGGCCTGTTTTACACTACGTTACCATTTTAAATTGTCCTTTTTACACATGCTCAAGTGTCTTTTTAACTTGTCATTATTGACATTTTTACATATGCCTTAGGTTAGATTATAATTAGTCTTTGAACCACCTTTGAACTGGCAAGGGAAGGGTGCAGCCCTTTTAGTTATAGCTTCGTGTATGTTGTTTTAGCAAACTTGGCCTGCCACGGTGCACTTTAACCCAGACATATTTTATTCAACTTTGTTTATTATTTTAACAATACCCACATTTTGCGGTCTTGTTTTATTTCTCTCTACGTAGCTGTTCTTCGCCTACGTCAGCACTGCGTTCTTAAACAAGACATTTCTTGCTTGCTTTTCTCAAGACTGCAGTAAGATTGGTTCAGGCAAACGTGGTAACGCTTTGTCTCGAGTGTTCATAGAAACATACACACTCTTACATAGGGATCTTTTCTTGGAACATCAGCTGTTTTATTATGAAAATACTACTTTGACCCATGTACGTTAGAGGGAGATTCCAACCAGATGACCACGACTGTATGCTGATTGCTGAGTGCTTCAGTGCAGCTGCTTATGTAGACTACAGGCCTCTTGCTCAGGTATGAGGGATGATGTCTTCCCAGGGGAACCTGAAGGGCAGAACTAGATCTTAACACGCTGTGCTCTAACATATCTTAGGTAGGAATTATTTTAATGATTCTGGTGACAATATGGCAGTGTTTTTATGCTTTACTCTCCTTGTCACAATTTTAATCCTGTCATGCTTCATCATCCTAGTTATTGCAGTACATGTTCTATTATCTAAGATGCAGTTGCCTCATTAAAACCTTATTGAAACATATACTGCCTCTGATTGTCCTTGTATATGTGAGCCTAATGTAACTGAGAGAAACAGATGCAATGTGAGTGACTACGATTTCCCTGAGGAGTCAATTGTGTCATGCGCTCGGCTGCCCAGGCATCCCTGCTCTTGGGTAGCGATGAGGCATTGCTAGTTAGCCGGAGCAAAACCGAGATGAAGCCGACAGGTGTCCCCTGTAGTGGGTTCAGATTCAGTCCTCCACAGTGCAAGTGATTCTGCTGCCCAAATCCAGTAGTCTCATTTGAATAATGAGAGCCTACGCAACAACACTAAAGAACAACTTGAAGGGTCTATTGGAGAAGAAAATCCACTCAAAAACCTCTTTTTACTAGATTTAGATGTATTTCGTTCAAGAGTGGGACTTTTTTGGTCACTGTCACAGGCAGAAGCAGCGCAGGTAAAGGCAAAGGATTGTGCGCCTGGTCTGAAGCAGCTGGAGTGAACGTAAAGTCTCCTGTACACTCACCAGCAACACAACAGTATCCTGGTGTTCACAAGTGAGCACCAAAAACAAATCTTGCCCTGTGAATCAACACCTTCTGCACTGGATTGCGAAATTTGGGAATTGCGCACTGCTCTGCGTAGCAGAAAGTGTAAAAATTCCGCAAACTCTGCCGGCATACGGAGTTCTATGCCTGAGCCTCTTGCTGACAAGCAATAACATGCTTATGCTCTCTCGCCTAAACATGGTAACACTGGCTCCTACCAATTAGCTTACCTATAATAATTATAAGACCCTAGTAAAGTACACTACAGGCCTCATTACGAGTGTGGCAGTCTTTAGACCCCAACACACGTAGTTGCGGTCAGGACCGCCACACACGTGGTGGCAGTCAGGACTGTCGCTGCTGCAGCTGCCTGATCACCACATTAAAACCCTGGTGTTCAGACTGCAAGGGAAACACCAGCACCACCAGGATCCATGATCCTTGGCGGCCTAGAAGTGGCAGAGACTGTAATCCACCAGGGCAGTGCTGCCCTGTGGATTATGACCTCGTTCTCTGCCAGCCTTTTCATGTCGATAACACTACCATGAAAAGGTTGGCGGAGAATAGGTGCAGGTGGACACGGGGGGCCTCTGCACTGCCCATGCACTTAGCATGTGCAGTGCAGGGCCTTCCCTGCCTAGCACCCTCGCAATGTTCTCTGTCTGCATTGCTACAGTATTGCAGCCTGCTCTATTACGAGCCCGAGATAAAGCTGTAGCCTCTTTCTTGCTAGGTCAGTGGGCAAAAACTGAGGTTTCTGCCCACAGACCTAGCGGGAAACTCTTTATAACTCCAGTGGAGTGGTCACCACAAAGGTGGCAGGCCCCCTGTCGGGAGTTTAGCAGACAGCTTTCCTATCCATAAAACTCTTAATTAGGCCCTATTAGGCCCATATCTGCCCAGGGCCTGTACAGGTTTATGTGGACAGTTTCTCTACAACCTCAACTTGCATTTAAAACCATTTGCCAAGCCTACAACCCCACTTTTTATTACGTATAAGTCACTCCTAAGATAGGCCCCATGTAATCCATAAGACAGGGTGCAGTACATGTGAAGGACAGTTTTACATGTCCTGGTAGTGGAAAACTACCCAAAGTCATTTTTCACTATTGGGATGCCTGCTACTCTCTCTCATAAGCCAGTATTGGGGATTCCTTAAAATACTTTTAAGCTGTAATTCCTGATCAGGAAGGAGTGGCTATCTCATGTTTCGTATTGTTGGTATTGTTGGATTTGACATTGCTATTTTAGAAATGCCACTGTTAAAAAGTAGGCATTTCTCTGGTCTCACTGGTCTATGGGGGTTATTCTAACTTTGGAGGAGTGTTAATCCATCCCAAAAGTGACGGTAAAGTGACGGATATACCACCAGCCGTATTACGAGTTCCATAGGATATAATGGACTCGTAATACGGCTGGTGGTAAATCCGTCACTTTTCCGTCACTTTTGGGACGGATTAACACCTCCTCCAAAGTTAGAATAACCCCCTATGTGTCTTGCAGACTGTCTCCAATCCATGTCTAGTCTGTGTTGGGTGGCAGGTCCCATTGAGCATTTGCTCCAAACTGTCACGGTGTTGGGTGGGTCTGATCAGGACTCTGGTTGGGACACCCTTTTAGGTCACCAAATATCTGAAGAGGTAGTGTACTGGGGCAGAAGAGCAGCTAAAGGCATACACGGAAAGGACAGCTATGGACAGGCACAGGAAACAGGAAAGTAAAAGCAGAGCAACGCTTGTGTGAACAAACAGGAAACGGATTACTAATGGACAAACAGGCTGAGGTTGTGCACAGAGTAGGGTGCAGAACCTCCCAGAGTAACAGGGAATGTCAATTCCTCTGTGCAGTTTGCTCTTACAGATAGTCACCATGCCAGCCCCATAGAAAGGAGGCAACAGAAGTGATTCAGACAAGCTCTTGTGGGTCCAGCTGGAAACACAGTGGCGATTCCTGGTAAAACAGCAATAGCAAACTGTCACTGTTAGGCACGAAAGACAATGTATAACACTAGCCAAGGATGGGGGCTGGAATTGCCTCCTGCAAACCAGGAGCCAACCCCAGAAAAAAGGAGGACACATACACTGGTGAACAGTGACAGAACACTTACAAGACACAAATACAGAGAGGAAACAGAAACAGCAGGGACAAACTAAGAGACAGAGGCAGAAACTGGGAACAGGCTCAGGCTGAAGCAAAGGCAGGATTACGACTGGAAAACAGGCGCAAACTTCTGGCTGGGACAAACAGAGAAAGGACTGGGAAACTGAGAGCAGACTCTGGCTGGAACAGGCAAGGACAGGCAGGAATACAGGGAGTAGGAATAAGCAGTAAACAGGACTGGGAAACAGAGAGCAGGTTCAGGCTCAAACAAGGCAGGAGCAGGACAAAGAAACAGGGAGCAGGGACTGGAAGAAACAAACAGGTACAAGGCTGAGAGATAGGTAGCAGACTCTGGCTGGAACAATCAGGAGCAGGGCAGAGAAACAGGAAACAGGTTCAAGCTGGAACAAAACAGGAACAAGACTGGAACACCATCGATAAGGGGTCTGTAACACAAAGGAATCAGACTCCAATGCACGATGGGGATCTTGAGGAAATGGCTGCAGAAAACCCCAGGTAGAATCACATGTCTGGGCAGCACAGGAGAGGTCTCAGGTGTGTGTAGTTTCAGATACTTGCAAGTCCTGGAGGAGAGGATCCGGTGAAAAGGAGCAACTGGACTTCTCCCATAGAAAACAATGGGAAACAGAATCCAGGCTTTCCTGACTACCAGGCTGTGCATTATGGGATTTTCAGTTCCAAGAAGCAAATATAATACTACAAAAGTATACCATGGTGAAAAGAGAAACAAACGGGAGGCAGCAAGGGACTCTAGATAAGTGTTCAAGGTGATTCCCAGGCATGCGACAGTCCCCTTACAGCGCCCCCTAGAGCTGGGATGTCCAAGTCATAACACAAACAGCCATAAACATTGGACATTCAACTGCATCTGTATTCATCTGCATACGGATGGGTCTTCCTGGGCAAGAAGGGTGGAGGGGCTTACGCATACATTTCAAAGGGTAGTGGCCTGACCTCACACAAGGGACTGATGACTCCCACAGATAACCTGGCAGACAGGACTAGGCTGAAAGGGAACAGGTGCACTTCAATGCCATTCTTTGAAGTCTCCCTCACTTTAAAGGTACATTTGGGTATATGTACTGGGGCTCTGACCCACTCAAATCAGACACTACTGGACCTGGAACTGACACCTCGTCAGAAGAACTAATGTCCTGCCTAAAGGACTCATCTGGACTGCTTTTTTGCAAGCACTGCTCTTCTCCTTATTGCCCTGCTACCTGGAAGTCTCTGACCCAGTTAGTTGACGGCACTCTGTCTTCTCACCAGAGTGATCTCCAAGTGCTTGCTGGCTTTTATCCTGTCTTTCTCTGAGGTCTCAGGGACATCAAAGACCTCGTGAATTGTGATCCATTCCAGGCTCAGTGCCACTCTGCCCAGGTGGAACTTTGTAACAGAGTATTGCTATAGAAGGCTGTGCTATTCTGCAGCTCCCACACAGCTGTTCTGGAGTTGTACCTGTTGTCACAGACTATCGCTAGCAAGCGCATTGCCTTTCTGCAGCCCAGTGCCGCTCTTCTGAAGTTGTACCGGTTGTCACAGATTATCGCTACTGAGCGTTGTACCTCTCTGCAACCCATACGCTGCTCTTTCAAAAGCTGTGCCTACTGTCAATGATTCCCTCTAACGAGCATGGTGCCTCTTTGTAGCCTGTGTGACTCTACAGATATGGTGCCTACAGATCCAGAGACCCATCACACAAGTGCAGTGCCATCTGCACCCACTGAATCACTCTGCAGTTGGAAACCCACCTGGTGGACTGCCATGAGCATCTCAGTAGGAATGTTTTTGCTCACCATCAGTCCTGGAGCTGAGTGCCGAGTACTCTTATGGTCTTGATTCACTCAGATAAATAACCTCTATTTTTCTAACCTGGTGTGGAGTCATTTTTGGGGTGTTTTACTCTTTTACTGTATGAGTTATTGCACGAAAACTTCAAGCCTGTCTTCTAAGTTAGGCCTGCCTGCTCTGTGCCAAGCTACCAGAGAGTGAGCACAGGATAGTTTAGTTTGTGTATGACTTACCCTGATTAGAATTGTGGCCCCCACTTGGTCAGGGTACATAGCTCTACCAGCTAGAGATCATGATTTCCAACACACTACAATACAAACCCAGTAGAGAGGTCTTAGCAATTATTCTTCATCTTGAAGAAAGGTGTCATCGGAAAGGTTGATCTGTTGCAAACCACTACTACACTGAGCCATCACTCTAGAGAGGAGAGCAGTCTTAGTGAACAGATTCATTTATTGCAAGCTACTACTACACTCATTCGTCACAAATGAGAGAGGTCTAAGCAAAGTGGTCAGAATGTCATAAAACACAACTACACTCAACCATCACTGTGGAGTGAAGTCTCACTGAATAACTTAGTGAGCAACTTAGACTGTCAGAAAGCACTACCATACACATATATCGGCAGGGGGTATAAGTCAGTGTAGAGGCTAGTTCTCTAATAAATAGAAAACCCATTTTAAGAATGGGATTCTAGTTCAGATGATGTATCTGAGAAATAATAATGTTCATTATAGTACAGAAAGAACAGTACCTTAACTTATGTAGTAGCTCAGTGTATCTCTTTCAGAATCAGAAACTTTTCCAAAACACTCACTCTCACTGGATTATGTCATCAGTGATGTTATTTGAGATGTCATCTGTTATGTCATCAGTAATGTCACTGACGATGTCATGAGTGATGTAATATTTGTGGTCATAAGCAGTACATTGCGGGGGCAATAGCTATAATCAGCTCAGGTAACAATAACCACTGAATTTCTATGGATTTGTTTGTGTAAATCTGAACCTAATTGTAACGTCCCTGTAACCTTTGATTTGTTCAGTGAATTTCTAAGTTTTTTTTTTAATCCTGTTACCTAACTATAATATCCTTGTAACCTTTGTTTTTTAATGAATTTCTATGTTTTTTACACACACACACACACACACACACACGCACACATACATATATACCCACATATATATGCATTCACAAAAAATAACAAAGGATACAGGGAAGCTATTGTTAGGTTCTGAATTTACTCATACAAAAACATAGAAATTTACCAGTTACAATTATAGCTATCTGAAGTAACTATAACTAGTGTCCTAAGGTAACTATAAGTTGCGCCCTCACTATGCACTACTAATTACCCACAAATGATGGCACTCACGACATCTTTGATAACATCATTGATAATATCAGTGTAATATTTGCAGTAAAATGTTTGACGAAAAAACTGTGCATGGTGGAGTGCGAGTCATAGTTACCTTAGGGCACAAGTTACAGTTACTTGAGATAACTATAACTGGTGAATTTCTGTGCTTTTGTACGAGTTAATGAAGAGCCTAACTATAACACCCCTGTAACCGTTGTTCTTTTAGTGAATTTATATGTTTTTTTTATTCTATTTCCTAGTTATGATGCCCCTGTAACCTTTGTTTTTTTGGTGAATTTCAATGGGTTTTTAAGCATAAAGTAATTTTCATTACTATACACTAATCCAACCACCGTTACACGGACCCTGCAGTCCACCTGCCTAACTACCCAAACCCTGTGAGAGAGAGAGTAATTGAGAGATGCAGAGAAAGAGAGAGTGAATTAGGCTTTGATGAATTATAAACATAGAATTAGATATTTTAGGACAAATTAAAAAGAAAAGTGCATTTGTCATTTAAAACACCTTTCATAATGAATCTTTAACTTGTGATGTTTAAATTAAATTAAGGAATGGAAAAGACACATCTGGAGTAGAATCCTCAACTTTCAGTATGAGGGGCTGTGACCTTAATCATTACACCACAGGACACTCCTTAACCTATTGTTTCCAGTCATATCTAAGACATTCAACCCAGGCATGTGATACAAAAGAAACATAAATGTTTCATCGCTAGGAAGGTTTAATAGTCAAAATACTAGTGAATAAACAAACACACTGCCAAGTGATACTAGTATTTGAACCTTCAGCCTTCTGAGTGACAACAAAAGGCCTTGACTATTAGGCCAGAAGTGACTCTGTTTCACCCTGCATCCAAATGTAACTATAACATTCGTACCAAGCATCTTGCTAGTTTGACGCTTTGAAGTCATTGCATAGAGAGACCTCTGCAGTGACAGTCTCTCTCTCTCTCTCTCTCTCTCTCTTTCTTCCATCCCATTATGGGTTGGAAGAGAGAGAGACAGGACTGTGGGGTAACCTCAAGGCCCCCACGGTCCTAGTAGGCTCCCCATGCCCTGCAGTAGCCAGGCATTGCTCCCACAAGCTTTAAGTAGCAGCTCCCTGCTTGCAGGAGCAATTTTTTCATCTGTTTCATGCAGGGAAAGCTCTCACTTGCAGAAAGTGAAGTGTTTGCTATGACTTGTTGGAATCTGTCAAAGCTCCCGCCAAGTCAGAGAAAACAGCTATGTCCCAGGGGTGGCACTCCAGGACATAGCAGGAGCTGGCCCTGGGGGTGGAAGTCCCCAGGGACATCACTTGCTCTGCTGCCCTCTAAAGAGTATTGCTCCAGGAAGGTAGGGGTCCCCAGGACAGCGGGGGATGTCCAGCTCCCTGCATTGGATTTGATTAAAGCCCTGATAGTGGTCCCTGGGACTGGGGGGGGGGCAGGTGCCCACTGTTAAATTTTTTGAAGCTTCGTGAAGGTGGCAGTCCCCAGGGTTGTGGGGAGGGCACAAGTCCCCCTTCACTCTAATTGTTCAAAGCCCCAGGGAGCTGGTGATCCCCAGGTCTGCGGGGGGCCATGCGGCCCCCTGCAGTCTATTTGTTTAAAGCTCCAGGGAGCTGGTGGTCTCCGGGCTGCACTGGGGGGGCAGGAGGCCCCCTCATGTTTCATTTGATCAAAGCCCTGGCGAGGTTGTATTCCCCAGGGCTGCGGGGGCCAGAGAGGTGGTGGTGCCTGGGGCTGTGGAGGGCTAGGTGCCCCCCTGCATTACATTAAATATTAGCCCCACGGGGGTGGCAGTCACCAGGTCATTGGGGGGTGGGCAGTCACTCTGTATTAAAATGGGGATGTCCCTGGGACTTGGTCCGCATGGGGGCTTCAGAATTAACAAGCTTTTTATATTTTTTTTTAGTCCCAAGATTGACTGCCAACTCTTCCATGTTGAAGTGCTGGCAGGCAATCAGATCTCAGTACGAGATCGAGAGGGTTTGCGGACCCTTTGTGTCCCTGTATTTACAAATTTGGATTTTCTTTTATTTCTCAAAAACTACTGAACGGATTAATACCAAATAACAAAAAGGGCACCGTCTGGGAAAAAAGCTACCTTTCTGCCAAATTAGTTTTAATTCCGTGCAGTGTTTTGGGTGACATCACAGTTCAAAATACCAATGGGCTATGGGAATTTACATGGAAAATTATCCTTTTTTGCACCCCCCCCTTTTCTTGGTCCATGCTTGCCAGATCACCCCAAAACTTTCCAGGCAGAAGCTGACCTCACTGTCAATTTTTGTTGGAAAATTTTGCAAAGATTCGTCAAGCTGTGACAAAGACATAGGCAAGTTTAAAACTGCTTTTTCTATAGACACTAGGTCCTAACTAAATATATATATCACCTACTGGAGCGAATTATAGTTAACTTAGGGCACGTTTTATAAATACTTGAAATAACTTTAACTGTAATAACTGGAGTTCTATGGTTTTGTACAATTCAAAATGTGAGACTAGCTATAACATCTCGGTAACCATTGTTTTTTAAGTGAATTTCTATGTTTTTTAAAATTCTATTTCCTAACTACAATGCCCCTGTGACCTTTGTTTTTTTCAGTGAATGTTCATGTTTTTTAATGTAAAGTCATTTCAATTACTATACGTTATTCCAACTACCTCCCATACCCACCCTAAACCTTAAAAACACCTTGCCACTCAAAAATCCATACCCACTCTAAACCCTAAAAATTCCCTTGCCACCCAAAAACCCATACTCACCCTAAACCCTAAAATTACCCTTGACACTCAAAAACCCACACTCACAATTCCACAGTGTTCCACGTGCAGCAAGTGCCGCCTGGCCTCCAGTACCACCCTGGCTCTAAGTGCCCAGTCTCAGAAGTGCTAAGCATGGTCGGGTGGCTTGACCCTGCTTCCCACTTCCAAGATTAGGCGCAAATCTCCACCTGTCCTGCACACTTCATTTCACCAACTGCCCTCCTTTCAGAAACTTGCCACGGAGGGACAAGTACACCCTGGTCTTGCACCAGCCTGGCAATCGCTTCATCTGAACTTATACACAGCCTCACTTTCTTTAGGGGCTAGCACTAGCAGCAGCAAACCAGTTCACCATCTGCAGTCTGCTATTTTCACAAAGTGCCTAGCCTTGCTTGTCACTCAGCTCCAAGGCACTCTTTCAGGCCACACACATCTGGCGGAGGACTACCGGACCATACTCAGGAGCTGATGCTCCCCTAGTCTCCAGCTCTCCCTTCTGGCCCCAGCACTGCACCCCACAACACCACTTTCTTTCCCAGGAACTTTAAGGAGACAGGTTCTTTTCAAGTGGAGCTCTGACTGTACATCCTTTTTTCAAACACAGACCCTTCCCTCATATGCAAATAATGTCCATGCTCAATGCCAGTCCCAATGTGCACACAGAAGAGAAAGTGAAATGAGGCAGGTCTTACCTGCCTCAAATGCTGTCTGGGTCCAGGGTCCCCGTGGCTGTGGCCTGGCACTCTGCCTCCCTATGCCCCTGGGATGCTATTAAAGATTTGCAAGCCTTTATCAGCACATGTGCAGTTGCGGCTTTCCACTTGGACCAGGGCCCTGCTTTTGCCTCAAGGGCATTCAGGGACGCCATGGCTTCGTTAGGGGTCCAACTCCATTACTCATCTCATTTCATCCTGAGGGAGATAGTGTTGTGGAACGATGAAACGGTGATTTAAAGCAGTCCTTAACAGTCATAGTATTAGGTACAGGTCATAGTTGGCTTAGTCACCTGTATGGAGTACAGAGAGCACTTAATAATCTGCCTAGAAGGTCTCTGTGGAGTCGTACTTTATACGTGTGCCTGTTTGGAACTAAAATGTATGCTCTAGATCTTGATGGTCCTGGCGTGGAGGCGGCAGAAACACATTTTGACATAAATGAATGTGCCGTTGTCTTGCAGGAATCACAACAGTTCAGTGACAACAACACTTCTGCCAGTGCTTCCTCCATAGGAATTAAGGATGTACCAATAACATCCACCGGCTGGATTCCAAAAGTTGGGGATCTAGTATGTGAAAATGTTGCTGTGAAAAAGGAGTTTGGTCCTTCTTATCGTGCACCGGTTCCAGAACTGTCATTCTATGCCTGTTGGCTTTTGTTAAAGAAAATCACTTTGGGGCATATTTATACTCCGTTTGCGCCGAATTTGCGTCGTTTTTTTCAATGCAAATTCGACGCAAAACTAACTCCACATTTATACTTTGGCGTTAGATGCGTCTAGCGCCAAAGTTCATGGAGTTAGCGTCATTTTTTGGCGTGAACACCTTCCTTGCGTTAATGAGATGCAAGGTAGGCGTTCCCGTCTTAAAAAATGACTCCCAGGCATGTGCGTGGTATTTATACTCCCAGGCAAAAATGAATGGGCGGGGCAAAAAACCCGGCATTTGCGCCTCTTTGTAACGCCTGGGTCAGGGCAGGCGTTAAGGGACCTGTGGGCTCAGAATGAGCCCAGAGGTGCCCTCCCCTCCCCTGCCCCCAGGGACACCCCCTGCCACCCTTGCCCACCCCAGGAGGACACCCAAGGATGTAGGGACCCATCCCAGGGAAGAAAAGGTAAGTTGTGGTAAGTATTTTTTTTTAAAAAAAATTGTGGCATAGGGGGGCCTGATTTGTGCCCCCCTACATGCCACTATGCCCAATGACCATGCCCAGGGGACAGAAGTCCCCTGGGCATGGCCATTGGGCAAGGGGGCATGACTCCTGTCTTTGCTAAGACAGGAGTCATGTTAATGGCGTCTGGGCGCCCCAAAAAATGGCGAAAATCGGGTTAAGACGATTTTTTTGCCTCAGCCTGACTTGCCCCATTTTTGGACGCCCAAATGCCATTTTTCCCTACGCCGGCGCTGCCTGGTGTACGTGGTTTTTTTTCACGCACACCAGGCAGCGCCGGTCGGCTAACGCCATTCAATAAATACAGCACCCGCATGGCGCTTCAGAATGGCGTTAGCCGGCGCTAATTTTTTTGGCGCAAAACTGCGTTAGGGCAGTTTTGCGTCAAAAAGTATAAATATGGCCCTTTGTATCTATGGACAATTTCAAGTTACACCATGTGGCCGATCCTGCACAGCAGACCAAGAGGAGCAGCCAGTAGTTCTCCGAATCCCTCTCAGTACTGCTCAAGACGTCCCTTTACAAGTGTTGAGTAGCATGTAGGAAAGTATCATCTTGCCTGGCATGTTACCCCCATATTTCACTGTATATACAGGGAGTGCAGAATTATTAGGCAAATGAGTATTTTGACCACATCATCCTCTTTATGCATGTTGTCTTACTCCAAGCTGTATAGGCTCGAAAGCCTACTACCAATTAAGCATATTAGGTGATGTGCATCTCTGTAATGAGAAGGGGTGTGGTCTAATGACATCAACACCCTATATCAGGTGTGCATAATTATTAGGCAACTTCCTTTCCTTTGGCAAAATGGGTCAAAAGAAGGACTTGACAGGCTCAGAAAAGTAAAAAATAGTGAGATATCTAGCAGAGGGATGCAGCACTCTTAAAATTGCAAAGCTTCTGAAGCGTGATCATCGAACAATCAAGCGTTTCATTCAAAATAGTCAACAGGGTCGCAAGAAGCGTGTGGAAAAACCAAGGCGCAAAATAACTGCCCATGAACTGAGAAAAGTCAAGCGTGCAGCTGCCACGATGCCACTTGCCACCAGTTTGGCCATATTTCAGAGCTGCAACATCACTGGAGTGCCCAAAAGCACAAGGTGTGCAATACTCAGAGACATGGCCAAGGTAAGAAAGGCTGAAAGACGACCACCACTGAACAAGACACACAAGCTGAAACGTCAAGACTGGGCCAAGAAATATCTCAAGACTGATTTTTCTAAGGTTTTATGGACTGATGAAATGAGAGTGAGTCTTGATGGGCCAGATGGATGGGCCCGTGGCTGGATTGGTAAAGGGCAGAGAGCTCCAGTCCGACTCAGACGCCAGCAAGGTGGGGGTGGAGTACTGGTTTGGGCTGGTATCATCAAAGATGAGCTTGTGGGGCCTTTTCGGGTTGAGGATGGAGTCAAGCTCAACTCCCAGTCCTACTGCCAGTTCCTGGAAGACACCTTCTTCAAGCAGTGGTACAGGAAGAAGTCTGCATCCTTCAAGAAAAACATGATTTTCATGCAGGACAATGCTCCATCACACGCGTCCAAGTACTCCACAGCGTGGCTGGCAAGAAAGGGTATAAAAGAAGGAAATCTAATGACATGGCCTCCTTGTTCACCTGATCTGAACCCCATTGAGAACCTGTGGTCCATCATCAAATGTGAGATTTACAAGGAGGGAAAACAGTACACCTCTCTGAACAGTGTCTGGGAGGCTGTGGTTGCTGCTGCACGCAATGTTGATGGTGAACAGATCAAAACACTGACAGAATCCATGGATGGTAGGCTTTTGAGTGTCCTTGCAAAGAAAGGTGGCTATATTGGTCACTGATTTTTTTTTGTTTTGTTTTTGAATGTCAGAAATGTATATTTGTGAATGTTGAGATGTTATATTGGTTTCACTGGTAATAATAAATAATTGAAATGGGTATATATTTATTTTTGTTGAGTTGCCTAATAATTATGCACAGTAATAGTCACCTGCACACACAGATATCCCCCTAACATAGCTAACACTAAAAACAAACTAAAAACTACTTCCAAAAATATTCAGCTTTGATATTAATGAGTTTTTTGGGTTCATTGAGAACATGGTTGTTGTTCAATAATAAAATTAATCCTCAAAAATACAACTTGCCTAATAATTCTGCACTCCCTGTATGTTGTTTTAGTATATGTGTCACTGGGACCTTGCCAGGCAGGGCCCCAGTGCTCATAAGTATGTACCCTGTATGTGTTGCCTGTGTGATGACTAAATGTCTCACTGAGGCTCTGCTAACCAGAACCTCAGTGGTTATGCTCTCTCTGCTTTCCAAATTGTCACTAACAGGCTAGTGACCAATTTCACCAATTCACATTGGCACACTGGTACACCCATATAATTCCCTAGTATATGGTACTGAGGTACCCAGAGTATTCGGGTTCCAGGAGATCCCTATGGGCTGCAGCATTTCTTTTGCCACCCATAGGGAGATCTGACAATTCTTACACAGGCCTGCCAGTGCAGCCTGAGTGAAATAACGTCCACGTTATTTCACAGCCATTTACCACTGCACTTAAGTAACTTATAAGTCACCTATATGTCTAACCTTCACCTGGTGAAGGTTGGGTGCAACGTTACTTAGTGTGAGGGCACCCTGGCACTAGCCAAGGTGCCCCCACATCGTTCAGGGCAAATTCCCCGGACTTTGTGAGTGCGGGGCCACCATTACACGCGTGCACTGTACATAGGTCACTACCTATGTACAGCATCACAATGGTAACTCCGAACATGGCCATGTAATATGTCTAAGATCATGGAATTGTCACCCCAATGCCATGATTCCCCGGGTCTCTAGCACAGAACCCGGGTACTGCCAAACTGCCTTTCCGGGGTTTTCACTGCAGCTGCTGCTGCTGCCTACCCCTCAGAAAGGGTTTCTGCCCTCCTGGGGTCCAGGCAGGCCTGGCCCAGGAAGGCAGAACAAAGGACTTCCTCTGAGAGAGGGTGTTACACCCGCTCTCTTTGGAAATAGGTGTCACGGCTGGGGAGGAGTAGCCTCCCCCAGCCTCTGGAAATGCTTTGATGGGCACAGATGGTACCCATCTCTGCATAAGCCAGTCTACACCGGTTCAGGGTTCCCCCAGCCCTGCTCTGGTGCGAAACTGGACAAAGAAAAGGGGAGTGACCACTCCCCTGACCTGCACCTCCCAGGGGAGGTGCCCAGAGCTCCTCCAGTGTGTCCCAGACCTCTCCCATCTTGGATTCAGAGGTGTGCTGGCACACTGGACTGCTCTGAGTGGCCAGGGCCAGCAGGTGATGTCAGAGACTCCTTCTGATAGGCTCTTACCTCTCTTAGTAGCCAATCCTCCTTCCTAGGTAGCCAAACCTCCTTTTCTGGCTATTTAGGGTCTCTGCTTTGGGGAATTCTTTAGATAACGAATGCAAGAGCTCACCAGAGTTCCTCTGCATCTCCCTCTTCACCTTCTGCCAAAGGATCGACCGCTGACTGCTCAGGACGCCTGCAAATCCTCAACAAAGTAGCCAGACGACTACTAGCAACCTTGTATCGCTTCATCCTGCCGGCTTTCTCGCCTGCTTCCTGGTGGTGCATGCTCTGGGGGTAGCCTGCCTCCTTCTTGCACCAGGAGCTCTGAAGAAATCTCCCGTGGGTCGACGGAATCTTCCCCCTGCAACCGCAGGCAACAAAAGACTGCATCACCGGTCCTCTGGGTCCCCTCTCAGCACGATGAGCGTGGTCCCTGGAACTCAGCAACTCTGTCCAAGTGACTCCCACAGTCCAGTGACTCTTCAGTCCAAGTTTGGTGGAGGTAAGTCCTTGCCTCCCCACGCTAGACTGCATTGCTGGGTACCACATGATTTGCAGCTGCTCTGGTTTCTGTGCTCTCTTCCAGGATTTCCTTCATGCACAGCCAAGCCTGGGTCCCCGACACTCTAACCTGCAGTGCACAACCTTCTGAGTTGTCCTCCGCCGTCGTGGGACTCCCTTTTGTGACTTCGGGTGGACTCCAGTGCATTCCTCTTCTAAGTGCTTGTTCCGTACTTCTGCAGGTGCTGCCTGCTTCTGTGAGGGCTCACTGACTTGCTGGGCACCCCCTCTGTCTCCTCATCTAAGTGGCGATATCCTGGTCCCTCCTGCGCCACAGCAGCATCCAAAAACCCTAACTGCAACCCTTGCAGCTAGCATGGCTTGTTTGCGGTCTTTCTGCGTGGGAACACCTTTGCAAGCTTCAAGACATGGGACATCCATCCTCCAAAGGGGAAGTTCCTAGTCCTCTTTGTTCTTGCAAAACACCAAGCTTCTTCCATCCAGTGGCAGCTTCCTTCCACCCTCAGCTGGCATTTCCTGGGCTCCTGTCCACTCTCGACACTGTCACAACTCTTGGACTTGGTCCCCTTGTCTTACAGGTACTCAGGTCTGGAAATCCACTGTTGTTGCATTGCTGGTGTTGGTTTTCCTTGCAGAATCCCCCTATCACGACTTCTGTGCTCTCTGGGGGTTGTAGGTGCACTTTAGACCTACCTTTCAGGGTCTTGGGGTGGGCTTCTTTTTCTAACTCTCACTGTTTTCTTACAGTCCCAGCGACCCTCTACAAGCTCACATAGGTTTGGGGTCCATTCGTGGTTCGCATTCCACTTTTGGAGTATATGGTTTGTGTTGCCCCTATACCTAAGTGCTCCTATTGCAATCTATTGTAACTTTACACTCCTTGCATTACTTCCTTTTGCTATTACTGCATAATTTTGGTATTGTGTACATATATCTTGTGTATATTTCTCATCCTCATACTGAGGGTACTCAATGAGATACTTTTGGCATATTGTCATAAAAATAAAGTACCTTTATTTTTACTATATCTGTGTATTGTGTTTTCTTATGATCTTGTGCATATGACACCAGTGGTGTAGTAGGAGCTTTACATGTCTCCTAGTTCAGCCTAAGCAACTTTGCCATAGCTAGCTTCTATCAGCCTTAGCTGCTAGAAACACCTCTTCTACACTAATAAGGGATAACTGGACCTGGCACAAGGTGTAAGTAACTCTGGTACCCACTACAAGCCAGGCCAGCCTCCTACACAGCAACGCTGACACTTCTCTGAGCTTGGGGAGGGTGGAAAATGATCTTGCATTAGTTCCATTAACATCTGTTACAACAAACAATATAGAAATTACTGCTCAATGAGACACAACTCCAACACAGATGGATGGCGTCATTTATTGTGAACCACTGCAAGAGACCCCTACCAGTTCTCCTCCTATAAATACAGCTCCAGCTTTTGCACAAATTGCTTCTGGATACTTTGCCGACATCAATTACACTTTTTCAGACTCATTTGCCTCTTCTACATTTGAACTGCCAAAAACACGTAATCTGATAAACTGGCTTAGAACAAATTACTTATTCTTCCCATGGAACTATCTGTGGCTTTACTTGACTGTATTAGCTTTCCTTCTTTGGATTGGCTTTGTCATAACATTCTTTCTATTAATACATGGTAATTTTCTTCCTGAAAGATCAACAGTTGAACTAGTGGATGAGGTCCTAAAACCCCAAAAATTTTCTCACAAGGTCCGCAGAGACTTGTCTTTTGTGAACATTTCCGCTATACCGATTCCCGGTGGGATTGTTTGGGATAAAGTCACATTTAATATATACGGCCCCACGGAGGTCATTCAAATACCATAAGTGTTTAAACTTTTAATGAACGATGCAATAATACCCAGAGTTGTTTCTGATGACTGGGATGTGAAAACAGTTGATTCTATAATGACTAAATTGCAGCATTTTACTGTATTTGAAAGTGAGGATGTTTATCAATCTAAAGAGAATTATGGTGAAATGTTTTGCTACAATTATTATGGACATCATTTCATTCACAGAGCAAGTACCCCAAAGATTATGTTTAATTGCACTTAATGGGAACATTGTCCAACTCCATCCCAAGGGAGTTCTAAAACATATTCTGAAAAATGTGCATATTTCTCTGGACACAATGTTAAAAATGGTGAATCATATTATTTTAAATTGCCATTAATGGAAAATGCACATATATTATTGACAGAAACAAAATTCATTTATTCGGATTCCTGTGTTTCCCAGTTGGCTATAGAAGGCTATGAATATTGGTTGAAGTCGATTGACTTAAAAAGTGTACGGGGAACAAGAAATTGGCTAATAAAGGGGAAGGAAGCTTTATTTAGAGCATGCATGATACCTGTTTAAATGATATTTTTATATGAAACTCTACAACAGACAAGTTGTTAGGCTTAGCAAAGATTAAGGAATTGAATGTGCCCAGTATTCCTGCCCCTGCAAAATTTTATAAATGGCAAAAGTATATAAATGCAACTGAAGATCAGCTTGATGAATGGGTCCAGAATGGCACGTTTAACGCCTCACTGTCACGGCCTGGCGGATGGCTGTTCTGGCTAACAGATACCAATGGGTATCATAAACATTTTATAAACTGCATGGGGGGCTTTAAGAACAAGAAGGCCAGATCCTCGCTGTCACCCAAACATGCAGGTAAAGTAAAAACATATAGTGTAGGGAAACTATGGCAGCAATGGTTGAAGAGTTCCTCACTGGATGCTGTTAGAGATCACCTCAATCTCCTCTCTCATAACACAAACTTACAGGATTTCCTGCTAGGCCCCAGGAAACAATGTAGAAAGTGCTTTCTATATGCAGTCTATAATGAAGTTTGGAAGTTTTCCCAACAAGAAGCAGCTGCCCGGCTAAGGCAAATAGATCAGGAAAACTTACAGAAGGCATTAGCTGTTGTAGACAATGGAATTAATACCCTGTCTGACCAGATATACACCTTAAACAACATTGTTTCTTCTGCAATAGACATAATACAAAGTGACATGTTTACTTTACACCATGGACAGAGTCAACTAAGGTCCATTATGCAGCTGGGTTGGACACTTCAAACATTGAAGGCAGGTCGCGCTCCCTGGAAACACGGTAGCGCAAAGGACATGTTTTCAACATTTAGTTTAATGTGAGAACAACAACTAATGGCTAAGAAAGAAGCGACTCATGTCATGTTAAATATTGGAAAGTTAAAAAGTTGCCTTTTACTGTGATCAAAACACAATCTGCTGAGTGGTTAAAACAAGGGGTCATTAATCTGCCTATTTTAACACTTCAATTCACGTCCTGATTAAAACACATTTCAGTAGGCAGATATGAAAGGCTAGGAATAGTTCCATCCATGAGGTGTGGGAGGTACCCTTCCCGTACAAATTTCCCAGTGGCATGAAAGAGGTCTTTCTTAGCGGTAGTGAATGCAAGACTTCTGTCAGCCATTCAATGGTTTGTAAACAGCTGTCCTTGTACGGGCGTGTAATGCTTCAGCAGCGAACTTGGCTAGTTATCTGAAGGGAGTTCCAGTCCCCTTGATTAGACATGTGTTCCAGGTGCTCTCAAATGGCAGCTATGTTCTCCTCAATAGTGAAAACTGCAGTGTGATGCGAGCTGGAATAGTTTATGTTGTTTCAGTCTCTAAGATTGTTACGTGCTGCGGGAACATACTTTTTCCTCCTACAGGACAGAGGGAAGTAGCTGAGATTTGGCCCCATATCGCTACTTCAAATGTGAATTTTGCCAAGTTGAACAGACTCAAGGATTTATTGTTCCAAAAACATGTGGCGCTTACATCTACACGCAAGACCTATGCGCTTCAGGTGGCAAGGTCATCAGCAGAGATACAGTCCCTTTTAAGTACTAACTTTCCGAGACACTTTGGTGAACTCTTGGGACGAATATTTAATGCATCCAGCACTACTGGAATTGCACATTTCTTTAAGGCTATTGGTTGTGGTTTCGTTCACATCTTCTCCTCTATGTTCGGTTTAATACCATCAGCCATCCACTCATTATTCTCCAGTATTTTCGGGGTATGTCCGATAACTTTGGCTATAATAGGAGGCATCTTGCTATTGCTACTTTTTCTGCGCAATGGCTGTCCCACCGCAACAAGGAGGACTGAAAGTGCTCCCACCAGCACAGCTGTGTCGTGAACGCATGATGCAGTACTTTGGAGCAACACTCCTGGAGCAATTGGAGTATGAGTGGTCTCTGTCGTTCAGACCGGTTTTGCTTTGTGTGTAGCCCGTGTTTCGGTGCCTCTGGTGCTCGTTCGAACATGCACTGAAAGTGCTTGCTTTCATTGGATGCTGATCTGTTGATGTTCTCGCTGAGGTCTCATCACCAGATATGTGCGTTGAGGGTGCGTTTGCTACGGAAAGCTACTTATGAGTTGCCCTTCATGGAGGATGCAGCTTTAAACTCATTGCTGGGCACACCACGGAATGCTGCTGCCTTGGCTGGAGCTCAGGCTTTGGAACACGAATGCTCCTTGATTTTCCGTGGCAATGAACTTCCTACTTTCCACCTGCCGAAGTGGAAGAGTTCCTGTCTTCAATTATCCCAGAATCGATTGGCAACTTCCAAAATGACTCTGATTCTTGAAAATAGGCCTGTTTTACACTACGTTACCATTTTAAATTGTCCTTTTTACACATGCTCAAGTGTCTTTTTAACTTGTCATTATTGACATTTTTACATATGCCTTAGGTTAGATTATAATTAGTCTTTGAACCTCCTTTGAACTGGCAAGGGAAGGGTTCAGCCCTTTTAGTTATAGCTTCGTGTATGTTGTTTTAGCAAACTTGGCCTGCCACTGTGCACTTTAACCCAGACATATTTTATTCAACTTTGTTTATTATTTTAACAATAGCCACATTTTGCGGTCTTGTTTTATTTCTCTCTACGTAGCTGTTCTTCGCCTACGTCAGCACTGCGTTCTTAAACAAGACATTTCTTGCTTGCTTTTCTCAAGAC
Source organism: Pleurodeles waltl (assembly GCF_031143425.1). Lineage (NCBI taxonomy): Eukaryota > Metazoa > Chordata > Amphibia > Caudata > Salamandridae > Pleurodeles > Pleurodeles waltl. Next base: position 922,850,516 of record NC_090446.1, on the reverse strand, counting down.
TGCAGTAAGATTGGTTCAGGCAAACGTGGTAACGCTTTGTCTCGAGTGTTCATAGAAACATACACACTCTTACATAGGGATCTTTTCTTGGAACATCAGCTGTTTTATTATGAAAATACTACTTTGACCCATGTACGTTAGAGGGAGATTCCAACCAGATGACCACGACTGTATGCTGATTGCTGAGTGCTTCAGTGCAGCTGCTTATGTAGACTACAGGCCTCTTGCTCAGGTATGAGGGATGATGTCTTCCCAGGGGAACCTGAAGGGCAGAACTAGATCTTAACACGCTGTGCTCTAACATATCTTAGGTAGGAATTATTTTAATGATTCTGGTGACAATATGGCAGTGTTTTTATGCTTTACTCTCCTTGTCACAATTTTAATCCTGTCATGCTTCATCATCCTAGTTATTGCAGTACATGTTCTATTATCTAAGATGCAGTTGCCTCATTAAAACCTTATTGAAACATATACTGCCTCTGATTGTCCTTGTATATGTGAGCCTAATGTAACTGAGAGAAACAGATGCAATGTGAGTGACTACGATTTCCCTGAGGAGTCAATTGTGTCATGCGCTTGGCTGCCCAGGCATCCCTGCTCTTGGGTAGCGATGAGGCATTGATAGTTAGCCGGAGCAAAACCGAGATGAAGCCGACAGGTGTCCCCTGTAGTGGGTTCAGATTCAGTCCTCCACAGTGCAAGTGATTCTGCTGCCCAAATCCAGTAGTCTCATTTGAATAATGAGAGCCTACGCAACAACACTAAAGAACAACTTGAAGGGTCTATTGGAGAAGAAAATCCACTCAAAAACCTCTTTTTACTAGATTTAGATGTATTTCGTTCAAGAGTGGGACTTTTTTGGTCACTGTCACAGGCAGAAGCAGCGCAGGTAAAGGCAAAGGATTGTGCGCCTGGTCTGAAGCAGCTGGAGTGAACGTAAAGTCTCCTGTACACTCACCAGCAACACAACAGTATCCTGGTGTTCACAAGTGAGCACCAAAAACAAATCTTGCCCTGTGAATCAACACCTTCTGCACTGGATTGCGAAATTTGGGAATTGCGCACTGCTCTGCGTAGCAGAAAGTGTAAAAATTCCGCAAACTCTGCCGGCATACGGAGTTCTATGCCTGAGCCTCTTGCTGACAAGCAATAACATGCTTATGCTCTCTCGCCTAAACATGGTAACACTGGCTCCTACCAATTAGCTTACCTATAATAATTATAAGACCCTAGTAAAGTACACTACAGGCCTCATTACGAGTGTGGCAGTCTTTAGACCCCAACACACGTAGTTGCGGTCAGGACCGCCACACACGTGGTGGCAGTCAGGACTGTCGCTGCTGCAGCTGCCTGATCACCACATTAAAACCCTGGTGTTCAGACTGCAAGGGAAACACCAGCACCACCAGGATCCATGATCCTTGGCGGCCTAGAAGTGGCAGAGACTGTAATCCACCAGGGCAGTGCTGCCCTGTGGATTATGACCTCGTTCTCTGCCAGCCTTTTCATGTCGATAACACTACCATGAAAAGGTTGGCGGAGAATAGGTGCAGGTGGACACGGGGGCCTCTGCACTGCCCATGCACTTAGCATGTGCAGTGCAGGGCCTTCCCTGCCTAGCACCCTCGCAATGTTCTCTGTCTGCATTGCTACAGTATTGCAGCCTGCTCTATTACGAGCCCGAGATAAAGCTGTAGCCTCTTTCTTGCTAGGTCAGTGGGCAAAAACTGAGGTTTCTGCCCACAGACCTAGCGGGAAACTCTTTATAACTCCAGTGGAGTGGTCACCACAAAGGTGGCAGGCCCCCTGTCGGGAGTTTAGCAGACAGCTTTCCTATCCATAAAACTCTTAATTAGGCCCTATTAGGCCCATATCTGCCCAGGGCCTGTACAGGCTTATGTGGACAGTTTCTCTACAACCTCAACTTGCATTTAAAACCATTTGCCAAGCCTACAACCCCACTTTTTATTACGTATAAGTCACTCCTAAGATAGGCCCCATGTAATCCATAAGACAGGGTGCAGTACATGTGAAGGACAGTTTTACATGTCCTGGTAGTGGAAAACTACCCAAAGTCATTTTTCACTATTGGGATGCCTGCTACTCTCTCTCATAAGCCAGTATTGGGGATTCCTTAAGATACTTTTAAGCTGTAATTCCTGATCAGGAAGGAGTGGCTATCTCATGTTTCGTATTGTTGGTATTGTTGGATTTGACATTGCTATTTTAGAAATGCCACTGTTAAAAAGTAGGCATTTCTCTGGTCTCACTGGTCTATGTGTCTTGCAGACTGTCTCCAATCCATGTCTAGTCTGTGTTGGGTGGCAGGTCCCATTGAGCATTTGCTCCAAACTGTCACGGTGTTGGGCGGGTCTGATCAGGACTCTGGTTGGGACACCCTTTTAGGTCACCAAATATCTGAAGAGGTAGTGTACTGGGGCAGAAGAGCAGCTAAAGGCATACACGGAAAGCACAGCTATGGACAGGCACAGGAAACAGGAAAGTAAAAGCAGAGCAACGCTTGTGTGAACAAACAGGAAACGGATTACTAATGGACAAACAGGCTGAGGTTGTGCACAGAGTAGGGTGCAGAACCTCCCAGAGTAACAGGGAATGTCAATTCCTCTGTGCAGTTTGCTCTTACAGATAGTCACCATGCCAGCCCCATAGAAAGGAGGCAACAGAAGTGATTCTGTATTTGGACCCTAGAGCACAAACAAGAATAGTACTTACATACACAAGACAAGCTCTTGTGGGTCTAGCTGGAAACACAGTGGCGATTCCTGGTAAAACAGCAATAGCAAACTGTCACTGTTAGGCACGAAAGACAATGTATAACACTAGCCAAGGATAGGGGCTGGAATTGCCTCCTGCAAACCAGGAGCCAACCCCAGAAAAAAGGAGGACACTTATACACTGGTGAACAGTGACAGAACACTTACAAGACACAAATACAGAGAGGAAACAGAAACAGCAGGGACAAACTAAGAGACAGAGGCAGAAACTGGGAACAGGCTCAGGCTGAAGCAAAGGCAGGATTAGGACTGGAAAACAGGCGCAAACTTCTGGCTGGGACAAACAGAGAAAGGACTGGGAAACTGAGAGCAGACTCTGGCTGGAACAGGCAAGGACAGGCGGGAATACAGGGAGTAGGAATAAGCAGTAAACAGGACTGGGAAACAGAGAGCAGGTTCAGGCTCAAACAAGGCAGGAGCAGGACAAAGAAACAGGGAGCAGGGTCTGGAAGAAACAAACAGGTACAAGGCTAAGAGATAGGTAGCAGACTCTGGCTGGAACAATCAGGAGCAGGGCAGAGAAACAGGAAACAGGTTCAAGCTGGAACAAAACAGGAACAAGACTGGAACACCATCGATAAGGGGTCTGTAACACAAAGGAATCAGACTCCAATGCACAATGGGGATCTTGAGGAAATGGCTGCAGAAAACCCCAGGTAGAATCACATGTCTGGGCAGCACAGGAGAGGTCTCAGGTGTGTGTAGTTTCAGATACTTGCAAGTCCTGGAGGAGAGGATCCGGTGAAAAGGAGCAACTGGACTTCTCCCATAGAAAACAATGGGAAACAGAATCCAGGCTTTCCTGACTACCAGGCTGTGCATTATGGGATTTTCAGTTCCAAGAAGCAAATATAATACTACAAAAGTATACCATGGTGAAAAGAGAAACAAACGGGAGGCAGCAAGGGACTCTAGATAAGTGTTCAAGGTGATTCCCAGGCATCCGACAGTCCCCTTACAGCGCCCCCTAGAGCTGGGATGTCCAAGTCATAACACAAACAGCCATAAACATTGGACATTCAACTGCATCTGTATTCATCTGCATACGGATGGGTCTTCCTGGGCAAGAAGGGTGGAGGGGCTTTCGAATACATTTCAAAGGGTAGTGGCCTGACCTCACACAAGGGACTGATGACTCCCACAGATAACCTGGCAGACAGGACTAGGCTGAAAGGGAACAGGTGCACTTCAATGCCATTCTTTGAAGTCTCCCTCACTTTAAAGGCACATTTGGGTATATGTACTGGGGCTCTGACCCACTCAAATCAGACACTACTGGACCTGGAACTGACACCTCGTCAGAAGAACTAATGTCCTGCCTAAAGGACTCATCTGGACTGCTTTTTTGCAAGCACTGCTCTTCTCCTTATTGCCCTGCTACCTGGAAGTCTCTGACCCAGTTAGTTGACGGCACTCTGTCTTCTCACCAGAGTGATCTCCAAGTGCTTGCTGGCTTTTATCCTGTCTTTCTCTGAGGTCTCAGGGACATCAAAGACCTCGTGAATTGTGATCCATTCCAGGCTCAGTGCCTCTCTGCCCAGGTGGAACTTTGTAACAGAGTATTGCTATAGAAGGCTGTGCTATTCTGCAGCTCCCACACAGCTGTTCTGGAGTTGTACCTGTTGTCACAGACTATCGCTAGCAAGCGCATTGCCTTTCTGCAGCCCAGTGCTGCTCTTCTGAAGTTGTACCGGTTGTCACAGATTATCGCTACTGAGCGTTGTACCTCTCTGCAACCCATACGCTGCTCTTTCAAAAGCTGTGCCTACTGTCAATGATTCCCTCTAACGAGCATGGTGCCTCTTTGTAGCCTGTGTGACTCTACAGATATGGTGCCTACAGATCCAGAGACCCATCACACAAGTGCAGTGCCATCTGCACCCACTGAATCACTCTGCAGTTGGAAACCCACCTGGTGGACTGCCATGAGCATCTCAGTAGGAATGTTTTTGCTCACCATCAGTCCTGGAGCTGAGTGCCGAGTACTCTTATGGTCTTGATTCACTCAGATAAATAACCTCTATTTTTCTAACCTGGTGTGGAGTCATTTTTGGGGTGTTTTACTCTTTTACTGTATGAGTTATTGCACGAAAACTTCAAGCCTGTCTTCTAAGTTAGGCCTGCCTGCTCTGTGCCAAGCTACCAGAGAGTGAGCACAGGATAGTTTAGTTTGTGTATGACTTACCCTGATTAGAATTGTGGCCCCCACTTGGTCAGGGTACATAGCTCTACCAGCTAGAGATCATGATTTCCAACACACTACAATACAAACCCAGTAGAGAGGTCTTAGCAATTATTCTTCATCTTGAAGAAAGGTGTCATCGGAAAGGTTGATCTGTTGCAAACCACTACTACACTGAGCCATCACTCTAGAGAGGAGAGCAGTCTTAGTGAACAGATTCATTTATTGCAAGCTACTACTACACTCATTCGTCACAAATGAGAGAGGTCTAAGCAAAGTGGTCAGAATGTCATAAAACACAACTACACTCAACCATCACTGTGGAGTGAAGTCTCACTGAATAACTTAGTGAGCAACTTAGACTGTCAGAAAGCACTACCATACACATATATCGGCAGGGGGTATAAGTCAGTGTAGAGGCTAGTTCTCTAATAAATAGAAAACCCATTTTAAGAATGGGATTCTAGTTCAGATGATGTATCTGAGAAATAATAATGTTCATTATAGTACAGAAAGAACAGTACCTTAACTTATGTAGTAGCTCAGTGTATCTCTTTCAGAATCAGAAACTTTTCCAAAACACTCACTCTCACTGGATTATGTCATCAGTGATGTTATTTGAGATGTCATCTGTTATGTCATCAGTAATGTCACTGACGATGTCATGAGTGATGTAATATTTGTGGTCATAAGCAGTACATTGCGGGGGCAATAGCTATAATCAGCTCAGGTAACAATAACCACTGAATTTCTATGGATTTGTTTGTGTAAATCTGAACCTAATTGTAACGTCCCTGTAACCTTTGATTTGTTCAGTGAATTTCTAAGTTTTTTTTTTAATCCTGTTACCTAACTATAATATCCTTGTAACCTTTGTTTTTTAATGAATTTCTATGTTTTTTACACACACACACACACACACACGCACACATACATATATACCCACATATATATGCATTCACTAAAAATAACAAAGGATACAGGGAAGCTATTGTTAGGTTCTGAATTTACTCATACAAAAACATAGAAATTTACCAGTTACAATTATAGCTATCTGAAGTAACTATAACTAGTGTCCTAAGGTAACTATAAGTTGCGCCCTCACTATGCACTACTAATTACCCACAAATGATGGCACTCACGACATCTTTGATAACATCATTGATAATATCAGTGTAATATTTGCAGTAAAATGTTTGACGAAAAAACTGTGCATGGTGGAGTGCGAGTCATAGTTACCTTAGGGCACAAGTTACAGTTACTTGAGATAACTATAACTGGTGAATTTCTGTGCTTTTGTATGAGTTAATGCAGAGCCTAACTATAACACCCCTGTAACCGTTGTTCTTTTAGTGAATTTATATGTTTTTTTTATTCTATTTCCTAGTTATGATGCCCCTGTAACCTTTGTTTTTTTGGTGAATTTCTATGGGTTTTTAAGCATAAAGTAATTTTCATTACTATACACTAATCCAACCACCGTTACACGGACCCTGCAGTCCACCTGCCTAACTACCCAAACCCTGTGAGAGAGAGAGTAATTGAGAGATGCAGAGAAAGAGAGAGTGAATTAGGCTTTGATGAATTATAAACATAGAATTAGATATTTTAGGACAAATTAAAAAGAAAAGTGCATTTGTCATTTAAAACACCTTTCATAATGAATCTTTAACTTGTGATGTTTAAATTAAATTAAGGAATGGAAAAGACACATCTGGAGTAGAACCCTCAACTTTCAGTATGAGGGGCTGTGACCTTAATCATTACTCCACAGGACACTCCTTAACCTATTGTTTCCAGTCATATCTAGGACATTCAACCCAGGCATGTGATACAAAAGAAACATAAATGTTTCATCGCTAGGAAGGTTTAATAGTCAAAATACTAGTGAATAAACAAACACACTGCCAAGTGATACTAGTATTTGAACCTTCAGCCTTCTGAGTGACAACAAAAGGCCTTGACTATTAGGCCAGAAGTGACTCTGTTTCACCCTGCATCCAAATGTAACTATAACATTCGTACCAAGCATCTTGCTAGTTTGACGCTTTGAAGTCATTGCATAGAGAGACCTCTGCAGTGACAGTCTCTCTCTCTCTCTCTCTCTCTCTCTTTCTTCCATCCCATTATGGGTTGGAAGAGAGAGAGACAGGACTGTGGGGTAACCTCAAGGCCCCCACAGTCCTAGTAGGCTCCCCATGCCCTGCAGTAGCCAGGCATTGCTCCCACAAGCTTTAAGTAGCAGCTCCCTGCTTGCAGGAGCAATTTTTTCATCTGTTTCATGCAGGGAAAGCTCTCACTTGCAGAAAGTGAAGTGTTTGCTATGACTTGTTGGAATCTGTCAAAGCTCCCGCCAAGTCAGAGAAAACAGCTATGTCCCAGGGGTGGCACTCCAGGACATAGCAGGAGCTGGCCCTGGGGGTGGAAGTCCCCAGGGACATCACTTGCTCTGCTGCCCTCTAAAGAGTATTGCTCCAGGAAGGTAAGGGTCCCCAGGACAGCGGGGGATGTCCAGCTCCCTGCATTGGATTTGATTAAAGCCCTGGTAGTGGTCCCTGGGACTGGGGGGGGGAGGTGCCCACTGTTAAATTTTTTGAAGCTTCGTGAAGGTGGCAGTCCCCAGGGTTGTGGGGAGGGCACAAGTCCCCCTTCACTCTATTTGTTCAAAGCCCCAGGGAGCTGGTGATCCCCAGGTCTGCGGGGGGCCATGCGGCCCCCTGCAGTCTATTTGTTTAAAGCTCCAGGGAGCTGGTGGTCTCCGGGCTGCACTGGGGGGGCAGGAGGCCCCCTCATGTTTCATTTGATCAAAGCCCTGGGGAGGTTGCATTCCCCAGGGCTGCGGGGGCCAGAGAGGTGGTGGTGCCTGGGGCTGTGGAGGGCTAGGTGCCCCCCTGCATTACATTAAATATTAGCCCCGCGGGGGTGGCAGTCACCAGGTCATTGGGGGGTGGGCAGTTACTCTGCATTAAAATGGGGATGTCCCTCGGACTTGGTCCGCATGGGGGCTTCAGAATTAACAAGCTTTTTATATTTTTTTTTAGTCCCAAGATTGACTGCCAACTCTTCCATGTTGAAGTGCTGGCAGCCAATCAGATCTCAGTACGAGATCGAGAGGGTTTGCGGACCCTTTGTGTCCCTGTATTTACAAATTTGGATTTTCTTTTATTTCTCAAAAACTACTGAACGGATTAATACCAAATAACAAAAAGGGCACCGTCTGGGAAAAAAGCTACCTTTCTGCCAAATTTGTTTTAATTCCGTGCAGTGTTTTGGGTGACATCACAGTTCAAAATACCAATGGGCTATGGGAATTTACATGGGAATTTATCCTTTTTTGCACCCCCCCCTTTTCTTGGTCCATGCTTGCCAGATCACCCCAAAACTTTCCAGGCAGAAGCTGACCTCACTGTCAATTTTAGTTGGAAAATTTTGCAAAGATTCGTCAAGCTGTAACAAAGACATAGGCAAGTTTAAAACTGCTTTTTCTATAGACACTAGGTCCTAACTAAATATATATATCACCTACTGGAGCGAATTATAGTTAACTTAGGGCACGTTTTATAAATACTTGAAATAACTTTAAATGTAATAACTGGAGTTCTATGGTTTTGTACAATTCAAAATGTGAGACTAACTATAACATCTCGGTAACCATTGTTTTTTAAGTGAATTTCTATGTTTTTTAAAATTCTATTTCCTAACTACAATGCCCCTGTGACCTTTGTTTTTTTCAGTGAATGTTCATGTTTTTTAATGTAAAGTCATTTCAATTACTATACGTTATTCCAACTACCTCCCATACCCACCCTAAACCTTAAAAACACCTTGCCACTCAAAAATCCATACCCACTCTAAACCCTAAAAATTCCCTTGCCACCCAAAAACCCATACTCACCCTAAACCCTAAAATTACCCTTGACACTCAAAAACCCACACTCACCCTAAATGCTAAAATTAGCTTTTACAACAAAATTCATTGTAATGGCATGCATGGTAAAGGCATATGTGTTGTAAAGGCATGATTGGTAATGGCATGTGTGGTAATGCTGCATGCATGGTTAAACCTGTGTGGTGATGGCATGCGGGGTTCAGCCTTTGTTGTAAAGGCTGTGTCCCCTATAGCACTAACCATAATTTTGATGACTAAATGAAATCCCTCATTTTGTTCCTTTTCTAAATTAAATATTTTAAGTTTTGGTAGTTTGACTCAATATAGATGGGTTCAGGAGTGCCACACTTTTGTCATACGTTACTATTAGCCCTCTGGCTGTTCTTTAGAACAGGTTGGGGGGCTGCAGTAGAACACAAGGAAATCAACTGATAGCATTCTCCTATTGGAAATCCATGTTTTACTGAGAATGTCAGACTTCATTATCCTATGGCTGAAAAAGATAGTGTGGATATACTTAAAATATGCTTTCATTTTAGCTTCTGGAGCTCCTTCCATCACCTCTGTAGGGAAATCATGAGAAAACTGTTTTCTCTCAAACATGATTCATGGAATCCTAGCAGGGAAAAATCACTTTTCCTAAAATTAGTTTGGTACTATCAACACATGATTTATATTGTGGCTAAAATTTGTTATCACCCTTTATGCTTTCTCCTTTTTGTGACCCTCAAAACCTGCCATTTCATTAGGGTGCTATCATGTACATTGGTCCTAAGATGGCTGCTAGCACTTCCTGGTTAAAGCTCTGACTCTGATATATAAATGTGCATTTCCTTTAATTTCCCCTAAACTACTGATTTGATTTAGAACAAATAGAAAAAGCACAGTATGCTTTCTGCCAAATTTGTTCAAAACTCCTATGGGGATTAACATGAGAAACACACTCTTTTGACCCCCCTTTTTCTGGGCCCCCTCTTGACATATCACACCGAAACTTTCCATTCGCAACACTCATAAATACACTTTTTTCTAAAATTTTGTGAAGATGCCAAAGACATAGCCAAGTCAAAAAATTATTTTCCTATGGAAACAAGGTCCTAACTATGTATGTATATATGTATCTATATATATATATATATATATATATATATAAAGACATAGCCAAGTCAAAAAATTATTTTCCTATGGATACAAGGTCCTAACTATGTATCTATCTATCTATCTATCTATCTATCTATCTATCTATCTATCTATCTATATATATATATATATATATATATATATATATATATATATATATATATATAAAGACATAGCCAAGTCAAAAAATTATTTTCCTATGGATACAAGGTCCTAACTATGTATGTATATATGTATCTATCTATCTATCTATCTATCTATCTATATATATATATATATATATATATATTACCTACTGACGGTCATCAGTTTGGCCCTGGGGATGTGGTAGTCTCCGGGAACTGGGGGGGGTATGCTTAACTTCCCCTACTGATAAGCACCTAGCAGGACGTGACTGAGCCCTAGGGGAGGGTGTCCCCAGGGCCAAAATCTGCCCCAGGGACATCAACCTACCCTAACCCCTCTTGTTTTGATTCACAAGGCTGAGCGTGGTGCAGGGTTGACTGGTTAATGGAGTTCTGGCCACAGGGCCTGGACAACCCCCACCAAGCACTGCCAAAGTTTGTGCATTGTGCAGGCTTGGGTGTATATAGGGGCTAGGCCGCAGAGCCTGGCCACAGGCCAGGCCCTGTAACCAACCATATCTGTGCACTGCCAAAGGTTGGATTAATGTAAAGTGATTTAAATTACTTAAAAGTAAAAAAGGAAAAAGGTTACTGGGACATTAGAGTTAGGAAGCAGAATTTTAAAAAACATAGAAATTCACTCAACTTAACTTTGAGCACTAACTATAACATCCCTTAAACCTTTGTTTTTTTATGTGAAGCTATTTATTTGCACCCATATGATGAATTTGTTTGAATGTTGCAGACGTGCTGCCGCCGTTTCATTTTGGTAGGGATGAAAGTTTTGCTGTGTTTGGTCAAGGAGGTGCATAGAAAAATGGCGGCCCAAAACCAGGCTTGAAATCTAAAGGTATTGGTATTTTGTATAACATGAAAACAGCCAGTCAGATTTTGCTGACATTTTACAGCATTAGATATTAGGGTGTGTAGATGATTCTTCTGGGTACTGTGGATAAGCAGTGAAAGTATTTCTTAAGTTATAAGGTTTTTCAACTTAGTGATATCTTGTAGCACAATATGACTAAAAGTAGCAAGAAAGCCAAAAAAATAAAATAGACTACATATTTAAAGTTTCTGATTTACTACATGAACAAATGAAAGACCCATTTATGGTCACATGCTGATGGAAACCTATACAAAAATACATAACAAATACAATCCATCCTAATCTACAAAAGTTGACTTTGCATGCTCTCTGCCTCGCAAAATAATAGTGGCTAAACAAGCGAAACAAAAACCACCTTGCTTATGCCGTTGCAATGATGCACACAAAGTTCTAATTGGAGGACGTGATAGCTAGTTACTAAGAAATAAAAATAATAATCTAATGATTGGCTTTCATTCACTTTGGCTTTGACATGTAGCACAATCCTACTAAAAGTACCAAGGAACCCAAAAGGATAAGCTAGACTGCATATGAAACGTTCAGATTTATTACATGTGCAACTGAAAGACCCATTTATGGCCACACGCTAATGGAAATTTATAAGCAAATACATTACAAATACAATATATAAAAAGGAAGAAATCACAATAACTCTGATTGCCACTCTGTAGTTACAGTCAGCATTCCCAAAGATAGGAATTCCTTGGACATTACCTCCCTAATAACTTTCTACCCAATTGACGAATCACCACAAACATTTCCAGACCTATAAAATTTTCTACACATTGAGATGATGTATATTTTTGTGGTGAATCGCTAAGGGGGTGCAAAAATAAATGGGGGTCGTGAAACCAATTTTTCCACCAATGCATTCTGCTTACACTATTTATTTGATGTAGCCTGAAAACAGCTGAATGGATTTGCATGACATTTGGCCAAAGTATACCTTATGGTGCAGAGATCATGCCTTTTGGGCACAGTTAATTAGGGTGTGTATGTTTTAAGTTATGAGCCATTTAAACTTTACATCTGTCACTGTGGTAGCTTTGCGGAATTTCACTAAATTTTGTTAAACTACCATGGCACATGGCTGTAAACTTATTTTAAAATATATACAAGATATAAATAAATATCCCTATCTTTACCACTTTAATAGATGGTAATAATTAGGGACCTAGAACTTACGTATATCTAAGGCCCTAACACTGAACGCAACCAAAGTGTAGTAAAAACAATATCGCTGCCTTTTCATAGTTAAATGAGCAGTTGCGATGGCACTGTTTGAAACACACGGCTACTCTATCTTCAGAGACTATTAGTGATTGCTAGTGAGTAGAGATAATCGGTCTGAGATACTTGTTTACTTTTTAGAGGTTAGTTCCAACCAGCATCAAGGGTTGTTCGTTGATGGGACGTACCCAGTTAGGTAAAGGAGATGGACACCGAGATTTTAATAACAAATGTTTTGGGTTGTCTTCCAGAAAATTCTCCAATTTGGTGGATAATATTAGGTTAGCAGATGAAAACAGGCAAACACTAAAACGTGATTCTCCTGACCCAGTCGGAATGCTCACTTGACAGCATGTTCTCACGGATGCCTAATAAAAAGGACTTGATCTGGCCTTATTTAGTCTCCTATAAATTTGTAGCCAGTCTCAATAATGTCCATGTGTTTTATTTATGTAGTTTTTTGGCAGTGCTGGATTAGAGGAGAATTTATCTGGATCTCAGATCTGGGATGCAGGCATTGACCTAAAGAAACGTACCATGCCAGTTCAATTTGTCAACAGGCCAGTGCTTTAAATGGGCCGGTACTATCACTTTTTTATTTGGAGAGGGAGAGTACCTGCACTCAGTCGCTGCTCGTCGAGGGGGCGGGGCGGCGCACGGGGTGGGGGGGGGGGGGGGGGTGGGGGAGGTGAGAGGGGACATAACTTTAAAAAATATATATAAAACATATTTACGTACCTTCGCTTCCGCGACCCTCAGTTCCTCTGCTCTTCCGTCTTGCTCCAGTACAGGATGGAGGAGCCGTCCATGCCTGCACTTCTCAAGAAAAATGTAATTATTTTAATTGGAGAGTATCGGCACTTAGCAAAAACAAGCAGGTTCTCTGTTACAGAGTACGTGCACTTTTATTTTTCCATTTCAAGCACTGGTCAACACCATGACACATTAAATGGTACTAGCACTTTCAGTGCTTTTACGATGAGAGCAGCAACCTGCAGAGGATTAAGGAAGCCTCTAATTTTCATTTCCAACTCTGCCAATTATAAATGCCTCTCTTAAATGGCCATCAGCAGTCCTTTTGTTTAAGTCTGTTTGTGGCTCAGAGCTAGCCCGAGCGTCACTCCGTGATGCAAATGCCACGGAGAAAACAAGGTCACTCACGCTTGTCGCTTATAACTGCTAAATAGATAAATTATGATTTGGAGGCAGGATCTTTACTTTTCCAAGGTCTATGCATAAGAGGTAATCAGCACTGTGAGAATGTCAGATGTATGTGAATATGAGCTATTGCACTAATAATCAATCACTTTATCCGCTCACTAAAAAGATCTTATAATTAAAAAGCAACCCTCTTTGACAAACTTAGAATAATAATAGACTGAGAAAAAAGTAGGTAAGCCTTGCAATTTGCATTTAGCTCTTTGATGCCAATGCACACTTCACTAGGCTCAATAAGTTATAAAACACAGATTTGAACTTGTTTCTTGCAAGAACACGAAAATCTGCGCATCAAAAATATCACATTTTGCTATCTATATATCTAAATATAATCCTGTGTCCTGCTAATTACACTCTGTGTTTTGCAGCAGGCGCATTAACCCTGTATGCTATTTCATGGTGAGTCACACCTGTGACTAGGATGTCTTCAGATCTATCCAGAAATTGCATTAACACTAGAGTGGCCTTATTGATGTAAAACCATTATTGTTGCTGAGTACTCAAAGATATCTACAGCATATGAATTACTTTGTAAGATATTTAAATATGCTGCCTATTTGGAGCAATATTTTCTATCTCATTTGTCATTGTCTTTGGTGGCAAAGCCCTTATTTATTTCTTGGCAGTATTACTGTCGATTCGCCGCTGCAGTGGACTTGAAAACACTGTCAACTTGACAGTGTCCTGCATCCCTGATTTAGATGTATTGTGGCTGAGCCGCAGACTACTACGACAAGAGTGTTTTACGTAGTCATCAGGCCAGTGAGTTTCTGATGACCCTATTGAGATGTTAAAGTCCTGAAGGCGGTGTACTGGTGGTGGATTTCTGACAGTAATGGGCATTGTGCAACGGCAGTGGCTATGGAATACAGGTAAGTGACACACATATACTGTACCTTATCCTTATGTGCCTCCATACACTACACAATGCACAACACACTATATACACACTACTATCCATTGCCATTCGAACACAACACATGTACATGCCAAAAACACACATTGCCATCCATCCATGGCACAACACATGCACATTATTGATACTGCACTCACATATGACACAACCACAACAACCAACAAAACTACACTCATCTACACAAACACACTCAGACACAAGCACGACTCACGTCATGACATCGACCACCACACAACAACAATACTCCCCTCCATGTTGCACTAGCAACACAGCACATAGCCAAACATACACAACAAAACGCAGACCCGTCTGTAAGTGGCAGTCAAACAGACACACCCACATCACACACTCCACTTCCCTCTGCCTCAACTACCCAATTGAATCGCACACATACATAGACATAATGACTCAAATACACAGCTATAAGCATACCATCACCAGTGCAGGTCCCCTTGCAATGTGCACACTTGGACATAGTTGACAAGTATGAATGTAACATCACTGTGGTGCCAGCATTCATTTGGCAATGAATACTGAGACCAAAATGACAGATGTGTATGTGTGTAATATGTTTCATATACCAATGTGTCCCCATCCATGTCCCACACAAATTTGCTCCCGACGTATGCGATGCTCATAATAAAAAAAAATTACTGTGATAAATATATGATTGCAGTGGTCCTGAGCTCATATGCGGTGATCACACAATGTACACAGCCAAAGCAGGTTCCCTACCTTTTAGTTCAGAGATGATTAGAGGTCATGTTTTCTCCATGATCCAGTGGCAGCAGTGACGGAAGGTCATATCTGGTCATGTCCAGTAGAAAATCGAAATGGAATGTCGAAAAAGGTAGGTTTATACACCTTTTTCCCTGCAAGCTGCCAACTCGGGTTTGGAGGTCAGACTGCCACAGTTGGTTTAGTTCCGCATCAACTTCTATTACCAATGGCGCCGCTAAGGCAGCTGGAGTTTCTTGGCGGAATCGGCGGGACTCTGGCACTCTTTCACCTTTGGCCCCACCAATATCTAAATTGGGTGAGCAGACCGCCTAGTAGACAGACAGGATTCCAATTGAAAAATCGATTGCTGGACCATTTCTGCCAAGATCTAAATCTGGCCCAAAATGTATAAGTTAATTGACAGATCCGGCTCTGATGCCTCTGCCTCTGGTGACTGCACACCTTCTCTGCTGACAGCCCCCTTGCTCTTAATTTATGGGCTCCTGAAGTACATGTTTACATTTCCGCCACTAGCTTTAGGTTAGTGTGAGTGATGAATTAGGAGTGTTGACCTGTGGAGTAAAAAGGAACGTAGCTGTGCACCAGACTAAGAGGCCTATGAAGAACTCTCATTATCAAGATTTAATTACCAAGTTATCAGTGAGTGGGCCATGTATTCATCTGGCTTGCACTCGGGCCCAGGGCCCCCTTACTAAACACTTGGAAGTAAGGAGTTGCTACTGTGGGAATGACTGCCTCCTTCTGCCCCAGTAAGAAAAGATCTGCAAGTCAGTATAAAAGTGCTCTGACATAGCTGTGTGGGCACCTCACGTTTGCCTCTGCTGCAGTAAAACAGCCTCCCAGCAGGAGCAGGCTAATGTTTCTAGTCTCTTAATTAGTCCTTCATGTGCTGCCTTGTTTTGTGCTCTGAATGTCTTGTTCTAGCTTTCATCTCTACCTCTCTGTGTAGCCTTTAAGCTAACACTCATCTCCTGAAAGAAAACATACATGCTAATTAATCAGCACTATCAGCGCTGAAAATATACTCACAAGAGCACTTTACCTCTCCTACATCAAACCTGGCATGCAAAGTAGCAAAGCTGCAAAGCTGCACCTGCTCTCTCACTCTCACGCTAAGAGACGCTTCTTAAAGCTGTTCCCCAGGCAGGTAGATTTATACAATAACAATCATTAACAAGGCCAACAGCTCTCTGTTTTCATGAAATTGTGTGATAATGGATGGAAGAGTTTTTGTGGGCTTTTTTGAAGTCAGTGAAACCAGAGTTCATGAGTGAATGTTGTGGGTGATTGTGGATGGTGAATGGGTGACTGATGGTGCATAGATGTGTGCAGGGGCATAAAAAAGGCCCCTGTGGTGCAGTGCGGCCATTAACCCTTCAAGGGGGCTCTATCGAGCACAAGGCCAAAGACTATCTGTGAGTTATGGGAGACTCATGGTCTCTTTTTCACATTCTGCCAGGAGGCTCTATCATTTTGGCTTACCTCACAGGATGTATGATTGACGGATTTTATTACAAGACCAAAGGTTTCTATTATGCTTCCTTTTCTTGCTATAATTTCAATAGCCGCCAATATACAACAACAAAACCACATTTACCATGAGCCCATGGGAAAGAAGACACCATCAAAAGAAGTCATAAAGGAATAACCAATAGGGAGACTTTAACTTTAATAAATGTCTTAACTGCAAGCAACAACTACTCTTTTCTTGCTGCTCATAGTACAGATGAGGATCATTATCTTATATTTGTCTTCACACTTCAGTTCATTGAAATATATTGCTGTTAAAAGTTATTGTTGATTTTTTAGATACCTGTTCTCTTAAATCCTTTTCGTAGTAGAGCACATTCCCCTGTTGGGCGCTCTGTTGGTTTCATGCTGGAGCGCGTCTTTTCCTCACTACGCACCTCTCCATGCTCTGAGGAGAGATGCTCTGTTCCAGTACACAGTAAGAAGTGCATTCACCTGCTCCACTTGAGGAGGCTGCATTGTTCCTCACGTCTTCTCCAATTCCTTCCACGTGGGTGGAGCTTATCGGTCGTGCCCGCTTCCCTACATTGACTTTATGGCTTCCGACGTGTCTCAGTGTCCTCCTGAGCACACCCCTTGTACTCCCCTCTTGCCTGTTTTAAAGAGTTTTGATCATTTTTTCTTCACATTGGTATTTTTCGGTATCATTGTAAGCTTTGCAGTCTATGGCCCTAATTATAACATTGGTCGTAAATCCTGCTTACCGCCACGGTGATGGCCGCCAATATACCGTTGCGAGGCGAACCTCGTTCGCCATATTATGACACACACACACCAAACTGACAGAATACTGCTACAAACACATATCCGTCAGACCAAAGTTCAGTGGTAAAGTGTTGGAACTACCACCCATACTGTTATGCCAACAAAACAATGGCCACCACATTAACCCACAAATCACCACAGCGGACATTCAACGCAGTAAACCATTGATAGAACACACCAGTGCGGTCCCAGTGGCCACCCAAATACAAACCAACACAACATTAGCCAATAACGAAAACACAACCTGACACTGATACACACACTACACCCACATTACCCACAACCCTTTACGAACATCAAAAATTGCCACAAGACAGACATGAATATCAGAGACAACTATACACACCACAAACACTGTAGGAAAGTACCATCTTGCCTGGCATGTTACCCCCATTTTCACTGTATGCATGTTTGTTTTTGCCCATGTGTCACTGGGATCCTGCCAGGCAGGACCCCAGTGCTCATAATGTATGCCCTGTATGTGTTCCCTGTGTGGTGCCTAACTGTATCACTGAGGCTCTACTAACCAGAACCTCAGTGTTTATGCTCTCTCTGCTTTCTAAAATTGTCACTGCAGGCTAGTGACAAATTTTTACCAATTCTCATTGGCACACTGGAACAACCATATAATTCCCTTGTATATGGTACCTAGGTACCCAGGGTATTGGGGTTCCAGGAGATCCCTATGGGCTGCAGCATTTCTTTTGCCACCCATAGGGAGCTCAGACAATTCTTACACAGGACTGCCACTGCAACCTGAGTGAAATAATGTCCACATTATTTCACAGCCATGTTTCACTGCACATAAGTAACTTATAAGTCACCTATATGTCTAACCCTCACTTGGTGAAGGTTAGGTGCCAAGTTAATTAGTGTGTGGGCACCCTGGCACTAGCCAAAGTGCCCCCACATTGTTCAGGGCAAATTCCCCGGACTCTGTGAGTGTGGGGACGCCATTACACGTGTGCACTACACATAGGTCACTGCCTATGTGTAGCGTCACAATGGTAACTCCGAACATAGCCATGTAACATGTCTAGGATCACACAATTCCATGATCTCCCGGGTCTCTAGCACAGAACCCGGGTACTGCCAAACTGCCTTTCTGGGGTTTCCACTGCAGCTGCTGCTGCTGCCAACCCCTCAGACAGGTTTCTGCCCCCATGGGGTCTGGGCAGCCCAGTCCCAGGAAGGCAGAACAAAGGATTTCCTCTGCGAGAGGGTGTTACACCCTCTCCCTTTGGAAATAGGTGTGAAGGGCTGGGGAGAAGTAGCCTCCCCAGCCTCTGATAATGCTTTGATGGTACATATGGTGCCCATCTCTGCATAAGCCAGTCTACACTGGTTCAGGGATCCCCCAGCACTGCTCTGGCGCAAAACTGGACAAAGGAAAGGGGAGTGACCACTCCCCTGACCAGTACCTCCCAGGGGAGGTGCCCAGAGCTCCTCCAGTGTGTCCCAGACCTCTGCCATCTGGATTCAGAGGTGTTGGGGCACAATGGACTGCTCTGAGTGGCCAGTGCCAGCAGGTGACGTCAGAGACCCCTCCTGATAGGTGCTTACCTCTTTCAGCAGCCAAGCCTCCTTTCTTAGTAGCCAAACCACCTTTTTTGGCTATTTAGGGTCTCCCCTCTAGGCTGTTCCTCAGTTAACGAATGCAAGAGCTCACCAGAGTTCCTCTGCACTTCCCTCTTCAACTTCTGCCAAGGATCGACCACTGACTGCTCCAGAACGCCTGCAAAACCACAACAAAGTAGCAGGACGACTACCAGCAACATTGTAGCACCTCATACTGCCGGCTTTCTCGACTGTTTCCTTGTGGTGCATGCTCGCTGTCTGCCTTCACCCTGCACTGGAAGCCAAGAAGAAATCTTCCGTGGGTCAACGGAATCTTCCCCCTGCTAACGCAGGCACCAAACTTCTATATCACTGGTCCTCTGGGTCCCCTTTTGTCACGTGGTCCCTAGAACACCGGAGCTGGGTCCAAGTGACTCCCACAGTCCAGTGGCCCTTCTGTCCAAAGTTGGTGGAGGTATGACCTTGCCTCCCCACGGCGGACAGCAAACCTGTGTACTGTGTGATTTGCAGCTGCTCCGGCCTCTGTGCACTTTTCCAAGGATTCCTTTGTGCACGGCCTAGCCCAGATCCCCAACACTCAGTCCTGCAGTGCCCAACTCACTGAGTTGGACTCCGACGTCGTGGGACCCTCCTTTGTGACTCTGAGTTGACCGCTGTCCTCAGATCTTCTAAGTGCCTGTTCCAGTACTTCTGCTTTTGCTGCCTGCTTTTGCAGGGGCTCTATGAGTTGCTGAGTGCCCCCTCTGTCTCCTCCTCCAAGGGGCGACATCCTGGTCCTTCCTGGGCCCCAGCAGTACCCAAAAACCTCAACGACGACTCTTGCAGCTAGCAAGGCTTGTTTACAGTATTTCTGCCTGGAAACATTTCTGCAACCTCCAGCACGCCGTGGAGACGTTCCTAGCCCTTTTCGTTGTTGCAGAATCTTTGTCTTCTTCCACCCGGAGGCAGCCCCTTTGCACCTTCATTGGGGGTTTGGTGGGCTCCTGCCCCTCCGGACACTTTCGTGACTCTTGGACTTGGTCCCCTTCCTTTACAGGTCCTCAGGTCCAGGAATCCGTCTTCAGTGTTTTGCTAGTGCTTGTGGTTCTTGCAAAATCCCCTATCACGACTATTCTGTCTTTCTGGGGTAGTAGGGTAACTTTGGTCCTACTTTTCAGGGTCTTGGTGTGGGGTATTTTGGACACCCTTACTGTTTTCTCACAGTCCCAGTGACCCTCTACAACTTCCCATTGGCCTGGGGTCCATTCGTGATTCGCATTCCAGTTTTGGAGTATATGGTTTGTGTTGCCCCTAGGCCTATGTCTACCTGTTGCATTCTATTGTGATTCCTCATTGTTTGCACTACTTTTCTTACTGTTGCTTACCTGTTTTGGGTTTGTGTACATAGAATTTGTGCATATTACTTACCTCCTAAGTGAGGGTATCTGTAGGAGGCTGGACTGGCTTGTAGTGAGTACCAAGGGGTACTTGCACCTTGCACCAGGCCCAGTTATCCCTTATTAGTGTATAGGGTGTCTAGCAGCTTAGGCTGATAGATAATGGTAGCTTAGCAAAGCAGCTCAGGCTGAACTAGGAGACGTGTGAAGCTACTACAGTACCACTTAGTGTCATATGCACAATATCATAAGAAAACACAATACACAGTTATACTAAAAATAAAGGTACTTTATTTTTTATGACAATATGCCAAAGTATCTTAGAGTGTACCCTCAGTGAGAGGATAGGAAATATACACAAGATATATATACACAATAGCAAAAATATGCAGTATAGTCTTAGAAAACAGTGCAAACAATGTATAGTTACAATAGGATGCAATGGGGAAACATAGGGATAGGGGCAACACAAACCATATACTCCAGAAGTGGAATGCGAACCACGAATGGACCCCAAACCTATGTGACCTTGTAGAGGGTCGCTGGGACTATTAGAAAATAGTGAGAGTTAGCAAAATAACCCTCCCCAAGACCCTGAAAAGTGAGTGCAAAGTGCACCAAAGTTCCCCTAAGGACAAAATAGTCGTGTTAGAGGGAAAATGCAAGGAAAACACAAATCAGCAATGCAACAACGATGGATTCCTGACTGAGGGTACCTGTGGAACAAGGGGACCAAGTCCAAAAGTCACAAGCAGCTCGGAGGTGGGCAGATGCCCAAGAAATGCCAGCGGTTGGTGCAAAGAAGCTCTTACTAGGCTGAAGAACTGTGAATACTGCAGGAACGACAAGGGCTAGAGACTTCCCCTTTGGAGGATGGATCCCCCACGCCTTGGAGAGTCGTGCAGAAGTGTTTTCCCGCCGGATGGACGCCAACAAGCCTTGCTACACGCAAATCGTGCGTTTGGCGTTTTTGGACGCTGCTGGGGCCCAGGAGGGACCAGGAGGTCGCAAATTGGACCTGCAGAGAGAGGGGACGTCGAGCCAGACAAAGAGCCCTCACTGAAGCAGGTAGCACCCGGAGAAGTGCCAGAAACAGGCACTACGAGGATGCGTGAAACGGTGCTCGCCGAAGTTGCACAAAGGAGTCCCACGTCGCCGGAGACCAACTTAGAAAGTCGTGCAATGCAGGTTAGAGTGCCGTGGACCCAGGCTTGGCTGTGCACACAGGATTTCCGCCAGAAGTGCACAGGGGCCGGAGAAGCTTGCAAAGTCGCGGTTCCCAGCAATGCAGCCCAGCGAGGTGAGGCAAGGACTTACCTCCACCAAACATGGGCTGAAGAGTCACTGGACTGTGGGGGTCACTTGGACGGTGTCGCTGGATTCGAGGGACCTCGCTCGTTGTGCTGAGAGGAGACCCAAGGGACCGGAGATGCAGCTTTTTGGTGCCTGCGGTTGCAGGGGGAAGATTCCGTCGACCCACGGGAGATTTCTTCGGAGCTTCTGGTGCAGAGAGGAGGCAGGCTACCCCCACAGCATGCACAAGCAGGAAAACAGTCGAGAAGGCGGCAGGATCAGCGTTACAGAGTTGCAGTAGTCGTCTTTGCTACTATGTTGCAGGTTTGCAGGCTTCCAGCGCGGTCAGCGGTCGATTCCTTATCAGAAGGTGAAGAGGGAGATGCAGAGGAACTCGGCTGAGCTCATGCATTCGTTATCTAAAGTTTCCCCAGAGACAGAGACCCTAAATAGCCAGAAAAGAGGGTTTGGCTACCTAGGAGAGAGGAAAGGCTACTAACACCTGAAGGAGCCTATCAGCAGGAGTCTCTGACGTCACCTGGTGGCACTGGCCACTCAGAGCAGTCCAGTGTGCCAGCAGCACCTCTGTTTCCAAGATGGCAGAGGTCTGGAGCACACTGGAGGAGCTCTGGACACCTCCCAGGGGAGGTGCAGGTCAGGGGAGTGGTCACTCCCCTTTCCTTTGTCCAGTTTCGCGCCAGAGCAGGGGCTAAGGGGTCCCTGAACCGGTGTAGACTGGCTTATGCAGAATTGGGCACCTCTGTGCCCAACAAAGCATTTCCAGAGGCTGGGGGAGGCTACTCCTCCCCTGCCTTCACACCATTTTCCAAAGGGAGAGGGTGTCACACCCTCTCTCAGAGGAAGTTCTTTGTTCTGCCATCCTGGGCCAGGCCTGGCTGGACCCCAGGAGGGCAGCTGCCTGTCTGAGGGGTTGGCAGCAGCAGCAGCGGCAGTGAAACCCCAGGAAGGGCAGTCTGGCAGTACCAGGGTCTGTGCTACAGACCACTGGGATCATGGAATTGTACCAACAATGCCAGGATGGCATAGAGGGGGCAATTCCATGATCATAGACATGTTACATGGCCATATTCGGAGTTACCATGGTGAAGCTACATATAGGTAGTGACCTATATGTAGTGCACGTGTGTAATGGTGTCCCCGCACTCACAAAGTTCAGTGAATTGGCTCTGAACAATGTGGGGGCACCTTGGCTAGTGCCAGGGTGCCCACACACTAAGTAACTTTGCACCTAACCTTTACCAGGTAAAGGTTAGACATATAGGTGACTTATAAGTTACTTAAGTGCAGTGTAAAATGGCTGTGAAATAACGTGGACGTTATTTCACTCAGGCTGCAGTGGCAGGCCTGTGTAAGAATTGTCAGAGCTCCCTATGGGTGGCAAAAGAAATGCTGCAGCCCATAGGGATCTCCTGGAACCCCAATACCCTGGGTACCTCAGTACCATATACTAGGGAATTATAAGGGTGTTCCAGTAAGCCAATGTAAATTGGTAAAAATGGTCACTAGCCTGTCAGTGACAATTTGGAAAGAAATGAGAGAGCATAACCACTGAGGTTCTGGTTAGCAGAGCCTCAGTGAGACAGTTAGGCACCACACAGGGAACATATACATGCACACCTATGAGCACTGGGGCCCTGTGTGACAGGGTCCCAGTGACACATACATATAGGCCACAAACCTATGAGCACTGGGGTCCTGACCAGCAGGATCCCAGTGACACATAACAACCATACTGAAAACATAGTGTTTTCACTATGAGCACTGAGGCCTGGCTATCAGGATCCCAGTGAGACAGTGAAAACAGTGACAAACACCCTGACATACACTCACAAACAGGCCAAAAGTGGGGGTAACAAGGCTAGAAAGAGGCTACCTTCTCACACAACCCCCCCCCAAACGAAGGACAATAAGGCTAACCTTGGCCAGTTGAGACTTTATTGTCTAAGTGGTGATAAGTAGAGAGTAGCTCTGCAATAGACTGGTTACTCCCTTTATCATCCACTATATGGTTACTTCCCTGTGGGGATGTAAACCACCCTGTTTGAAGTTTTTTAGCTAAGCAACAATGTGAAGATGTATTTTCAGAGTTTCTATCAGTAAGTTTTAGGTTAGAGCAGTGGGAATTGTCCACTGAACCTATTTGTAGTGATGGAAATGCCAGACAGGGATGCTGTCTCAGAAAAGCCATAGCTGGGCAAAAACTTTGTCCATCTGGCTGGAAGAGAGAACAGGGATGCTGTTTCTCTTGAGTTGGAGCAGGGCAGGGATGCTGTCCTATGAGCTCCACACTAGGGCAGGGATGCTGTCCTAAGTGTTGTGAGGTAGTGCAGGGTTTCTGCACTAAAGTTTCTCTGGGAGGGTTGGAGGGATGCTCCATGTTAACTAAAATGGTGCTGTTTTTCTCACCAATGTTAGTTATCCCACAGAGAGGTACTTCCACCTCAGGGAGTCCAGCTTTGCCAGCTGATGATTCCCTTGGAACAGGTGCCACCCCAGGAGAGGTTTCTCCCACCACAGGAATAGTATCCTGAATGGTAGGGTGGTTAGGGGATACTGTG
This sequence comes from Pleurodeles waltl, assembly GCF_031143425.1. Taxonomy (NCBI): domain Eukaryota; kingdom Metazoa; phylum Chordata; class Amphibia; order Caudata; family Salamandridae; genus Pleurodeles; species Pleurodeles waltl. Next base: position 922,826,270 of record NC_090446.1, on the reverse strand, counting down.
ATACCCTTTTTACCTGTTGATGGAGAGGGATCCTGAGTTTTCAGGCCTTCTCTCCTTTGCTTTTTCATTTCACTTGAAATGAGAGGGAACAATTCCTCAGGGATGCCCAGCATGGCTGCATGGGCATAAAACTCTACATCAGCCCAACCTGAGGCCTCTAGGTCATTACCTAAGAGACAGTCTACAGGTAAGCTAGGTGATACCACCACCTGCTTAGGGCCAGTAACTCCACCCCAACTAAACTGAATTATAGCTAAGGGAAGAAACTTAGTGGAGTTATGGACATCAATAATCTTATACTGTTGTCCAATGATGTGTTGTTCAGGAGGCACTAGGTTTTCAGTCACCAAAGTGAAACTGGCACCTGTGTCCCTGTAGGCCAAGGCCTCAACACCATTTATTGAAACTGTCTGCCTGTACTTATCCATTGTAAGGGGACAAGCAGCCAGTGTGGCAAGGCCAATGCCACTAGGTGTGACAGAAACTGTCTTGGGACTGATTACATCAGTTTCCACTATGGACCCATAAGTGAACCCAACTACACCCTTTGCTTGACTGTTGCCAGCAGTCCCACCACTAGTACCACTACTGCTAGGGGCACTAGAGCTTGATGTATTAGTGGTGGTAGGCTCAGGGGGTTTACCTGGACAGGACTTATCCCCTGGCCTATGGCCTCTGTTTTTACACACAAAGCACCAAGGCTTTTTAATGTGTGCAGGTTGGGAAGAAGAGGAAGAATTTGTTTTATCCCCACCCTCTGAAGAGTGTTTAAGATTTGAAGTGGGATCTTTGGTTTTACCCTTATCCCCATGCTTATCTTGAGATTTTTCACCATCTTTCTTCTTATTGCCATCTTTGTCACCCCCTGTATGAACTTTTCTGTTCACCCTTGTTCTGACCCATTTGTCTGCCTTCTTTCCCAATTCTTGGGGAGAGGTCAGATCAGAGTCTACCAGGTACTGGTGCAACAAATCAGACACAATGTAGGAGGCTGGACTGGCTTGTAGTGAGTACCAAGGGGTACTTGCACCTTGCACCAGGCCCAGTTATCTCTTATTAGTGTATAGGGTGTCTAGCAGCTTAGGCTGATAGATAATGGTAGCTTAGCAAAGCAGCTCAGGCTGAACTAGGAGACGTGTGAAGCTACTACAGTACCACTTAGTGTCATATGCACAATATCATAAGAAAACACAATACACAGTTATACTAAAAATAAAGGTACTTTATTTTTTATGACAATATGCCAAAGTATCTTAGAGTGTACCCTCAGTGAGAGGATAGGAAATATACACAAGATATATATACACAATAGCAAAAATATGCAGTATAGTCTTAGAAAACAGTGCAAACAATGTATAGTTACAATAGGATGCAATGGGGAAACATAGGGATAGGGGCAACACAAACCATATACTCCAGAAGTGGAATGCGAACCACGAATGGACCCCAAACCTATGTGACCTTGTAGAGGGTCGCTGGGACTATTAGAAAATAGTGAGAGTTAGCAAAATAACCCTCCCCAAGACCCTGAAAAGTGAGTGCAAAGTGCACCAAAGTTCCCCTAAGGACAAAATAGTCGTGTTAGAGGGAAAATGCAAGGAAAACACAAATCAGCAATGCAACAACGATGGATTCCTGACTGAGGGTACCTGTGGAACAAGGGGACCAAGTCCAAAAGTCACAAGCAGCTCGGAGGTGGGCAGATGCCCAAGAAATGCCAGCGGTTGGTGCAAAGAAGCTCTTACTAGGCTGAAGAACTGTGAATACTGCAGGAACGACAAGGGCTAGAGACTTCCCCTTTGGAGGATGGATCCCCCACGCCTTGGAGAGTCGTGCAAAAGTGTTTTCCCGCCGGATGGACGCCAACAAGCCTTGCTACACGCAAATCGTGCGTTTGGCGTTTTTGGACGCTGCTGGGGCCCAGGAGGGACCAGGAGGTCGCAAATTGGACCTGCAGAGAGAGGGGACGTCGAGCCAGACAAAGAGCCCTCACTGAAGCAGGTAGCACCTGGAGAAGTGCCAGAAACAGGCACTACAAGGATGCGTGAAACGGTGCTCGCCGAAGTTGCACAAAGGAGTCCCACGTCGCCGGAGACCAACTTAGAAAGTCGTGCAATGCAGGTTAGAGTGCCGTGGACCCAGGCTTGGCTGTGCACACAGGATTTCCGCCGGAAGTGCACAGGGGCCGGAGAAGCTTGCAAAGTCGCGGTTCCCAGCAATGCAGCCCAGCGAGGTGAGGCAAGGACTTACCTCCACCAAACTTGGGCTGAAGAGTCACTGGACTGTGGGGGTCACTTGGACGGTGTCGCTGGATTCGAGGGACCTCGCTCGTCGTGCTGAGAGGAGACCCAAGGGACCGGAGATGCAGCTTTTTGGTGCCTGCGGTTGCAGGGGGAAGATTCCGTCGACCCACGGGAGATTTCTTCGGAGCTTCTGGTGCAGAGAGGAGGCAGGCTACCCCCACAGCATGCACAAGCAGGAAAACAGTCGAGAAGGCGGCAGGATCAGCGTTACAGAGTTGCAGTAGTCGTCTTTGCTACTATGTTGCAGGTTTGCAGGCTTCCAGCGCGGTCAGCGGTCGATTCCTTATCAGAAGGTGAAGAGGGAGATGCAGAGGAACTCGGCTGAGCTCATGCATTCGTTATCTAAAGTTTCCCCAGAGACAGAGACCCTAAATAGCCAGAAAAGAGGGTTTGGCTACCTAGGAGAGAGGAAAGGCTACTAACACCTGAAGGAGCCTATCAGCAGGAGTCTCTGACGTCACCTGGTGGCACTGGCCACTCAGAGCAGTCCAGTGTGCCAGCAGCACCTCTGTTTCCAAGATGGCAGAGGTCTGGAGCACACTGGAGGAGCTCTGGACACCTCCCAGGGGAGGTGCAGGTCAGGGGAGTGGTCACTCCCCTTTCCTTTGTCCAGTTTCGCGCCAGAGCAGGGGCTAAGGGGTCCCTGAACCGGTGTAGACTGGCTTATGCAGAATTGGGCACCTCTGTGCCCAACAAAGCATTTCCAGAGGCTGGGGGAGGCTACTCCTCCCCTGCCTTCACACCATTTTCCAAAGGGAGAGGGTGTCACACCCTCTCTCAGAGGAAGTTCTTTGTTCTGCCATCCTGGGCCAGGCCTGGCTGGACCCCAGGAGGGCAGCTGCCTGTCTGAGGGGTTGGCAGCAGCAGCAGCGGCAGTGAAACCCCAGGAAGGGCAGTCTGGCAGTACCAGGGTCTGTGCTACAGACCACTGGGATCATGGAATTGTACCAACAATGCCAGGATGGCATAGAGGGGGCAATTCCATGATCATAGACATGTTACATGGCCATATTCGGAGTTACCATGGTGAAGCTACATATAGGTAGTGACCTATATGTAGTGCACGTGTGTAATGGTGTCCCCGCACTCACAAAGTTCAGTGAATTGGCTCTGAACAATGTGGGGGCACCTTGGCTAGTGCCAGGGTGCCCTCACACTAAGTAACTTTGCACCTAACCTTTACCAGGTAAAGGTTAGACATATAGGTGACTTATAAGTTACTTAAGTGCAGTGTAAAATGGCTGTGAAATAACGTGGACGTTATTTCACTCAGGCTGCAGTGGCAGGCCTGTGTAAGAATTGTCAGAGCTCCCTATGGGTGGCAAAAGAAATGCTGCAGCCCATAGGGATCTCCTGGAACCCCAATACCCTGGGTACCTCAGTACCATATACTAGGGAATTATAAGGGTGTTCCAGTAAGCCAATGTAAATTGGTAAAAATGGTCACTAGCCTGTCAGTGACAATTTGGAAAGAAATGAGAGAGCATAACCACTGAGGTTCTGGTTAGCAGAGCCTCAGTGAGACAGTTAGGCACCACACAGGGAACATATACATGCACACCTATGAGCACTGGGGCCCTGTGTGACAGGGTCCCAGTGACACATACATATAGGCCACAAACCTATGAGCACTGGGGTCCTGACCAGCAGGATCCCAGTGACACATAACAACCATACTGAAAACATAGTGTTTTCACTATGAGCACTGAGGCCTGGCTATCAGGATCCCAGTGAGACAGTGAAAACAGTGACAAACACCCTGACATACACTCACAAACAGGCCAAAAGTGGGGGTAACAAGGCTAGAAAGAGGCTACCTTCTCACAGTATCCTATGAGATACTTTTGGCATATTGGGGGTCATTACAACATTGGCGGTAAAAACCGCTTACCGCCGTGCAGAAGACCGCCAACACACCGCCGCGGAATTCCGCCACAGCTATTATGACCCACATCTCGGAATCAGACAAAGTTCAGACACCCACACAAGTCCGCCACACCAAATGTCAGTGATAAACTGGTGAAAACAAATCCTCCACCGCCACGCCAACAGAAATACGCCCACACTATCACGACACACGAATCCATGCGGCGATCTTTTAACCGCGGTATCCCATTGGCGGTACACATCGCCGCGCTCAAAATACACACACTTCTACAAAACACAGCCACATTGGACAATTCGAAATACACACACCTGATACACATACACAAACCACTCCCACACACCCAATACAATATAAAACACAACCCCCACTTCACCCACAAACCCCTACGACCACAATTACAGAGAGAAGGACAGAGAGAGACACTACAAACTACTACCAAGCATCCACAGGCACACCACACCATCACCCACACTACTTCCACGCACAAAACACCACACACCACTACATATAACCACACTTATCACCACATACACCACCCCACACATCACCTACACCACCCCATGGCAAAGACACCCCGGGTTCTCGGAGGAGGAGCTCAGGGTCATGGTCGAGGAAATCGTCCGGGTAGAGCCACAGCTATTTGGAGCACAAGTGCAGCACACCTCAATTTCAAGGAAGATGGAGCTATGGCGAAGAATAGTCGACAGGGTGAACGCAGTGGGACAACACCCAAGAAATCGGGACGACATCAGGAAGAGGTGGAACGACCTACGGGGGATGGTGCGTTCCGTGGTCTCAAGACACCACATCGCGGTACAGCGGACTGGGGGCAGACCCCCACCTCCTCCCCCACAACTAACAACATGGGAGGAGCAGGTCTTGGAGATTCTGCATCCTGAGGGCCTCGCAGGAGTAGCTGGAGGAATGGACTCTGGTAAGTCAAACCTTTAACTACTTCATCCCCCACCCTACCTGCATGCTATCACAGACACCCACCCTCGCCCCCTCCCCTATCACTCCAACTCTTCACTAATGTACTAGTAACACAAACCACACATCCCAACACTAAGACCTGCATGCAACACCAAAGCATGGACACCCATCACTAAAGCATGCCCACTGCACATACCCATAACACCCCCCTCAACCATCATCACACAAGCCCCCACACAGGAATGCTAGCACTGGGGTACAGGGTCACCCACCCATTGCACACCATGACACACACAGATGCAATAATCATGCTTTTACACCCCTGCAGGACCACTACCCAATGTCACCAGACAGGAGGGTCCAGACATCTCCACCCCACCCACAGAAGAGGCCCACAGTGCTGACAGCAGCTCTGTCCAGCTGGATCCAGATGACCAGCCCGGACAATCGTGGGCCTCGGGACAGTCGGTTCTCCACACCCAGTCACAGGCCACCACAGAGCTTCCACCCTCTGGTAACACCAGCACAGCACCCACCCAGTGGGCCCACATCTCCATCCCCAGGACACGTCAATCAGCTGTGTGTCCACCACTACAGGGAACCCAGGATAACCCACCACCCCAACAACAACAACAGGGACTTGGGGGCAGTGGTAGTGGGCACACGGTCCAGGGGACGGAGGCCCAGGAACAAAGGGAAACTGGGAGGGTTGCTGTGCGACAGGGGGCGGACAGGCCAAGGGAACCCACTCTCCACGAGGCCCTCTTCTCCATCATGGGAGCATACTACCACTCCCAGGAGACGATGGCAACGGTCCTGGCCAAGTTTCAGGAGACCCAGCTCATGCAGGAGGAACAGTATTTTGGGTTCGGGGAGGAACTCAGAACCATCAGCTCCGCCCTGGGCACCATCGTAGGGGTGCTGAAGGAAATACTGAACACCAGGAGGGACACTGTGGCACTCCAAGGGGTCCCTGACACTAGCATGGACGATGAACTGCCCACCTCTGCCGTCACTAGTGGACAGGAGGCACCGCCACAGGACCACCACACCAGCACCCCACCCCCTGCAGACGGAGAACCACCCCGCAAGCTGTCCCTGAGATCCAGGAACAAGACAGAGCAAGATGCCAAGACCCCCGCCAAGAAATGAGACCACCCTGATTGTCGTCCCACTGTCCCACTTTGTAAGCCTGTCCATATTTAAACTGCCCCAGCTCCACTTCCTATGCCCATATGGGCAATCCACCTGTGAGACTAATAGACTGGACTCTGCCATGGACATTCCTCCACCATCACCCCTCACCATGTTACAACCCCCTCCAATATTTAGAACTTAAATAAACACCCTTGAAGCACAACACAATCTGGAGTCACTCTGTGATTTAGAAAATGTGTATTAGCAATGACAGTGACAAAATGCGTTTTCAAATGTAATGTCAACATACCTATGTCACACATCTCAAGTCCATGAGGAATCTAAGCAGATGACACACGTTGTAAACCACACCTGTGAAACCGTAAGGGAAATGTACAACTCAGTTACCATATACTGGTTGAAATCGACAGACAGGATAGAGGTAGAAGTGCGAAAGTACTTGTAGTAGGCAGGAATGTGTTCTCACCTGTGTGTCACTGGAAATATTGCTGGATAACTGAGTCCCTGTTGTCAATGTCATCTTACTCTGCTTCCTCCTCATCACTGTCCACAGGCTCCACAGCTGCCACAACACCGTCACCTGGACCATCCTCCTGCAGAAAAGGCACCTGTCGTCGCAAAGCCAAGTTGTGAAGCATACAGCAGGCCACGATGATCTGGCACACCTTCTTTGGTGAGTAGAATAGGGATCCACCTGTCATATGCAGGCACCTGAACCTGGCCTTCAGGAGGCCGAAGGTGCTTTCGATCACCCTCCTAGTCCGCCCATGTGCCTCATTGTAGCGTTCCTCTGCCCTGGTCCTGGGATTCCTCACTGGGGTCAGTAGCCATGACAGGTTGGGGTAACCAGAGTCCCCTAATAGCCACCCCGGTGCCTCTGGTGTTGACCCATCACATAAGGGATGCTGCTATTCCGCAGGATGTAGGCGTCAAGCACAGAGCCAGGGAACATAGCATTTACCTGGGAGATGTACTGGTCTACCAAACATACCATCTGTACATTCATCGAATAATAACTCTTCTGGTTCCTGTACACCTGTTCACTCCTTGTGGGGGGGGCAGAGCTACATGGGTCCCATCAATGGCACCTATAATGTTAGGGATATGTCAAAGGGAATAGAAGTCACCTTTAACTGTAGGCAAATCCTCCACCTGAGGGAAAACGATGTAGCTCCGCATGTGTTTCAGCAGGGCAGACAACACTCTGGACAACATGTTGGAAAACATAGGCTGGGACATCCCTGATACCATGGCCACTGTTGTTTGAAATGACCCACTTGCTAGGAAATGGAGCACTGATAGCACCTGCACTTGAGGGGGGATCCCTGTGGGATGGCGGATTGCTGACATCAGGTCTGGCTCCAACTGGGTACACAGTTCCTGGATTGTGGCATGGTCAAACCTGTAGGCGATGATCAAATGTCTTTCCTCCATTGTCGACAGGTCCACCAGCGGTCGGTACACCGGAGGATTCCGCCATCTCCTCACATGTCCCAGCAGACGGTGCCTAGGAATGACAACAGCGACCACAGAGTCAACAACTCAGAGGTATGTACCCACAGTCTACACAGAACACCATTCATACACAAAATGTGGCCTGTATTTGTGTTGTGCGACAAGGCCTAGGTCTGTGTGACGAAGTTGGTAATTAGGGCATGTGGGCCCCTGAAATGGCGGCTGCCTGACCTCTAAACTGGGACAATGGGATGTGAGGTAACTGCACTGGCGTTGTACTCTGTCGCGGTAGGCGGTCGAAGACCGCGGCGCAATGCTGCATTGGTTAACATTGGACCCTATCGGTCCCAGGAGCCAATGACGATGTACGCCGGCGGTGATGGTACGCACCGCCGCGGACGTGACCGCTGCGGACGTGACCGCCATTTTCTATCTGTTGAATCACTCGATACCTGATCTTCAACAGGAGAGGACCTACACTGCAAGTGCTGCTGTGACCTTGGTCTGGAAGAGACAATGGCTCGTGCGTCTGGGGAAAGGGCCCCTGCGTTCACTGCAGAGGAGTTGGCGAAGCTCGTGGATGGGGTCCTCCCCCAGTACACGCTACTCTACGGTCCTCCAGACTAACAGGTAAGTACACAGGGAGCATGTTGTATGGGCTATGCCTGTGTGGAGAGGGCTGGTTGTAAGAAGGAAGGGGGCACAGTTCTGCGTGCATGAAGGACTGTGAATGCATGTGCCACATGGCAAGGGTAGGGATGGGGGACAATCACTTAGACGGTGCAGTTGTTAATGACTTCTCTTCTTCCCCTGAACATGTCATGTAGGTCAGCACCCACCAGAAGTAGGATATTTGGTGTGCCATCGCCACGGACGTCCGGACCCTGGGGGTCCACAACAGACAGAGCACCCACTGCCGGAAAAGATGGGAGGACATTCGCCGCTGGAGCAAGAAGACGGCGGAGGCTCAGCTGGGGATGGCCACCCAACGTGGGAGGGGTGCCCGTCGAACCATGACCCCCCTGATGTTCCGGATCCTGGCGGTGGCCTACCCTGAGTTGGATGGGCGCTTGAGGGCTTCACAGCAGACACAAGGGGGTGAGTACACTATCATTCAGCGGACTTTACGTGCAGTGAAGGTGTCTGGGTGGGGGAGGAGGGCTGTGGGTTTCCCTAGGCCAGGGCGAGTTCCGTAGGCTAGGCCCCTCCGTAATGCAGGCCATGTGGCACCCCAGCCTACCTCTGTAGAGTGCCAAGTACAGGTATTCATGCCCCTGTATCATCTATGTGTGAAGATGTCGACCATAGCCATGTAGGCCATATCCCAGGAATTGCATCTGTAGAGGCCAACAGCACGACGTAGTGCAGGGGGCTGCTCTGTCTGTATTGTCCGCCAACGGTAGCGGTAAGCCATGCACTCAACCTGTCTTTCTTCTGTCATCCCCCATTTTTGTGGTCTCCCTGTTCTTGTGTGCATCAGTATCATCAGGCGGAGGCACAGTGGCACCGGAGCACGAGGGAGCTGCATCCCACATGGCCATGGAGGCCCACACCACAGACTCAGAATACACCAGTGGGACGGAGGGCGAGGGGAGCACCACGGTGGTCACAGGATCTGCAACCAGCGACACGGACTAGTCCTTGTGGTGGCGGCAAAATCTGTGTCCCCCACTTCTACAGGTACAGCCGCCACCCCCCCTACCAGCACCACCCTCCCAGCAGCCCCTCAGCCTTTGCCCCGTGCCCGCTCACCCAGGAGGGTGGGCATCACCTTCGCCCCAGGCACCTCAGCCTCTGCCCCAGTCACCTCTGCTGCCCTCAGTGAGGAGGCCATTGATCTCCTCAGGTCCCTCACTGTTGGGCAGTCTACCATTTTTAATGCCATCCAGGGTGTAGAAAGGGAATTGCAACACACAAATACATTCCTGGAGGGCATTCATTCTTGTCAGGCTGCCCTTCATCGAACCCTGTAAACTCTGGCCTCAGCACAGATGGCAGCCATTGTCCCTGTGTCTAGCCTCCCCCTCCAACTTCCTCCACCCCGACCCATTCCCCTCTACCTCAGCCTATCCCAAGCACACCTACAGACCAGTATGCACACACGTCAACACACAAGGGAAGCTCAGGCAAACATAAGCACCACACATCCCACAGGCACTCACGCAAGCATCACACACATACAGACACACCAACATCCACTGCCTCCACTGTGTCCCCCTCCTCCTCGTCTCCCTCCTCCCTCCCAGTCTCGTCTACACTCACACCTGCATGCACTACCACTGCAGCCACTACGTCCCACACCGGCACACCCACCACCACACCCCGCTCACGTGCAGTCACCACCCCCACTCCCATTTACACGTCCCCTGTGTCCTCTCCCAGTGTGTCTGCGTTGCCCCCTCCCAAGATACACAAACACAGGCACACACCCACCCAACAGCCATCCACCTCACGACAGCCTCCAGCCCATGCACCTGCACCCAAATCCACAAAACTTACACCTCCTACAACCAACACCTCTTCCTCCACTCCCAAACCCCCTCCATCTACCCGTCCCAGTGTCTCCCAAAAACTTTTCCTGGCACCCCTTAACCTATTTCCCACCACCCCCCCATCCAAATCTCATAGGTCCCGTACTAGCACCTCAGCCAAAAAATCTCCGGGACATTGGTGCCTGTTGTTACAGGTATGTGGAGTGCACCAGCCACCAGGACAGCCAGTGTGGCACGGAGCCACAGCACAGCCAGTCCCCCCCGTGAAGCACCAGAAGTTGGCCAGTGCCCGGCAGGAGAGGGGGAAGACTCCAGCCAGCAAAGCCGCTCACAAGGGTCCCGGGGGGAGTGTCGACTCAGCTGTGACTCCTCCCAAGGTGGGGAAGGGGCAGAAGAAATCTCCAAAGTCTGGGAGGAGCAGCACAGCGGAGAGGACCGCCATCATCCCCGCTGCCCAGGAGGCCACCGCCAGCCCCATCGTCACTGGCCAGGAGGCCACCGTCAGAGTCACTGCCCAGGAGGCCAGCCCCATCGTCACTGGCCAGGAGGCCACCGCCAGAGTCACTGCCCAGGAGGCCAGCCCCATCGTCACTGGCCAGGAGGACACCGCCAGCCCCAGAGTCACTGCCCAGGAGGCCAGCCCCAGAGTCACTGGCCAGGAGGCCACCTCCAGAGTCACTGGCCAGGAGGCCAGCCCCATCGTCACTGGCCAGGAGGCCACCACCAGCCCCAGAGTCACTGGCCAGGAGGCCAGCGACAGCCCAGCTGGCCAGGAGGGCCCCGCAAGCCACAGCCCAGTTGACGCATGAAGGCCCACCAGCCACAGCCCTGCTGGGCAATGAAGGACCGCCTTGGCAAGCACGGCTGAACAGGGCAGGGACCACTGAACAGGGCAAAGACCGCCATGGAATGCACCGCTGAACAGGTCTGACACTGGCAACGCAAGCACCGCTGAACAGGGCAGGGATCGCTGAACAGGGCAAAGACCGCCATGGAATGCACCGCTGAACAGGTCTGACACTGGCAATGCAAGCACCGCTGAACAGGCCAGGGACCGCTGAACAGGGCAAAGACCGCCATGGAATGCACCGCTGAACAGGTCTGACACTGGCAACGCAAGCACCGCTAAACAGGCCAGGGATCGCTGAACAGGGCAGGGACCGCTGAACAGGGCAAAGACCGCCATGGAATGCACAGCTGAACAGGTCTGACACTGGCAACGCAAGCACCGCTGAAGAGGCCAGGGACCGCTGAACAGGGCAAAGACCACCATGGAATGCACCGCTGAACAGGTCTGACACTGGCAAAGCAAGCACCGCTGAACACGGCAGGGACCGCTGAACAGGGCAGGGACCGCTGAACAGGGCAAAGACCACCATGGAATGCGCCGCTAGCCCATTTGCAGCAGGGGCAGTGACGCAACTTGGACCGTCACGGGGTGTGTGCTGCACTCTGGGCACAATGCCCCCTCCAGAACCAGTGGAGACTGTTATCCACTTGAGAGACTGTGGCTTTGCACTCCCCAGGATATAGCAGTGGGAAACCCACCCACTGTAGAGACTTGTGAGACTGTGGTTTTGCACTCCCCAGGATACAGCAGAGGGCAACCCACCCACTGTAGAGACTTGAGAGACTGTGGCTTTGCACTCCCCAGGATGGTACAGTGGGCAACCCACCCACTGCAGAGACTTGAGAGACAGTGGCTTTGCACTCCCCAGGATGGTACAGTGGGCAACCCACCCACTGCAGAGACTTGAGAGATTGTGGCTTTGCACTCCCCAGGATGGTTCAGTGGGCAACCCACCCACTGCAGAGACTTGAGAGACTGTGGCTTTGCACTCCCCAGGATGGTACAGTGGGCAACCCACCCACTGCAGAAACTTGAGAGACTGTGGCTTTGCACTCCCCAGGAGACATCAATGGGCATGGAGCCCCCTTGTGGATCTGGCGTGGTGCACTCATCCGGCTGAGGTGCCCCCGCTTCTTTTCCCCCTGAGGTGCCTGTTGTATTTCTAGCTGATGCCCCAGCAGTGTTCTCTCCATTTTGATCAGGTATCTTGTGTGGGCCTCGCCCATGCATTTTGGGCCCAGTGGTCCACGGACAATGAATGATGCATTACCTGCAGTACTAATCGTGGTGTATATTTTGTTGATAGTGTATGTATGTTTATATTTGCTTCCTGTATTTTGATATATTACAATGGTTCAACTCATTTCCTTTTGTGTTTGCATTCTTCCGGGGTGTTACTGTAATGTATAGATATGCATTGGTGTGTGTTTTAGTGGGTGAGGGTCGGGGTGGGTTTTGGGATGTTGGTTGTGTGTGTCCCTGTTTTTTGCCTCCCCCCTCCCCTATGTCGTAGGTGCAGTACTCACCGTGCTCTTCGCCGCCGGCATTGATGATCCTCGTATAGGAGCAGGAAGACTATCGCTGGCAGAATATGGCGTTCCGGCGCCATGGTGACCCTCTTCCTCGTGGAGTGTGTAGAGGTGAGCGTTTTCCCTGTGAAATGGCTGTTTCCGCCGTGTTTTTACCCGCGGTGAATCCGCCCCGGGAAAGGTGGCGGATTGGTAGGTTGTGATACTGTGGGCGGTACATTGTCTCCCGCCTGTCTGTTGGCGGTGACCGCTGCGCTGTTTGTCTGTACCGCCGTGGCGGTCGGATTGTTAAAGTGGCTATCTTTGTTGGCGGTTCCCGCCACGGTCATAATTCCTATTTTTTTACTGCCGGCCTGTTGGCGGTTTTACCGCCGCTTTAACACCGTCCGCTAGGGTTCTAATGACCACCATTGTCACTTAAATACAGTACTTTTATTCTTAGTAACTCTGAGTATTGTGTTTTCTTATGATATTGTGCTATATGATATAAGTGGTATGGTAGGAGCTTTGCATGTGTCCTAGTTCAGCCTAAGCTGCTTTGCCATAGCTACCTTCTATCAGTCTAAGCTGCTAGAAACACCTCTATTCTACTAATAAGGGATAACTGGACCTGGCACAATGTGTAAGTACCACAAGGTACCCACTATAAGCCAGACGAGCCTCCTACATTGGTGGTGCAGCGGTGGGATAAGTACTTGTAACTGCTTTACCACTTTGTCATTTGGTGCTTTTCATAAGAAAACCATATACCAACTAGTTCAGTATATGTACATTGAACCAAACAGTTTACTTTTCTGCTCTAAAACTCTCTACTAAGTTTCTGAAAAGATCTGAATACCTTTAAAAGTTTTCCAAACGTTTGAAAAAGTTTTTGGTCTGTGCTTTCTAAAGTTCTAAAACTTTTTCTCTCTCTGTCTTAAACCTTTTTCTATCATGTCTACAGTAGAGGCTACTTCCAAAGTTGTTCAGGCAACTTATGAAACTTTAAACTACAAGAGTTTGAGGGGTCTCTGCCTGGATAGAGGTTTAAACATAGGTAAGAATCCAACAAAAGAGTTTCTCTTTAACCTGCTCTTACAGGATGACCAGAACCAGTCTGGCCCATCTCAGCAAAGGGTAGAAAAAGGGGAGGCTTCCCAGTCAGACTCAGAGGAGTTCCCTGAAGATGCTGGGGAGGGTTCTTACAAAGTCCTGCCCCCTAGCAGGCCACCTAGTGACACTGGTAGTGTTAGAGGGTCACATATCAGTAGGGCATCTTTCACTCCTAGAGGCCAGGTTACTAGGGTCCAGCCAGTTAGGGACAGGTCTCTCTCTGCAAAATCCCAAATCTCCTCTGTGTCCAAACATTCCCAAGCCTCCCACCCTGAGGACAACTTAATGGAAAGGGAACTCAGAAAGCTGAGGTTGGAAGAGGCCAGACTGAAGCTTAAACAGCAGCAGCTGGCCTTAGACAGTGAATCCCTAGACATAGAGAGGGAAAGACAGAGATTGGGGTTAGTTCCCCATGGTGGCAGCAGAAACCTGCATAGGATAGTCCCCCCTTACAAGGAGGGGGATGACATTAATAAGTGGTTTGCTGCACTTGAGAGGGCCTGTATGGTACAGTTGGTCCCTCAACGGCAGTGGGCTGCTATCTTGTGGCTATCTTTCACTGGAAAGGGTAGGGGTAGGCTCCTTACAGTCAGAGAAAGTGATGCCAATAATTACAAAGTTTTGAAGGATGCACTCTTGGATGGATTTGGCTTAACCACTGAACAATACAGGATTAAGTTCAGAGACACCAGAAAAGAGTCCTCTCAAGACTGGACAGATTTTGTTGACTGTTCCATTAAGGCCTTGGAGGGTTGGTTGCATGGCAGTAAAGTTTCTGACTATGAAAGTCTGTATAATCTGATCCCGAGAGAGCATATTCTTAACAATTGTGTGTCTGATTTGTTACACTGGTACCTGGTAGACTCAGATCTGACCTCTCCCCAAGAATTGGGAAAGAAGGCAGACAAATGGGTCAGAAAAAGGATGGACAGAAAAGTTCATACAGGGGTGACAAGGTTGGCAAGAAGAAGGATGGTAAGTCTTCTGACAAGGGTGGGGACAAAAGTAAACATTCTGAGTCTTCATCAGGCCCACAAAAATCCTCTGGGGGTGGTGGGTCCAAATCCTCTTCAAACAATCAGAAAAATCCTTGGTGTTATTTATATAAAGTAAAAGGCCATTGGGCAAGTGATTCCACTTGTCCAAAGAAAAACACCAAACATCCCACCACCACAACCCCAAACGCAACCTCTAGTGGCCCTAGTAATAGCAGTGGTGGTGGGAAGTCTACTACTAATAGGCAATCCAAGGGTGTAGCTGGGCTCACTATTGGCAATGTAGTTGGGGTTGGTCTTGTTAGGGAGACCACAGAGGCTGTTTTAGTCTCTGATGCTGGAATTGACTTTGCCACCTTGGTTGCTTGTCCCCTTAATATGGGTAAGTACAAGCAACTACCCCTAATCAATGGTGTTGAGGTTGAGGTCTACAGGGACACAGGAGCCAGTGTAACTATGGTGATAGAAAAACTGGTCCACCCTGATCAACACCTACTTGGTCAGCAGTACCAAGTGACTGATGCTCATAGCAACACTCTTGTGAATCTCAACTGGGGGGGGGGGTTACTGGTCCAAAGAAAGTTTGGTAGCCACTGAATTACCTGTAGATTGCTTACTGGGCAATGATTTGGAAACATCAACTTGGGCAGAAGTGGAGTTGGAGGCTCATGCACAGCAATGCTGGGAATTCCTGGGCATATTTTTGGTTTGACAAGGGCTCAGGCCAAGAAGCAAAAAGGACAGGGAAACTTGGATCCTGGAACAATGGACCAAGTGCTCCCAAAAACTAGGGGTAGAAAGGGTAAATCACAACCCACTATCCCTCCCTCTACAGATGATTCCCCTTTTGAGGAAGAGGAATCCTCTCCCTGTGCAGAACCTACACCAGAGGAGCTGGCAGCAGACACTGCTGAGCGTTTGGGTACAGGGGGGCCTGCCAGGGAAGAGCTGAGTGTGGCACAGCAAACCTGTCCCACATTAGAGGGTTTAAGACAGAAAGCTGTCAAGCAGTAGAATGGGGATGTCAGTGATAGCCATAGGGTGTGGGAAGATAACCTCTTCTACACAGAGTCAAAGGACCCTAAACCTGGAGCTGCCAGGAGATTGGTCATTCCCTTGCAGTACAGAGAGTTTCTTCTCACCCTAACACATGACATTCCTTTGGCTGGGCATTTGGACCAGACGAAAACTTGGGAAAGACTTGTCCCCTTTTTTCAAAAAGAGTTTTGTCGCTCTTGTGTGACCTGTCAAGCCAGTGGCAAGACCGGTGGCACTCCAAAGGCTCCTCTAATTCCACTTCCAGTGGTTGGGGTGCCCTTTGAAAGGGCAGGGGTTGACATAGTTGGTCCCCTTGACCCTCCAACAGCTTCAGGCAATATATTTATCTTGGTGGTAGTGGACCATGCCACAAGATACCCTGAAGCCATCCCCTTAAGGACCACTACAGCTCCTGCAGTGGCAAAGGCCCTCCTGGGAATCATTTCCAGGGTGGGTTTTCCTAGGGGCATGGGGGGTCATTCCGACCCTGGCGGTCATGGACCGTCAGGGCCGGGGCCGGGGATGCACCACCAACAGACTGGCGGTGCATCCATGGGCATTCTGACCGCGGCGGTACAGCCGCGGTCAGAAACGGGAAACCGCCCGTGTCCCGCCGGTTTCCCGACGCCCTGGGGAATCCTCCATGGCGGCGCTGCTTGCAGCGCTGCCATGGGGATTCCGACCCCCTTACCGCCATCCTGTTACTGGCGGTTTTTGCCGCCAGGAACAGGATGGCGGTAACGGGTGTCGTGGGGCCCCTGGGGGCCCCTGCAGTGCCCATGCCAATGGCATGGGAACTGCAGGGGCCCCCTAACAGGGCCCCACCAAGATTTTCAGTGTCTGCCAAGCAGACACTGAAAATCGCGACGGGTGCAACTGCACCCGTCGCACCCCTTCCACTCCGCCGGCTCCATTCGGAGCCGGCATCCTCATGGAAGGGGGTTTCCCGCTGGGCTGGCGGGCGGCCTTCTGGCGGTCGCCCGCCAGCCCAGCGGGAAACTCAGAATTACCTCCGCCGCCCGCCAAAGTCAGAATGACCCCCATGGTGTCAGACAGAGGTAGCAACTTCATGTCTGCATACCTAAAAGCAATGTGGAAGGGGTGTGGTGTAACTTACAAGTTCACAACCCCTTACCATCCACAAACAAATGGTGTGGTTGAAAGGTTTAATAAAACTCTCAAAGGTATGATAATAGGACTCCCTGAAAAACTCAGGAGGAGATGGAATGTCCTGTTACCTTGCCTCCTTTTTGCTTACTGGGAGGTACCCCAAAAAGGAGTGGGCTTTAGCCCCTTTGAACTCCTCATTGGGCACCCTGTAAGAGGTCCACTTGCTCTTGTGAAGGAGGGTTGGGAACAACCTTTAAAAGCTCCTAAACAGGACATAGTAGACGATTTACTTGGCCTAAGATCCAGAATGGCTGAGTATATGAAAAAGGCCAGTAATAACCTTCAGGCCAGCCAGGAGCTGCAAAAGCAATGGCATGACCAGAAGGCTGTCCTGACTCAGTACCGCCCAGGACAGAAGGTGTGGGTATTGGAGCCTGTGGCCCCAAGAGCACCCCAGGACAAATGGAGTGGACCCCATCTCATTGTTGAATAGAAGGATGAGGTTACCTATTTGGTAGACCTAGGCACTGCCAGGAGTCCCCTTAGGGGGATTCATGTCAATCGCCTAAAACCTTACTATGACAGGGCTGATCTCACCCTGCTCATGGCAACAGATGAGGGAAAGGAAGAAGAGAGTGACCCTCTCCCTGATCTCTTCTCCACCACTGAGGCTGATAGCTCAGTGGAAATAGTTGTTTTAGCAGATTGTCTTACTGCAGAACAGAAAGACAACTGTATCAATCTCTTAAGTCAGTTTTCAGACCTCTTTTCCCTTGTACCAGGTACAGCTTCCTGGTGTGAACATACAATTGATACTGGAGACAGCCTGCCTGTCAAAAGTAACATTTATAGGCAGCCTGACCATGTCAGGGACTGCATTAAACAAGAGGTGAGAAAATGTTGCGCTTGTACCAAAACCTCACACCAAAGATGGAAAGAGAGAGATGAGGTTTTGTGTAGATTATAGAGGGCTCAATCAGGTAACCAAGACAGATTCTCACCCTATATTCAGGCCAGTATCCACTATAAGCCAGGCCAGCCTCCTACAAACACCCACTGATCCATCACGCACCTCACATCCCACACCCCACCACATAACTCCACACCCTCCACACAACACACACACCACATAACACCCATGTCTCCACTAAGGCGGGAAACATCCTGAACAACTAGGTCTAAACCACTACTTGCCTGAACCACTACTGCTAAACAACTAAAAAGTCTCTACAACTAAGTACTGAACAACTACTGTCTGAACAACTAGTGTGTCTGAATAACAATTGCCTGAACAACTAATTTTAAGGTAAGGTTTTCCTTTTGGATTTTATGGTTTATTAGTTGTTTAGAATATATATATATATTAGTTGTTCAGGCAATTGTTATTCAGACACAGTAGTTGTTCAGACAGTAGTTGTTCAGTACTTAGTTGTAGAGACTTTTTAGTTGTTTAGCAGTAGTGGTTTAGGCTATAGTTGTTTAGGACCTAGTTGTTCTGTCACATATTCCACTAAGGCACCCCCGTTTCACTGATGAGGAGTTGCGGATCATGGTGGAGGAAATAGTCAGGGTAGAACCACAGCTGTTTGGAGCACAGGTATCAATATCAATTGCCAGGAAGATTGAGCTATGGTGGAGGATCATGGACAGGGTGAACGCCGTGGGACAGCATCCAAGAACAAGGGATGACATCAGGAAGAGGTGGATTGACATACGTACATTTCGTGACAGCAAGGCCCAGCTCGCCATCCAGAGGACTGGCAGTGGACCCCCACCTCCTTCCCCACAGCTCACAGCATAGGGGGAACAAGTCTTGGCAATACTGCATCCTGAGGGACTCACTGGAGTAGACGGAGGACTGGACAATGGTTAGTCAATACGCTCTACTTATCACCCCCAATTCCTGCATGCCATCTCACCCCCTTACCCTGACTCCAATCACTCCACTCCATCCCACACAGTGCACCTACACATGTGACCAACCCCAATGCCAAGCCCTGCATGCCATACTAATGCATGGACAGTCCTCCCAGCCCTGCATGTACATCCATCACCAAACCATTCACAGCATGGAGTACTAACAATCACACAATACATCACCATCCAAAAACAAAGGTGGCAGAGCAACAGCTACGATAGAAGGGAAGCTAGGTATGTACAATATGTCACTGACATGAAGCATAATACATCACTTACATCCTCACAGGTGCCCCAGCCAATACCAGCTAGGGATGTACAATATGTCACTGACATGAAGCATAATACATCACTTACATCCTCACAGGTGCCCCAGCCAATACCAGTGTTGAGGAGGTGCCACAGCTATCCAGTCCCCCAACAGAAGATGCCCCCAGTGATGACAGTAACTCTGGACTTCAGGATCTGGATGAACTTCCGGGCCCATCCAAGACCACTGGTCTGTCGGCAAGCCCAGCCCACTCCCAGTCCACCACAGAGCCTCCCCCCTCAGTATCCAACACCACAGCAGCCAGGCAATGTCCCCACACCTCTCTCCCCAGGACACGTCATTCAGCAGTGTGTCCACCTGTACAGGGACCCCAGTCCACACCTCATACCCAAGATAAGCAGGGTCCTGGGGTTAGTGGCAGTGAGCACACCATTCAGGGGACACAGGCACAGGGGCCAGGGACACTCAGAAGACAGCTGTGCGCCAGGGGGAGGACAGGCCCAGGGCACTGACTCTCTAGGCACTCACTAATGTCCTGGGGGCTTACCAACAATCCCAGGACAAGATGGGCCAAATCCTCACCAACATGCAGAAGAACAAGCGGCTGCAGGAGGTAATCCATCAGGAGATCAGAGAAGATTTGCAGGCCCTCAACACCACCATGGTCTCCATAGCATGGCCAACATCATGAGGGAATGGCCACACACCAGCGGGCCACTACCACTAGCCAGTCTACTGACCATCCCTCACATCTTCTGCAGCTAGTGGGCTGGAGGCCCTGCCACAAGACCCACAGGCCACCAGCATCCCTCTCCCTGCAGAAGGTGAACCACCCTGCAAATGTTCCCTGCAACCCAGAAAGAAGCCAGAGACCCTTGCCAAGACCAAGACCACCTTCAGGAAATGAGACCCTCCTGAATGTCCCCCTTGTGTCCCACCCTGTCACCTAGTCCATTCTGAACTTCCTTTTCTCCCCTTTGCTATGGCCCCTTGGACACTGGACCTGTGCCACAAACAGAATGGAAAAATACCCTGGACTTACCTCTACCATCACCCCATTGTATTTCACTATTCCGTCTGTTATTGGACTAAAATAAACACACTTGAACACAACTTGAGTGATAGTGTTTTATGATGACAATGTGCAATTATGGAAACAGTCACATTTTTTCAAATGATCTGAATGCTGTGATAGCATAAAAATAATGACCTGTACCTGTCTGCAGTCGTCACATCAGAACACAGTTGTCATATCACCAACATCTCCAAAATGAGCAGGCATAGGTGACAGTAAGTTGAGATGCAAAGGAAGTGAATGCCATCCTGCTACAGCCACACTGAAAACATCAGTAGTCAGAGGAATGGTCAGTTCCATTGTCTCACCTGTGTTTCACTGGAAGTATTGACGAATAACTGATGTTCTGTTATCCACATCCTCTGCCTCCTCACCCTCACTGTCCACAGGGTCCACTGCTGCCACAGGGGCATTTCCAATCTCCTCCTCCTGCAGATAAGGCACATGTCGTCTGAGGGCCAGGTTGTGCAACATACAGCATGCTACTACTATCTGGCAGACCTTCTCTGGTGAGTAGCACAAGGATCCACCTGTCAGATGGAGGCATCGGAACCTGGCCTTCAGGAGGCCGAAGGTATGTTCAATGACCCGTCTGGCTCACCCATTATACCAATTCTCAGTCCCTGTTATGGTATTCCTCACAGGGGTCAGGAGCCATGATAGGTTTGGGTAGCCAGAGTCACCTGCAAGTGTTGAGGGACAAACAATAGCCTTACACAATGGTATGGGGATAACTCCTGAAGGCATACACTGACATGCATTGTGTGGGGACACAGGCTCACCTATTAGCCACACCCTGTGTCTCTGTACTTGTGCCATCACACTTGGGATGCTGCTATTCCTCAGGATGAAGGCGTCATGCACTGACCTAGGATATTTGGCAGTGACGTGGGAGATGTACTGGTCAGCCAGGCACACCATTTAGACAATGAGTGAGTGAAAACTCTTCTGATTCCTGAACACCTGTTCATTGTGGCTGAGGAGGGGGGGACAAATGCAATATGTGTTCCCTCAATCGCCCCAATAATGTTGGGTATATGTCCCATTGCATAGAATTCTGCCTTCACAGTGGCCAAATCTTTCACATAGGGGAAAACAATGTAGCTGCACATGTGTTTGAGCAAGGCAGACAAAACCCTTGCCAGCACTATTGAGAACATTGGCTGTGACATACCTGCTGCCAAGCCCACTGTCACTTAGAAAGAACCAGTTGCCAGGAAATGGAGCACTGATAGAACTTGCACAAGAGGGGGGATTCCGGTGGGATGACAGATAGCTGAGAGCAGAGCAGGATCAATTGAGCACACAGCTCTGGGATTGTGTCTCTGTCCAGTCTATAGGTGAGTATTATGTGCCTCTCCTCCAGTGTAGGCAAGTCCACAAGGGGTCTGTACACGGGGTCTTGTCTCCTCCTCCTATTCATCCACAGTGGTAAGTATCTAAGGGACACAAGAGTGAGTAGGGTGTCACAATTTGTACAATGGAACCACCACCTCAGTGTACATAGAGCATTAACGTGATGGGACAATGGAATAACAATGTATGTGCAATTTATAACAATGACACAGTTTTCGATTATCTGAATGTTGTCCACCACCATAAAATGGTGACCGCCTGTCCTGTATGAAGGGACAGGTGGAAATCAGGTAACTCCGCTGGCATTAGGAGTCATAGCGGATGGCGAAAGGCTGTCTTGCACCACCGTGCTATTCCTCGTTGGCTAATATGGGGCTCTATGGTGTACAGTGGCCAATGGGGATAAACCGCTGTGGACGTGACAGCCATTTTCTGTACACAACCTCACTTGATTCCTGACTTTCCTCAGGACAACACCTACACTTCGTGTGCTGCTGTGACCTGTGTCTGGATCCTGCCATGGCCTGTGTGACCGGGGAAGGCCCCTGCCTTCACTTCGGAGGAGTTGGACCGATTGGTGAATGGGGTCCTACCCCAGTATGGACAGCTGTATGGGCCTCCAGACCAACAGGTTGCATGGAGATGTGTGAGGAAGCATTGTGTCATTTGTGGGGATGGTATGTCTGTTGGTAGTGTACATGGTGGGCGCGGGGTGATGTGTCTGCCAATGGAGATGGAAATGGAAATTGAGGGCCATATGAGTGACAGGCTGGACTGTATTTGTAATGGTATCGTCCTTTCTGTATTTCCTCTGCAGGGCAGCACCCATCAGAAGAAGGGATTGTGGCGTGCCATTGCCAAGGACGTGCGGAGCCTGGGGTCTACAGCAGGTGGAGCACCCATTGTAGGAAAAGGTGGGAGGACCTGAGATGCTGGGCCCAGAAGACCGCGGAGGCCCAGCTGGGGATGGCCTCCAAACGAGGGAGGGGTGCCCGTTGGAACCTGACCCCCAGATGGCCCACATACTTGCGGTAGCCTACCCAGAGCTGGATGAGCGCTTGAGGACATCAACGCAGCCACAAGGGGGTGATTACAGTGAGTGTGAGCGTAGCAACAATTATTGGTAGCTGGCATGGGATCCTGTGGTGGGTCTTAGTTAGTGGGTGCTCCTTAATGCCAGGTCAGGCATTGCAGCGTGATGCAGCTCAAGGGAAATTGGTGTATTGCAAAATCAGGTAACCTAGCTAGGTTGCATTCCATGTCAGACAGGGCTTAGTGGGTCGCAGGAGGGGTGCAGTTGGCGGTGGTTGGATCTCATCTTGCTGAGGCACCTAGCCAATTGGATGCCAGTGCGATGCATAGTGCACACTCATGACCACCGAGTGTGATGGTAATATATATGCCAGCTGTGGTTTTGGTGCTGTAATTGCCCCTGTGCTCCCTTTCTCTCCCCCCCTTTTTTTCTTCTGTCATCCTGTCCGTTTGTGTATTAGCATCATCTGGCGCAGGAGCAGGGGCACCGGCGAGAGAGAGAGCTGCATCCACAGGACCCAGGAGGAAGAGTCCACTGACGCCGATGGAACCAGTGGGATGGAGGACGAGGGGAGCACCTGGTGGAGACAGGAGGTGACAACACTGACTCTGATTCTTCCTCCGATGAAAGCTTCCTGGTGGTGGCAGACACATCTGGAACCATCCCAGTTACAGGTACAGCCACCACCGCCTGTACCAGCACAGCCCTCCCAGTAGCCCCCCACTGAGTTGCCTGTGCCCCCTCACCCAGGAGGGTGGTCATCTCCTTTGCCCCAGGCACCTGCGGCTGTGCCCCAGTCAGCCCTGCTGCCCTCAGTGAGGAGGCTATTGACTTCCTGAGATCCATCTCTGTAGGGCAGTCAACCATTGCGAATGCCATCCAGGGGTTGGAATCCCAGATGCAGCAATGCAATGCATTCCTGGAGGGCATCCACGGTGTATTGGCGGCCCAACAGAGTTTGTTTCAGGCTCTGGCCTCCTCTCTGATGGCAGCCAGTGTCCCTGTTCCTACCATCCCTCCTCCAACCACCACTTCCCATTTTCAGTCACCTCAACCCCAATCCATCCCAGGAACACATACAGATAAGCATGCACACAAAACATCACACAAGAGTGGCACAGACAAACGCAGGCAGCACACAGCAGGTGACAGGCACTCACACAAACACCAGACAGTTGCACACACATCAACATCCACTGCCTCCACTGTCTCCCTCTCTTGTTCCTCCCCCTCCCTCACAGTCATATCCACACTCACACCTGCATGCACTGCATCAACAGCCACCACCACCATCACCACACCAAGCAGCACACACACTTCACTTGCTGACACCTCCACAGCATCCATCCACGATTCCACTGTGTCCTCTCCCACCCTGTCTGCCCCCCCAAGAGACACAAACATACGCACTCAGACTCCCAACAGCCATCCACCTCACATCAGCACACTGCCCATGCACTTGCACCCAAGTCCAGCAAATGTACACTTCCAACAACCACTCTCATCCCTCCTCCCTCATCCTGCCCACCGTCCCAAAGAAGCTTTTACTTGCCCAAATTGACCTCTTCCCTCCCCCTCCACCCCCGTCCTGCCCATAAGAGCAAGATCCCAACGACTCAGCCCAGCTCAGAGAGGCAAGAGGCCCCCTCCACCGGCAGTGGGCAAGGAGCCCTAGCCTCCAACTGATACACAGCAGCCCTCACTTCCGGCTGAGACACAGCAGCCCTCAGCTCCAGCAGAGGGCATGTAGGACACCTTCCAGGAACATCGGGCCCCCTCCAGAACCAGTGGGCAAGATCCCCCCTCAGAGACTGTGACATTGCACTCCCGAGCAAGGAGTAATGGGCATGGAGCCCCCTCCAGAACCAGTGGGCAAGATCCCCACTTCAGCTGAGGTGTCCCCACCCCCTCCCCCCTGAGTTGGGTCTTGGACTGTGCCCTGTGGCCATGTGGGCCTTTGGTACTTTGGACTGGCCATTTTCTCCAATTGTTATTTTCACATAGACAATAAGGTGGCTGTTGGCATCAAATTACAATATCAGTTGTACCTAAATGTAGTCCTTGCATTATTATGATATGGGTCCTGTGACACTGGTTTTCCTCTGCAGCTGGTTGTGTGTATGATGTACGTGTGAATGGAGTGTGTGTCCCTCTCCTTTTCCTCCCTCCCTTGTGTGCTAGGTGGCTGTAATCACTATCGTCGTTGGTGTTCCATGTGGAGCATGGCGTAGAAGAATATCAGAAAGATTTGTAGTTCTGGTTCCATGGCGGCGGTGGTTATCTCTGTTTCCCTGATGGTGAGTCTTTCGTTTTCGGTACTGTGTTTGATTCGGCCCCGGAAATCCTGGCAGTTTGCTATGTTATAATATGGTGGACGGTACCTTGTCTTCCGTCTGGCTGTAGGTGGCTACCACCGTGGTCAGTGGTGTTAACGCCCTGGCAGTTGGTGTGGTACATTGGCTGTCTATGGGAGATATCACCGCCATGGTCATAATTTGGCATGTAATTACCGCCAGCCTGTTGGTGGTATTACCGCCACTTTAACGGTCTGTGCCATTGTCATAATGACCACCTATATTATTTCGTTATTTATAGTTGCAACATATGTTTCCTATTCAAAATGTCAAAAATCACCTCTAATGTCATTGGTGACAAGGAAGCTCAGGGATTCTGTGATAATTTGCACACATTTATCCAGGACTTTGTATAACAAGCTATCTCAGCTCCCATGCCAGAGATGTCAAAACATATAGAACTGTCATTTCAATCAATCAATCAATCAATCAATCAAAGCATTTGTGAAGCACACTACTCACCTGTGATGGTCTCACGGCGCTGAGGGGGGGCTGCTATTGCCCGGATAGCCAAGTCTTGAGGTGTCTCCTGAAGGTAAGTAGGTCCTGTGTCTGTCACAGGTGGGTGGGAAGAGTGTTCCACATCTTGGCGTGAGGTGGGAGAGTGATCTGCCACCGGCGGTCGTTCTGTGGATGTGTGGGATGGTGTCAAGGGCAAGGTCAGCGGAACGAAGCTGTAGAGTCAGGTGTAGAAGGAGTGCTGTCTGTTGAGGTATTCTGGTCCAGTGTTGTGCAGTGCCTTGTGAGCGTGGGTGAGGAGTTTTAACATGATTTTCTTGTTGATGGGGAGCCATTGCAGGTCTCTCAGGTGGGCTGTGATGTGGCTGTGGTGGGGGATGTCCGTTATAAGGTGTGCGGAGGCGTGCTGTATGCGTTGCAGTCTTTTCTGGAGCTTGGCCATGCTTCCTGCGTAGAGGGTGTTGCCACAGTCCAGTTTGCTGTTTACGAGGGCTTGGGTGACTGTCCATCTGATTTCGGTATGATCCATTTGTAGATCTTCCAAAGCAAGTGGAGGGTGTTAAAGCATGAGCAAGAGACGGCGTTGACTTGGTAAGTCATTGATAGCGATGAGTTCAGGATGAATCCTAGGTTGCGTGCATGGTTGGTGGGTGTCGGTGCCGTTCCTAGTGTGGCTGGCCACCAGGAGTCGTCCCATGTGGAGGGGGTGGAGCCAAGGATGAGGTCCTCAGTTTTGTCAGAATTTAGCTTCAGGCAGCTGTTCTTCATCCATTCGACGATGGCCTTCATTCCTTCGTGGAGGTTAGTTTTGGTGGTGGAGGGATCCTTGGTGAGTGAGAGGATCAGCTGGATGTCATTGGCGTATGAGACGATGTTGAGGTTGTGAGATCGGACTATGTTTGCAAGTGGAACCATGTAGACGTTAAAGAGGTTCGGCTGAGGGACGATCCATGGGGTACGCTGCAGATCCTTTTGGTGGAAGAGAGGAATGGAGTGAGGTGGGCTCTCTGAGTTCTGCCGCTGAGGAAGGAGGTGATCCAGTTCAGGGCTCTGTCGCGAAACACTCTGTCATTGAGGCATGTGCGTAGGGTGGTGGCAGACGGTGCCAAATGCATCCGGGGGTACAGAAAGATGAGGGCCGCGGATTCGCCATTGTCGAGCATGGTCTTAATATCGTCAGTGGCGGCGATGAGGGCGGTTTCAGTGCTGTGGTTGCTGCAGAATCTGGATTGGGACGGGTCCAGAGTGTTGTTCTCCTTCAGGAAATGGGTCAGTTGTTTGTTGACAATTTTCTTGATGACTTTTGCAGGGAAGGGGAGCAGGGAGATGGGCTGGAAGTTCTTGAGGTCCTTTGGGTCTGCCTTGGGTTTCTTGAGAAGGGCATTGATCTTGGCGTGTTTCCAGCTCTCTGGGAAGGTGGCGGACTCGAAGGAACTGTTGATGATCTTCCAGAGTTGGGGTGCGATGACGGAGCTTGGTTTGTTGAAGATGTGGTGAGGGCAGGGGTCAAATGGTG